>NC_092879.1:81363099-81696039 GCF_028372415.1 Notamacropus eugenii
CTGTAGATTCATCATATTTGTCTTTTATCCATTGTTTTGCCAGTTCTGGGAAATTTGCTTTGATGATTTCCCGAAACAGAGTATAGAGATTCATTCTTTTTTTCCTACATTTTATGGAATGGCAGTAATCATAAGGTTATGGTATTGTAATCTATCTACTATAGTCATCATTTTTGCTTCTGTGTTTTACAACAGTTTGGATAGGTCAGTAATTTTCAACTGTGTATATTTCCTGCTGTTCTGAAGATTAGGTTTAGAAGTTCGGACTTACAGCCTATAGGCAAGGAAGAACTTGAAAGGTTTTTGATAGGGAACTGACATGAAAAAAGCAGTGTTCTAAAAGGATTAATCTGTCAGTGGTTTGTATGAAGCTTTGAGAGTTGGGGAAGTGGGGCTGGGAAGGAACTGAATCCAAGAAGACTGATTAGGAGCTGTAGTCCATACACAAGACATGGCCATACAAAACAAAGCAATGGCCTGGGCCCAGGCGGATTTACAAATGGGTACTTTAAAGAGAAATAAATACCTCTGCTACAGAAATTGTTCTCAAAAATAGAGAAAGAAGGCACTTTCCCTAAGTCCTTTTTTGTGATAAATATGTCCTGATATCCAAACCAAGAAGAGACTATAGGCTAATTTCACTAATGCATATTGATGCAAATTTTTTAAACTAATAAGGCTTGCAAAGAGACTATAGTAATATATCCAGAAAAAAATTCACCACACATCAGTTGATTTCATTCAAGGAATGTGAGGATGGTTCAACATTAGGAACACAATTCATCATATACACAACAAAATGCAAGCAATTATTTCAATAGATGCAGAAAAAGCATTTGAAAAAATATATTACAAATTTATATTTAAAACTCTAAAAACATATATATGGAAAGGGAGTTTTTAATATGTCCAAAAGCATACATCTAGGAGAGATCTAGCATTATTTGCAATGGAAAAACATGAGAATTTCTCCCAGTATGAAAAAAGGGTAAAACAATGATGCTCCCTCTATCATTCACTGGAATTCCAAAGATGCTACTGATAGCATAAAAAAAAAACCCAAAACAAAACAAAAAAACCCTAGAGAATAAAATTAAAGGTATAAACATCAACTAAGCAGAGATAAAACTGTCCCTATATGTAAATAAAATTATGCTGTACTAAGAATGGAAGAAAATTATGTAGACAATTAAGAGTCAAGAAGAGGCAATATCATATAACTGACAAAAGAGCTGGCCTCACAGCCAGGAAGAACTACATTCAAGACCTGCCTCTTACACACAGTGTCTGTGTTGGGTAAGTCACTTAATCTCTCAGTGGTCTAGGCAACTCTTTTTTTTTTAACTTCTGTAGTTTTCTTATTTATTGGTTTGTTTTCCAGTTAAGGTACAGACTTTCTAGAGACTTCAGTAATTTAAAATAAAACCCTGAATTTAAAGTACAGTCATCTTGAAGGAGAAAATAAAAATGAACTTATATATCCCATTTTTTTCTGCATTTAAACCTCAAAAGCAATTAGAATTTCTATGTCTTGGAAAACAAAAGAAGATAACTGCACATCAAACTGTGAATTTCTATGAGATAGAACTTGCTTTTTTCATTGTAAGAAGAGGTTCAATATATAACATCCAAAAAACACTCTGTTTATCTGATTCCTCAGGTCTTCCTTCTGTTTTCTGCTCATTTAAGGGAATGGGAGTCCCCATCTCTGGCACTTCCTATCTCTCAAGTCTCACCCAACTGGAAAACAAAATATTTGTAACAAATATGCATGGGTGGGCAGAACAGATGACCATATTGGCCATGTACAAAAGCAAACGTGTCATTCTATAACTTAAAGGCCGTTACCTCTCTGTCAGGAAGTGAGTAGTATGTTTCATTATCAGCTCTCTAGAATAGCTGGTCATTCCATTGGTCAGAGCTCTTAAATCTTTCAAAGTTATTTTTATTTTTTTAATCAGCAAAATAAACTTTCTGCCTCCCCTCAACATTAACCTGCCCTTCAAATGAGAATAAACAAAAACACCTGCTGAAAATATGTATAGTTGAGCAAAACAAATTTCTATTTTGTACATCAAAAAAACCTGATGTCTCAATGTCTAAAGATACATATTCTACGCATAAACATTATTACTCCTCTGGAAACATGGTCGATCATTACACTGCTAAGTCCCTTATTCTTTCAAAGCTGTTTGTCTTTAACACACTGTTGTTATTATACATTGTCTATTAGGTCCTATTTATTTCACTCTACATTAGTTCATATAACTCTTTCCAGGTTTTTCTGAAAGGATCGTCTTTATCATTTCTTGAGCACAATGGCATTCTATCATATTTACATACCAGAATTTTAGTCATTCCCAGTTGATGGATACCTCCTCATATACTCATTCTTTGTCAACCCCCCAAAAGTTATATTTTTGTTAGAGTTCATTTGGCTTAGAATTAGTTTCTCCTTTAGTCTATCCTGCCTCTAAGTCCTCCTCCTCCCCTTTCTCTCCTATTTCCCTGTCGAGTGAAATATGTTCCTGTACCCAACTTTGAATGTATGCATTCTTCCCTCCTTTGAACAGTGCAGATGAGAATAAGGTTCCAGTATAGTTACTCCCTCCCCATTCCCTCTCCTCCTTGTTTGTATAAATATTTGCATACCCTGATTTTGTAAGACAACCTTCTCTAAATTTCATTTCCCTCCTCCTACTCCATATATTCTCCTTCTCCTCTGCTCATTCTTCTCCTAAAATCATGAAAACATAGCAGAATTGCTCTTGTGCCTTGTTTAATCAGAATTTTTCTATGATCCTTGATGATAACAGGGTTCAGGGAGGATATATGTCATCTCCCGATATTAACATATAAGTACTTTATCCTTAGTTCTTTAGCACTTCTTATTCCTGTTTATGCTTTTACATTTTCCTTAACGCCTATGTTTGAATTTCAAAATTTCTACACAGCTCTAGTCTTTTCATCAGATATACTTGGAAACTATTTCATTAAAGATCCATTTTTCTCTCTGTAGGATTATATTCAGTTTTTCTCTAGGCAATTCTTGGCTGAGACTCAATATCCTTTGCCTTCTGAAATATCATATTCCAAGCTCTCTGTTCTTTACCATGGTGCCTGATAAATCATGTGTTTTTCTGACCATGGCACCTTGATACTTAAAGTTCTTTCTTTCTGGTTGCTTACAGTATATTTTTTCCTTGACTTGGAAGTTCTAAATATTATATGAGGTAGTAAATTCCCTCCTCTTTCTCTTCCTTTCCATTTCTATCCTCTGTTTGTCTTATTTATTTTTCTTTATGACCTTTGACAGGGCAGGTAGGTGGTTCAGTGGATAGAGTGCCACTGTTTGCCTCATTTTTCTTATCTGTAAATGAGCTGGAGAAGGAAATGGCAAACCACTCTAGTATCTTTGCCAAGAAAACCCCAAATGGGGTCAGGAAGAGTAGGATACAACTGAACAAAAACAAAAATGACCCTTGAAGACCTTAAGGCTTAATTGTCCATAGAAGACAATTGTTTCTTCTCCCTCTGTTGTGATACAAAAAAATTCATCATTGGATATTACTTTCCAGTAGACCAATCAATTTTCCTAAGCACCTGTTACGTGCCAGGAACTGTGCTAAGCGCTCTTCAAATGTCCTACTGACAACATCAAACTGACCACAAACTAATTTGCCTAATAATGACTAGTCCTTCATTCATTGACATCAGAGAGATGAGTTCAGATCCAAAATATTGAATATGATCATTTCAAAGAATTGGCAAGCTATACTCACATTTAAAAAAACACACCCAATAGGCTTTAAAAAATGCTTTTTCCTATTAGTAAGTAATATACAGGTATTTAAAGAAAGATATAATTTTCCAGTTGAATGCATCACTAACTCATATAGATGAAGCCACTGAACTATATTAAATAACAACAAGAATTATGATAAGGGTTGCATAAAATCCCACTCAGCATTTCTGAATCCATAACCCATCACAAAATTCTAGTAAAAACTAAACCCTGACTTTGATCATGTTATGATTCAAAGTTTTAAGTACTGTAAGCTGGCATCATGAACTTGGAAGAGATCTGAGAAGGTACCTGGTATAACTACTTTGGGGTACCAGAGGGCATCAAGTGTTAGTCTACGGACTGAATTTAGAGGGGAGGGAGAGTCAGGACAAATATAAAGATAATTTATCAGCTTATGGCAAATTATCAAGATACCCAAGTTTACCTACTGTTAGGAGAGAGGCATGAGCCTTACACATCAAATAGAAACAATGGATAAGTCAGTGAAATTCCACCAGGCCACAAAACAGAGCCGAAGAGAGCTCAGAGTGTAGCTAGGACTTTGATGCTACAAACTTGTCACACATCCTTGCTTCTCCATTGAATCTCTAGGTAGCTTTCAACAAGTTCCTTAAGAGAATTAGTGACTGAAAGAATTGTACATCAGAGAGGACTGGCACCTATGGTGGGAGGGCTGCCAAGCCCTTTTCAGAGCTTCTCATCCACCTTTGGTGTCCACTTGTCACCTAACTTTCACCTGTGGCTCTAAGAAGTTGGAGCATGCACAGCAGCCAGAGACCAGTAGAACTGTCTTGGCATCTGGGCTAAACCAGGTTATGGGTAACTGACAGGCCCCAAACCCATCAGTGAGTTAGGTAGCTGTCTACCCCAAGAACGTGAAGCATGTCAAGTGGGCATATGAGAACAATTTGTTCCATTGGCCATGAAGGCATCTAAAGCAACGTGTTGAATTTAGAGCATGGTTAGACATAAAAGATGCCGAGGTAATTCACAGCATTCGGGGCCATCACCAGTCATCTTAACCTTGGTCTTCCCACAAGACTGATGACTTGGGAAGAGAAAGTGAGTCTTATGACTCAGTGCAACTCTGCCTCACTTAAATCCAATTCTCTCTCACACACACACACGTCAAGACATCACCCTGTGATATCATCGATCTTCTTTGAAAACAAAGGACAAACAACAACAGCGCCAAATTCCTACCACAAGAAGGCACAGTAGCAACACTACGCACCACCCTTGGATGGTGGGACAATAAGAGAAGACAGCAGCTACCAATAGGGTCTGTAATTTGGGGCAACACTGTCAATAAAGAAATGTGGCCTCCTTTACAGTCTGGCATCAATTACAACTGGGCAGCTAAGTGGCACAGTGGATAAAGCACTGGCTCTGAAGTCAGGAAGACTCATCTTTCTCATCTTTCAAATCTGGCCTCAGATACTTAGGGTAGCTGTGTGACCCTGGCCAAGTCACTTAACCTGGTTTGCTTCAGTTTCCTCATCTGTAAAATGATATATAGAAGGAAATGGCAAACCACTCTAGTATCTTTGCCAAGAAAACTCCAAATGGGGTCATGAAGAGTCAGACACAACTGAATAACAATGACAACAACAATAATTACCAGTCACCTTTAAGGGAGATGGAAATTAGCCTCCATTATCTACTTATTATGTACATTTGGAAAGAAGACAAATAATGCTTAATTCTAACCTTAGAATCCAAGGGTCTAGTTGACCCAGAGCAGGGGTAATGTTAGAAATCACAGTTATTTCAGAATAAAAAGGGACCATTTGGTATAAAGAATCAATTCTGGGAATTCAGGAGGAATTTTCAAGGTCAGAAATTAGAAAGCTTGCAGTTTATGTCACCAAGATAACATGCCTGATGTACATACTACCACACCAAAGTAGCCAAAAAGGCTACTTCATACAACATAGAAATCAGGCAAGCATACAGATTTCTTCAGGATCACTTTCCAGTTAGAACACTTGATGAAACAGTAAGGGTCAATGTAAAGCATACTTCAAAGGGGGAAAGAGGAGCTCTGGTCTGTGTCAGCCATATTCAAAGTATTTGCACGTATTTCATCATATTTTTAGTGATTGTATTTGTAGTATTGGGAGGAACACAAAAATGAGGAAGCAATCTATGCATTTTGTGTTTTGTTTTGTTTTCTATAAGAAGGCTCATCTCCTGATTTAGGTTCTTATCAACTGATAGCCTTAACTCCATCTCGATGTAAGATGATGGAAGAAATGATTTATTACAGTCTGTCATTCTTTCTAGAGAAGAATAATCTTCTTCCTCAGTATTAAAGTGGCTTTCAGGCAAATCAATCAACCATAGATCATGTCACAAGACTGTCTTGTGATGTTAATAAAGCATTCTGTAATAAGGAGTTTTTATGTGTTGTATTTATGTACAGTGGAAAAAAAACTATAATAGGCAGCTTAAGAAAGGACTGTACTATCTCTTACGTAGGGATTGAGGTGTTTTTTTTTAAAGTACTTAGGGATATCTCATTCTTCTAAATAATAAATATCTAAAAGCACCAAAGTATACTTGATTCAATCTGCTTTTTATGAAATGGTAAGGTTTAGGAAATAAGCTTATATGAAAAATAATGAGCCAAAGTGGTTCCATAAAGTATTGTGTTTCCTTATAGATAACAGAGTCATTTCATGTAATCCTATGTTTCTGTCTCTGACATGCTTAGAGAAAAAATGAGTAGATTCTTCTAGAAAGAATTTTTTTGCATTAGCAATACTTCTCTTTTTCGTTTGGGTGACTAACCCCAACAGTGGTATAAGATGACAAAATTATAAGGAAATTCACATGTCAATATCTAGAGTCATGGCAAACTATTTCCAAAGGAAGCAACATTTTCCAGTTAGGTATTCAGAAAAGTGAGTAATTTAAATTATCTATGACTACTTTGGGGCCACCTAAAATTTACTGTCTTCATATCTCCAATAATAAGGAAAGTCTGGCATTTACTACAGAATTGAAATATTTAGGAGTGTGACTGAATAATGACTTATCTGGAGGTCATCACATTCAGTTTGGTAATTGAACAATGCATGGCTTAAGAGTATAAAATTAGAAGTATCAAGAGTCTCTTGGGAAATGGATCAGACATTCCCTTTTCTATTACCTGGAACTCTGAAAGGACTCCTTTGATTATAAGTGTCAAACACTTGATTCTCTAGGCTGGTGCTTGATAGATACATTTGCTGTGATTCAATCTGCAGCCTGACATTAACTTCTTTTGCTACTTTGGAAGGAAGAAAAGAGCTATTATGGTATGTGCTTCTAAAGAAAAAAGAAGAAAACAAAAATTGCAAAATATTATTTCATAAGAGCAGAGTGGAAGCAAGTAACATCTCTGTTAGGATTCTGTCCAAATCTTCTGTTATCTTAAAGAATGATCACATAGGATCAGAAGACCATAGATTTAAAGTTGGAAGGGAAATTCAAGTGAAATCTAGTCAAAACTCCTCATTGTAGAAATGAAGAAACAGAAACCCAGAGATCGTCAATAGTTTGTCCAGGGTCACAGAGGATAGATAGCAAGTGATAAGTCTGGGATTTGGACCAGGGCTAGTATTGGGACCAAGGTCTGATGACTCCAAATCTAGTTTTTGTATCCAAAAATCCTGAAACTTTGGAAATCCCCATTATTTGCTGATATATAAGACTTGGTCACTAACATATGACAGTGTCTTATTTACACAGAGAAACAGGAGGCTCGATAAACTGACATTAGTCAGTGAGGAAAATTTACATACTGACTTCTGAAATTAACATAAACCTTCCCTTCTTTTAAAGCTTCAGCAACCACTAATTAGGATGCTTTGTTGGTATTTCCATTATTCATTAACTCTGAAATTTCAGGGAAATTTTCCATATGAATTTGCATTTACTTATACAAAACTCCATGGATTATTTTCCACTTGAGTTCCTTGCTTCCTTTGAACATCACAAAGAGGCTCCTTGCCCTCTGCAAGTCACCCAAAGGGAGTGTAAGTGCCGAAAGTCAGGGGAGGTTGTTAGATTACTTAGCAGGTTACACTGCTGAGTTATTTGATGTCCTTAGAGCAACAGATGAGATTGCTCACGTACAACCTTTACAATCTGTCACTTTTTCAGATCTTTTAAGTGCCAATGATATTGTCTTGGAAATTTCAATCACCAGAGTGGGTATGGGCTTTGGGAATTATTGATGTCTCTAATATGGTAATATGTCACAGCAACAATGTCATTTTTGTGTGACTCCCAGCTTGTGTAGGTATTAAAGGAAATGAAATGGGAGATAAAGCAGTCAAAAAGGCTTTGCAAAATAATTCAGAAGTACCAAATATTTGATGATTTGAAAGAGAATTTAATCAACTACAAAACAAAGAACCAGAAACAAATGCTGTAAATTAAATAGAGCAGGTTAAAAAAGTAGGCATAATTAAAAATTCTTAAAAGGAAAAAAAAACTATGGGTTTTTTTGAGGGGGAAGATACAAATTTTGTAAATGTCGTCTGAAATTTTCTTTAAAGAACAATGTTGGTGAAACATTTTTTTCTATTAAAAACAGAATGGTCTAAGTCAGAGGACAGAATGATACCTCCCCCTCCCACCTCAAATAGTTTAAGTTGTTTTTATAAATGCATATCAAAATTTTCCTGAGCCAGATTTTAATGGAATAGCAAATAAATATTTAAAATTTCAGTTTATATGAAAATAGCTCCTGGCTTTTTAATTAAGTTGGAAATGCCCTTTGTTTGTATAATCCATACCCACAACCTAAGACAAAAATAAAAGTAGCTTTTTTCTTCTACCTGAAATCTGCCGTACAGTAAATTAAGTACAGAATTAGTAGTATACAAGAAGTGTATGCATACCAGCTTATAAATGAAAATCTAGTAGAGGGAATAAATGTGGTCACAGAATACAGTGAAAAGAGCACTGGATTGGGAGTCAAAAGAGGCCAGTTTTTGAAACCCAGCTGTGACTATTATTAAACAACTGGGCAAGTCACTCCTTTTCCTCATCTGTAAGATGTCAGTGCTGCAATACTTGCTTCACATGTTTGTTGTGGGTCTCAAATGACACAGCACACATACGTTGGTTTACATACCTCAAAGAAGGCTACAGATCTCAGGTTATTAGTATTGCATGGTGCTTAAACTTTGCAAATTGGTCAGTTCACCATGGGGTTCAGGGTGGGAAGTGGAAATCAGGTTTAATTTTATATGGCTAAAAATTGGTTGATTGGATGAACTTTTAAAGTTTTCCAATGATTATTTTGGTCTTGTGGAAACAGTCATTTAAAAAGATAACATTTAGTCTATATTTCCTTGAATAAACTTCCTTATTTTCCCAAAGAACATATTTTCATTTAAGTAAGACCCTAGAAAGCTACCATGAATCTGCTCTTTCTCAACTTCTCCCAACTCTATAGCAGGTAGATAATATAGTTTCAAAAGTCAGTTTTTCCTAGCAAATACCTGAGACAAAGCAGCAAGATCGGAAGATGATTTTTGGAAAGATGATTTTAGAGCTAGAGGAGACCTTAGAGGTTATCTAGTCCAAACCATTCATTATTTTTAATGTTTTTATTTCCAAATAGTTAGACATTAATGAAAGAGCATTTTCATATGTAAAGAAGAACACTGAAAAGCATCCTTTATGAAACCAAGAATCTCCATTTTATCCTGGACATTACTTTCAAAATTGTCCTACTTGACAGCGCTTCCTTCTGACTTCATGTTCTCTTCTGGGCAATAAAAAATAGCCCTCTTTAAAAATGTTGGCATCGCTATCACTAACACTCTCTCCCAGGTCCCATGTCCCTGGTCCCTTTCCCCATGACTATGTCACAGCACTGGCACCATTAAAAGCCAAGAGGAAAGAAAAGGAAACAAACAACAGCCAAACTTGTAACAAATAAGTATAGTCAAGTAAAAGGAATTCACATGGTAGTCCAAACGGTATGTCCAAAAAGGTATATTTCTGAACCTTGCACCCATCACCAATCTGCCAGAAAATGAGTTACATGTTTCAATATAGGTCCTCTGGAGGCATAGTTTGTCATTGCATTAATAAGAATTCTTAAGTCTTTCAAAGTCCTCTAGCTGTTTTGGGTTTGTCATTTTTGTAAACAATATATTATTCTTGCATAAATTGTTCTCCTGATTCTCATCACCTCACTTTGCATCAGTTTATACTACCCCAAATTCTCTGTAATTGTCTCTTTGGTCATTTCTTATGGCACAAGAGTATTCTATTGCATTCACATACCACAATCTATGGAATCATTCTTCAATCATCTAAGAAGCTATCTAAGGCACCCTCTTAGACTCTATTTCACTTTTTTCCCTTTTGATTCCCCTTTCAGGTTTGGGAAGTTTGTTTGGTTTGTAACTATTCCCTCCCCAGTAATAATTTCCCTCTTAACCCACATCCCCAACCCTATCCCCATTTGTTTCCTTATTGAGTTGGATGGATTTCTAGATCTGCTTGTTTGTGTGTCTATGGGTATCGAACCCTCCTCTTGTCCATGTTATATACTTTTCCTCTCACTGTAGCTAATACCTCTGGTCCTGTTCTTCCAGAGCATGCATGGCCATATATGTCCTTATGGTTCTTGAGATACTCTGAGAGACTTAGGGTGTCTTTCTCTCATGCCATCACCTGGGTCCCTCACTCATTATATTTCTTACTACATTTAGCTGTCAGTAACTGACTAGTGCCCAGTTTCATTTAATAACAACTTCAAAATAGAGCAAGAAGAGAAGCGCAAGCATTTTCTCCCAATAGTTTGGGGGCACACTCTCTCCTTTTCTGCATCAGTCTCTGGGGAGAGCGGACTCAAACTTAGCACAGTTTCTGTATGATACTGGTACCACCACGTTCATATCCAAGTGTAACAGGGCTACCAGATGAGTTCTTGTCTCAGTTCCTGCCCTCGGGAACTAACAATCTAATGCAAGAAAACAACACAAAAAAAGAAAGCTAAAATTTTGTGGGGGGAAGAGAAGAAGAAAGTTCCCAGAAATGGGGGAACAGTGAAGTCAGTCAGAGAAGCTTTAAAGCAGTGCAGCCATGTGAGAAATGAGATGTCTGAGCTGGCTAGCTCCTTAAATGGAGGTCTGGGGTTTTATGACTCACCCTTCCATCAGAGAGGATAAGGCTGGAGGTGAAGAACCAAGGCTAAAAGAATCTTAACAGGATAATGAAGGAACTTTTCTTTATGATTTCTTAAAATATACTTTCAAGGTTTTTTTTTTATTTTAAAGCTATGGTTTTGAGATTCCAATAATTTTAACTCTCTCCTTGACCTGTTTCTGGGTCAGTTGTTTTTTTTGTATCAGCTATCACATTTTCTTCTATTTTTCTATCCTTTGTTCTAAATTTCTTTATATCTCATGGAGTCACTGATTTCTGTTTGGTCTAGCCTAGTTTTTTTGGGAGCCTACTTTTTTGAGTAAGGTTTACCATTTACTCTCCTATGTTCCTAATTCTTTCCTCTAAAGTTTTTGTTTCAATTGATTAACAACAACAACAACAAAAAGAACCACTTTCCCATAACACCCTGAGCCTGAAGCACAGATATTTGTTGGAAAAGAGTGGGATATGTTTTTCCATCATGTTGTGAATTAAAAATACAGAAGCAAATGTGTGGTGTGTGTGTGTGGGGGGGGAGCTAAGAATTCTGAGAGCTAGAAGTGAGCATGTACCATGATGGCAGAGGTCTAGGAATCATGGTTCCTGTTAAGAATGTGGCAACAGCCAAGGCATTAGCTGTCAGGCTGTTATGGCTAAATAGCTAAGAGAAACTGAATGTGAGAGCTGTGACCATGTGGCTGTGTTGTACACATGAATAGGGCATGCAGGCCTGGAGCTGAGATGGATGTAGATATACTCCACGTACTTATGAGATTTTTCCAATTTAAGTTGTGAATTTGTTAATGAGGAGTTGGGACTGACCCCTCTGAAATAATCAAGAAGACAGTTCTAATTCAAGTGCTGACTAATTCAAGTGCTGACTGAGGTGCAGAGTGAAGTTCCATTTCTCTTCTTTATATGTTTTAATCAATATATATATATATATATATAATGTTCAAATATTTATTTGATACCTGCTAGTTTGTGGGTAAGGTGATGTGAATTCTCTTAAAAGAGAACCAGAAATCAGATAAATTTTGATGTCCCCAGTCTCATGTGAGAGAGGTACAAAGCTCCTCAGCCACATCAATGGTCTTAGGGAGGGGCACTTCAACATTGAACCCAGTTTGACTACCAAAGGCAGAGTTGTCTAGGATGGGCACTAAACAGCTCTTACATTTAAGTTCTATATTGCAGGTGCAGTTAACCTGCTGCTAAATAAGCATGTATTAAAATAAGACTATTTTGATGTAATTGGATTAATTTTAATTATATATGTTTTATTTCATGCATTTGAAAACATAATTCTTAAGAGTCCATTGGTTTTATCCAACTGCCAAAGGAGAGGGAAGGGGGTATGATAAAATAAAAGTATAGAATTCCTGTACCTTTGCTCAACTGTTCAAATATATCTGTGATCTCATTGATATCCAAAGATGTGAAAAGCAATCCTTCCATGATTATCTAGCTTGTGCAATGAAGGTCCTGGTCTTCTGACAAGTTGACCATAGGGAGTCCACCCAACATGTGAGGAACCCTTCCATGATGTCTTCTGATGTTGCAAGGGTAACAGAAGAGCCTGTACAGGCTGCTCACCAGTTAGTCCATGTTCTTGACACATGACTGGTTCATCTTTTTTCTATGATATCTTTTGTCACACATGATCCATTAGCTATGTTTTCATATGTGTATGTATACACATACATACATGTAAGTATATTTCCACAAGACCATAGATTTCCCGTTGGAATGGGCATTTCCAATTTTCCCATGTTACATACAACAGGAGACTGGTCAATGAGCCCAGTTGCCATGAGCGTGTGCCATGTGTTTGGTTAACATGACACCCATCTGGACTGTGGTAAATGCAGAGACATTCTATAACTGGTTGTAGTCACCTTGCGATGAAGAAATGGACTGTTTACTGGTTGCAAGGTTAGAACCAGAGTGCATTTAAAAGGAACTAATCAGACAAAGTCAAGCAAGGACTAAACACTCAATGGAGGGAGAATCCTCAGACCTCTGTTACCACTGGGTCATGTGGCCTGTGAACACACAGCTCTACTGTTTCTTCTGTCTCTCTTGGGTCTATTCTTTCCTGTTCTTCAGTGAAGGACAAAGGAGAAGGAGAAACTCTGTGATGTTCAAAAGGTCAGAATGGCAAACTACCCAAAGTCAGGAGTAAGAGTTCATGTCATGACAGCCCTACAGCAAGGACCTGAAAAACTATCTTTGGGATCTAGCTTGGCAATAAAGCCCTAGCAAATGACCAAAGTGATCCAGCTCATCAGTAACTGAGAAATGGAGTCATCCCATAGCTATAAAAAATTTGGAAGTGAATTTGGAGTCAACATTATGCTGAAGCTATCTTACATTGAAGCCCATTCTCCTCAAGGTCAAAGGTAGTATAAGGGAGAGTCTGGATCAAGGTGTTGGAGGGTAAATGTTTGTAAGTTTTCTTGCTATTTTCTTTGTATTAAAAATTCCTTTGCAAAATCTAATTGATGTTAATTAACTGAATGGAATTGTTGTACTAATAGCTGGCATTTAGCAGTGGCATAAACCACATTGGAAACAGTTGGGGGTGGGGCCGGTGCAGTAAACAGAACGCAGGGCTTCTAGTAAAGAAGACCTGAGATCAAATTTGGCCCCAGGCATGTACTAAACTGTGTGATCCTGGGCAAATCACTTCACCGTTTGTCTCAGTTTCCTCATCTGTAAAATGAGCAGGAGAAGGAAATGGCAAAGCACTCCAGGATTTTTGTCACGAAAATGGCATTACAGAAGAATTACTCTATCCCTTCGAGGCATTCTAGTACCATGAGGGGAAAATGTTGTAGGACCTGGGTTTTGCAGAGCAATGACTTGTCCAGGGTAACAGAGGCAGGACTTGAACCCAGATATTCCTGGTCCTGAGGCTGATTTTCTATATTACATGATATTATAGATAGGCAGATAAACAGACACACACAGGCATATATATATATATATATGCATATATATACACATATATACACAAATATATATGCGTATTATATATATACATATATATATATATACACACACACACATGTATGTATGGAGAGAGAGAGAGAGAACATATTATGTGTCTAATACCAAACCTCTGAATGAAACCTGAAAAAGTTCAGTCAATGTCCCAGCTATTGACAGGCATAGAGATATCTGGTGTCATGTAGACAAAATATTTGGAAAGTTGACAAAAGAGTGGAGCTTTCCATTTGCTGTTTGGTGCCATGTAGGTGTGGCAACTACTGTGCATATTTCATTAATAAATTACAAATATACTGTTTTTCCCTGCCAGTGAAGAATTACTCACATAGGTTTCCATCAAAGCAACAGGAAAGGAGAAACACTGTACATTACTTCTTGCTTCAATGAACAATGGCCATTGTTCTTATAATTAGTATTTGTAATAAGGTCACAAGCTGGGAGAATATCGATATCCAGAAAGAATATGAAAATCCTCGATCTGGAGTACAAATGTTAAAACTTTGCTGCATTAATATTCTAGGATACGTCTCATGTAATTCTGCCCTCTCCCCACCCATGCCTCAGTGGGTTCCTGGGGGATAAGTAGACAGGCACTATGTATGATGCCAAGAGTCTTTTATCTACCAGCCAGTCTTGGTAGACAGCAGCTGCCATGGCAAAGGGTGGCTAAGGTCTCCATGTCTCTACTCTGTCAAGGCCAACAGCACCATTAGCTTTCAGGTCAGCACAAAAACACTTCCAACATCCATAGCATGTGGCTATACTGCTCATTTCTTACATCTGGTTCAAACAAAGGATATATGTATATGGAAAAGATAATTTGAATATATTACTAATAAATTACAGAAACTCTCTAATTGGCTCACTCCTCCCCAACTTACTCTGGCAAAAAATAAATGTTTTGTCTTCACTCGGTTTTTGCCCTACCCTCTCACAACCATACTCCCTGCATTCACAAACAAACTCATGGTACATGACCATCTAGTTTTGATTTTTAATGACATTTACAAAATAGCACAGGGATTAAAGTAAGCTTTCAAAACAATAAATTTTCCAAATGCCTGGCAGCAATGAAGGGACAAAACGCATTCTTCCATTTCTCAGACCACGCCCCCCCCCCCCCCCCCCAACCAGTTTATAGTAAAAAGCAAGAAGGGAATGATAAGCTGATGAATGGTAAACAACTTTCTGCTCCGCAGATGGAAGGACAGGAACACTTTTCTCCCTGGTTCTGCTTCTGGCATCCAAGCATTTACCCACCATGCTCCACTCTAGCTCTCCACTGGTTTGACTCTACTGGGCTCATAATCGACTCTAGTTGCCCCAGCACCACCATACTGTGTTCCTTCCTATTAGGGCATCCTGGGGAGTAGGAAGAAGCCTCAGCCAAGATGAATCATCAGCACTTCTCCTCCACTGTTGGTCTGCATACCTGGCTGCCACCTGGCTGTGGATGCAGTCTCACTACATCCAAACAAAACAAAACAAACAAACAAACAAACAAACAAAACAAGGAAAGGAGAAGGACTTCTAGCCTGCAGAGTGTCTGTACCTCTCTCTAGTCTTTGGGCCTTCCTAACTATTGAAGGCCAATTTCTGGGAGGGAGAGTGGGTTACATCTATAACGTTAAAAACAATAAACTAGAATATTCCTTAGACCAACTTATCACAGTACCAATTTGGGGGAATAGTGTTGCATCTACAAAAATGTTTGAGCACACTCTAGTGGTATACTTTGAAATTTATCACAAGATTAAAATTATGGACAAGAAAGTCATTTCTTTTGCTTATACTAAATCAACACTTTAACTATGGATACTAGATAAATAGTTAATAACAGAAATAAGACAGTAGTGTTCACCAATAAAGGAAGATGTTACGAACATCTGTAATTTTATAACTACTCATTTTTCTGCAGGCTTCTGTGCAATTTATCTACAATTTAATAATCTGTTATAGTGTGCTTATAATTTACATTTTGTATGTTCTTTTATATTTCTCAGTTATATAATTAACAAAAATATAGGGAAAGATAGCATATCTTCATCATTACTTTGACTGCTTAATGGTTCTCATAATTATGTGATGGAGGAGGAGGTCAAAATGAAGGGCTAAAATTAGTGTTTTATATTAGCTATGGATTTCTTTTTTATGCCTTGCACTCTCTTTCCTCATCAGAATTGCCTGCAATGCAGCTCAGTAGTGTATAAAGCAGTAATGGTACCTTAAAGAAAGACTGATTTTTTCCTATCACAACCAAAAAACGAAACAGGGCAAAGCTAAACAAATCCCAAACACCGAGATATTAATCAACTCCTCCACCCCTCAATTGTTAGCCATTTCTCATAATACTGATGCTTTCAGCCATGTTGTCAAATGCTTTCAATGAGGACGAACACGGCATCAAGGTCAGCTACCGTACTGATGGTAAGCTCTTCAATTTAAAAAGGCTACAAGCCAAGACCAAAGTGGAGGAAGTGTTGGTGTATGATTTTCTGTTGGCAGATGATTGTACACTCAATGCAGCCTCTGAAGCTGAGATGCAACAAAGTATGGATCAATTCTCTGCTGCCTGTGCTAATTTTGGCCTAATAATTAACTCCAAGAAAGCACAGGTGCTCCATCAGCTACCACCACACCATCCATGTTGGAACCATTGGTTACAACAAATGGAGAAGTTCTGAATGTTGTAGATAAATTCACTTATCTTGGTAGTGTACTTTCCAGGGATGTACACATTGACAGTGAGGTTGATTCATACACTGCCTGAGCTAGCTCAGTGTTTGGAAGGCTCCGAAGAAAAGTTTGGGAGAGAAGAGGTATTAGACTGACTACCAAACTGAAGGTCTACAGAGCCATTGTGTTGACCTCATTGCTGTGTGCAGGTGAAACATGGACAGTCTACCAGCGCCATGCCAGGAAACTGAACTGCTTCCATTTGAACTGTCTTAGGAAGATTCTGAGGATCACCTGGCAGGATAAGGTACCAGACACTGAAGTCCTTGCTCGAGCTGAATGGCCAAGCATTCAAACTATGCTTCAGAGAGCTCAACTGCATTAGGCTGGCCACATTGTTTGAATGCAAAATGTATGCTGGCCAAAAAGACTATTTTATGGAGAACTCACATGGAGCAGGGGATCACATGGTGGTCAGAAGAAACGATACAAGGATATTCTTAAGGTCTCTCTCAAGAACTTTGGATTTGACTGTGCAACATGAGAGACACTGGCACAGGACCCCTCAGCATGGTGTGCCCACATCGGAAAGGGTGCTGTGCTCTATGAGCAAAGCAGATTCGAGACAGCACAAGGTAAATGTAGGATGTATAAATTTGAAGTACCCACCTCAAAAATTCATGGGGACTATCTGTGCCCAACCTGTGGTAGAGCATTGTGAGTTCATATTGGTCTGATCAGCCACAGCTGGGCACAGTGAAACTTCACTTTATCATGGTGATGTTATTTTGGTTCTCTTCAAAAATGAAGGACAACAACCATCAGTATCCATGCCCTGTGCCCAGGGATGTAGCCTCAGAGATGGGACTAGAAGGGATGCTTTGCTTTCTACCGTTTTTGTCCTCCCTTAACTTTTTGCCCTCCGTTTCTTCATTTGACACTGCCAAAATCTCAGTCCTCTAACAATGAGGCCATATCAGGAGGCAAACTACTTGTGAAAGCTCCTGAGACTGTAATGACTTTTATACCAGATGCTGGATGCCACCTTTTATCTTTGTTTGTTTGTTTTAGATTTCTGGGGAAAATATGAGCTGGAGAAAAAGAAAAGATTGAATTCTCTTGGCTTCTCTTTGCCAATTCAAAATATTAACAAGACGATGATTGTCTCACTATCGTTCTACGTTTCATCTTATGCAGATTGTTTATAAGTGCAGATGAGAAATAGTGAGTATGGGAAAAGATGTCCAAAACTCTGAAAGAGATCATTTTTTTGTTATTGATATTACTTATTATCAGAAAGTCCAATAAGATTTTTTTCTTTTAATCTCCTTGTATTGACTTCTGTAAACACAGAGAGAATATAATTAGAGAACTGGACCCATCAAGCCTTAGACTGGTATGATTCACCTCCAGGGATCCTCATAACACCATGAGATGAGGGGACCCAAAGACTCTGGTCTCATGGCTGCCTGGCCCCAACTCATAAGCTTGAAGAATCAAACTGTGAATCTTTGGTCAGATTCAGTTCCCCTGGAAGTTGCTTGGTTTTCCTAAAGTCTGACTACAATTCTTTTGTGAATGGTTTAAAATGTGAAAGGGAAAATGTATCCAAATTCAATTTAAGTCAACAAATATTTCAAAGGGCCATTACCTGTCCCATTTTAATGAACTCGAAACTTTTCAAATAACTGCCTTATGTCCTGGCTGTCAGGGACCATAAAGAGCTTCTTTCCATAAAGTACTCACTCACTTCAAAACAATTACTTTCTGTTTGGAAGATGGGGCTTCTTTCTGACAAAGCTTCTCTGTAATTTCTGGAACAGAGTGCACATTACTATTGTTGGTATTTCACATTTATTAATTACCTATGGCATACTAGGCATTTGGATACTCACAGCCCACTCTTCTCAAGGTGTTTTACTCTGATTTTTTGTTATTTCAAAGTGGAAGATGATGTAACCTATAAAAAGACATATGATTTTAATCTGTTCCAGAGTTTAAGACACTCAGAGCATTTTTTCTGACAATAATCTCTCCATTATGATTCAACTTATTCAATTTATCTTGGTGAAAATGACAGTTATTTTTCTGACCTCCCCCTACAGCAAAGACAGCAATACTTTCTAAAGCCTAAAATGCCTATTTTCAGCATAATCTTTTTATTGCTTATCGACAATTTTCCAGCTCGGATCTCCATTTATTTTAAGTTATTTTCTAAAAGCAAATACCAACAGCACGCATCTGTGATTTAGACCTGTAATCTAAACATTTAAAGTATCTTCTGTGCTTAGGTATAGAAAGTAATTGATGCTAACTGGACATCTCATAAAGTTTCGGTTGGCTTTTTTGAGAGTCAAAAAGCCTTTGGGACCAAAAGATACAAAACTGCAAAGCACCATAAGAAACACTTTGGATAATCTTAGAAGATGCACAGAGGTGAAAGGAAAACAGCCAACAGAACATTCTAGCCACATTACAACTACCCAGGCTCATTATTGAGCAGCAGGCATATTTCTGTGTACGTGGGGCTCCCTGTAGATTCTTGAACAAGAAAATCTGCCCTCTCCTCATTCTCATTAGAAGAATTCAAAGCCATTCACAAGGGACTGTAAAAACCTGAGCACTTATTCAGTAATATCTGAAAGTTTAGTCATGTAGCCTTTTTACTAACTTACAAAATGTGAAGCAACATTTCCTTCCACTAGTCACTGTCAATGAGAGGTAGAACCTTAATCAAATAAGCATAAATGACCTAGACAAATACATGAACATGGTAATTCAGGGCTCAATAAACCCAAGAACACAAAGAGAAATCAGCTTGGCAGAAATTAGGTTTAGAACAGCACCTTACACCATACAGTACAATAAGCTGTGAATAGTTATACAATTTAAAAATAAAAAGTCACAACACAAACAATAGAGGTGAATAGAAGGCTAAAACTGTCAAGCCATTGATTGTAGGAAAATTATTGGCCAATCACAGACAGAAATAATACCTAGTATTTATATAGTGCTTAAAAATCTATGAAGTGCTTTACAAGTATTAGCTAATTTTATCCTCACAACAACCCTGGGGAGTAGGTGTTATTTTTAACCCCATTTATAGATGAGGCAAGTAAGACAAATACAGGTTAAGAAACCTGCACAGGGTCACATGGATAATCAATAAGTATATGAGGGAGGATCTGAACTCAGGTCTTCTTGAATCTAGGTCCAGCACTCTTTATGATGTACCCCTTAACTAAAATGATCATATAAGATAAAAATGAAAGGTTCACTTACATTAAAATAAGAATCTTTTGTACAAAGAGAATGAATGTAGCTACAAGAAGAAAAGGTATCCATTGCAAAAATATCTTTCCATCAAAAATCTTTGAAAAAAGTCTGATATACATGCCACATGGGGAATAGACACATATTTAACATCAAGGGCCATTCCTAAAGTGAAAAGTAGAAAATGGATGTGAACATTTTTTAAAAGAAATGAAAACTATTAGAAACAATATGGAAAAGACTCCAAACACTAATAAGAGAAATGGAAATTAAATAACCCCTATTTCATCTCATAACTGTCCCATCAGCCATCTTTAATTGAATTGTCCCCTAAAGAGTAGAAACTCAACAAATAAAAAAGAGAACCTATTACCTTTTCCCCAAAACCCTCTCCTCTTCCCAACTTCCCTACTATTGTCAAGGGTCCCACCACCCTCCAAATCACTCAAGCATATAATCAATGTCATTCTTCACTTCTCACTTACATTCACCCCACATATTCAATCTGGTTATAAGCCTTGTTACTTCTAGCTTCAAAACATCTCATGCACATATCCCCTTGTCTCTACTTATACAGCTACCACCCTAGTTCAGACCCTCATGCCTTCACGTCTGGACTCTTACAATAAAATTCTGGTTGGTTTTGTTGCCTTAAGTTTCTCCCCCATTCCAGCTCACCCTCCATTGAGTTGCTAAGGAAATTTTTCTAAAGTGAAGATTTGATCATGCCCTCCTCCCCAATGAACTCCAACTGATCACTATTACCTCCACAAACATATAAAATGCCTTCACAATCTTTTGACTCACTTGCTACTTTTCCAGTCTTTTTTTACTTTATTTCCCCTTTGTGCATTCTAAGATTTATCAACACTGACCTTTTTGCTGTTCTCCCTCTCCTCACCTCCACCTTCTGGCTTCTTTCAAGACTGAATTCACATTCCACAATCTTCAAAGGACCTATCTTGATTTAACACAGCATGTGGCATATATTGTTATTTGGTCCCACTTTTCATGACCCCATTTAGGGTTTTCTTGGCAAAGGCACTGGAGCCATTTCCTTTTCCAGCTCATTTTACAGGTAAAGAAATGGAAACAAACAAGGTTAAGTCACTTTCCTAGGGTCATATAGCTGATTAGTGTCTGAGGATGAATTTGAACTCAGATCTTCCTGACTCCAGGTCCAGCACTCTATCCACTGTGCCACCTAGCTGGCACATAGAAGGTGCTTAATAAATGCCTATTGACTGATTTCTTTTTTCCTATTTTGTTAATATATATTTTTAGGGATATAATTTTCCCCTGAGCGATGCGTTAGCAGCATCTCATTTTGGCACATTGATGCACCATTATCATTTCAACATAATTACTGTTTCTAAGGTTTTTTAATGCACTTGTTATATATATATATATATTGAGAGAGGGACAAAATCTTCTGTCTCTACTGCATTACTGTCTATGTCTTATATTCCAGCTAATTTTTCCTTTATGAATTTATATGCTAAGGTATTTGGAACATTTAAGTTTAATATTGTTATTGGTTCACTGTCTACGGTTCCTTTCACCATAATGTAGTTTCCTTGTTTATCTTTTTTTATGCTGTGAATATTTGTTTTTGTTTTGTCTGATAGCATAATTGTAATTCCTCCTTTTTCTTAGATTCATCTGCTTTACAGTAAGCTATTTTCTAGCCCCTCATTTTTATTCTGTTTGTGTCTTTGTTTTTCAGATTTGTTTTCTGCAACTAACATATTGCAGGGGTTTGTTTTCTTACTCGATCATTTACATTTTAACTTTATCAGATTGTTTAACCCATTAACATTTAAAGTTATGAGAATTTTATATTTTTCTCCACTTGTTTCCAATTTTTTCCCCAGTATCAGAGTTTCCCCCCTCTTATTCTTCTTTCTCTGTAAAGACAGTCCATTGTCTTTTCAGTCATTTTTGCTTAATCTACTTTAAGGTACTGTATTCGCACAGACTGTCTTGCCCCCTCCCCTCCAGCTCAAGGTATCCCCTTCGTCTTTGTCATCCTTCTCCATAGTTTTGAAGTTTATTTAATTAATTTCCCTTTCTTCCTTGAGTTGATCAAGTTATTTACTTTTTTCTCTTAGTTAAGCAGGTAAGGAAAATCTACTTTCCCCCCTGCCTTTCAATTTTTTTTTTAGATTTTTCATGTTCTGTACTTTTTTTCTTGAAATATCCCTTCTTTTATTCTATCTAGTTTTATCCTTTTCTGTCTATTCTAGGCTTTTATTCTTTAACTCATGGTCCTTATACCTACATATTTCTTTAGTTTCCGTATTCCTCATGGAATTACATCACTCTCCCATAGCCCCTCCTTTTGAAAGACTGATTTGTAAAGCACTAAAACTATAAATTAACTTTGGTAGTATTTCCAGGATTTTCTAAACCCTAATTCGGAATATGCTCCTCTTTGCCTAATGCCTTTAATTTCCTTAAATCTTTAAATGTTCCGTGATTGCTAACCATATAATATCTCAGGAAGAATATTCTAGTGGAAAAGAGTGATTTTTGTTTCATGGAGGGTCATTAAAAGTGTTGCTCAGTTTCTCAAGTGTAATCAGTCCAGGCTGAAGTTTTCTATTGGTTTAATTCTGGGCTTAGCTCAGTGTCTATCACCAGCATCTGTCTAGGCTAATTGTAACTAATGAAGCAATTCTATAAGCTGTCCAGTCAATTGTTTATCACGGTCTGTACCATACTGATTCTTCATACAATTGTTTTTGCTTTTTTTTTTCCTACAAGAATAGTTAGGATAAATTCTTCTGAATAATTGTGGCTCTCATTTAGTGATCGCTCGAATATTTCACAGATTTGATAAAAAATCAAATGCTCCAAAATTGGGAGATTCTGGAGGAACTCAATCTATAGAGAATCATTTTTCCATTTGTGTTAGTGCTAAATATCCTCCATGAAATAGCTACATATGCATCTTGCTTTATACCTCATATAATTATGGCCTGCCTAAAATATGGCCTCACAAATGAATAAAGTACTGCAGACATTGTCCAACTGGGACAAAGTGGAGCATTAGATGGGTATAGAACAATAAAAAAGAATAATGATAAAAACGATCAATTATATAGGTGTATAATGGAAAAAGTTGGTAAGTAAAGGAATATTGGAGGAATGGCTCTAATTCCAACAACTTCTTAGTCCAGTTCTGAAGCTGAGACAAAACGAGGCATTTGCAAGCAACTGAGCATTTGATAAAGGAGGTTTGCTTTACAGCCCTAATGCAGCAAGAACATATGGCAGGTGCAGAGCAGCACTAAACTTCTCTGGCTACAGGCCTCCTCCTCCCTCCCATATCCATCTGGAAATGAATCTGATGAGTAGATTATCAGGATATGGCCATTTGGGTGGCACCTATCAAGTCTGAGAGGTCCAGATGCGGCTGGGGCATTTGTGCTCCTTTTTATATGGCTATCTAGAACCAGGAAGCAGCAGCAGTAAGCTGAGGACCAATCAGGTGTCAAGGACACCTTTGTCCTTGGCCTTAGCCAAACTGTGGGTGGGATCCTAGGGAGAAAGAAGCAGCATCCAGGACGCTGAGGTCAATCAGACTGTGGAGGTAGTTCCTGTTCTCTCACAAGGGTATCAATGAAAAAAGTTGATAAGTGCAGGTGGGAAAAGGGAATAATTATAATTGCTACTTTTCTGTAGCATTTAATGGTTTCCTGAGTGAGGGACATTATTTGTTCTTCACAGTAACCCTGTGATGTAAAGTAGGTTTTACAATAATTTTACAGGTTAAAAAAACCTGAGGATCAGAGAAATTATTAATTACCTAAGGTCAAGCAATATGTAAGCGAAGGGCATTTAAAACCTGGGCTTCTGATTCATCATCCAGTGCTATTCCTATTACACCAGAAGCATAAAAAAGTGAGATGTAAACACGAGGTAATAGAAAGAGTGCTGGAAAATAGAAGTCTGAAGACCAGAATTCAAGCCCCAATTCTTTCACTTAAAGGCCATGTGATCTTGAGCAAGTCATTTCCCTACTCTGAGCTTCAGTTTCTTTATACTACCTATTTTGCCTATTTATTCTATGAGAATACAATGAGACTAGAGAGACAGACAGAAAGTCAAGACAGAGAGAGTTAGTTTTATAACCATAGAGCACATATAAATGTTACTTCCTATGGGAAGCAGTTTGGCATATAGGAAATGGTGCAAGAATTTCAGCTAAAGATGCGGATTCAAATTCTGTCTCTGACACTAGTTCTGTAATGACGATAACCTATCTGAGCCTCATTTTCCCTATCTAGAAAGTAGGAATGATAGTTACTACTATGAATTATTTGTATTCTACATTTTATGTTGTTACACTATTTTATTAGTGAAATTGACAGATCATTAAGTAACCATTCTCCACCAAGGATGACCGTTTTATACAAATGAGCTTGAGTCCCAGGTTACATTCACAATATACCTCACAGAACTGTTGTGAAGATCAAAGCAGATAATGTATTTAAAGGGCTTTGCCAATTTTAAAACAGTTATCTAGAGATCAGTTTTTATTATGGGAAAGATGGAAAAGATAAGGGCATATGGGAAATGTCCGATATATGTATGATGGAAGAGTGTTTGGAATGAAGGACACAATATCATTTCAGGTATAAAGGGGAAAGGAATAATTATAAGTGCTACATTTCATAGCATTTAATGGTTTCTAAAGCCCTTTCATGAGAACCTGACATTATTGGGTCTTCACAATAACCCTGCAATACAGAGCTGTTACCATAATTTTCCAAGCAAAGAAACTGAGACTCAGAAAAGTTATGACTTGTCTGTCCCCAGGCCCCAAGAAGAACACCAGAAGCTACTATCTATTGTTCATGTTAACTAAATAATATATGAACAACTCATCAAAATTAAAATGCTGCTTGTTAAAGTAAACAATAAGAAAACTCATTAGAAGCTAACATCTGTGAATTCTTCCAGGGAATTGTGTTCTCTTGGGACCGATTCTGAGGTCCGAGATAATTTCACCGAAAAGCCCATTGAGTCGGTAATGCAACTCAGTGATATTTTGTTCTGAATGTGGAACCCAAAGCTCGGTCTGGGGACACTTAGGACTGTGTGTGTGCAGCAGTTTACCTTAGCAACTCCACTAGCAAAGTGCTGACATGCCTTCACAAACATCCATCTCCTGCTGTTTGGAGAACGGAGGTGGGTGTGATAAAACAGGCTCATCAGGTGGGTTGTACCATCTCAATATGCTAAGAGAAGCACGACTGGATCAGGAGGAGGTTTCAATTAATTACACAGTAAAAGCTGAATGACCATTTCACAAAAAACTCGTTAGAGTATATATCAAATTACAAGAGAAGGCCTAAATTGTAATTATGAAAAGGTTTAATGATGCCAGCCACCAAGGGATCGTTCACTGTCATTCAGGTCTTCTCTGTGGTGAGGCTGAGGTACACCTACTAGCCAGATAGAAAGGGACCAGTGATCTCACTGTAGTCCTTTTGTCCGTGTGTGTGTGTGTGTGTGTGTGTGTGAGAGAGAGAGAGACAGAGACAGAGACAGACAGAGAGACAGAGAGAGACAGAGACAGAGAGAGACAGACAGACAGAAAGAGAGAGAGAGAGAGAGAGACAGAGACAGAGACAGAGACAGAGACAGAGACAGAGACAGAGACAGAGAGAGTGTGTGTTCCTGTGGTTTGATAACTCAAATGTGCAAAGTCTACCCAGACAAGGTAGAAAATGCTTCTCAGGAGAAGCTCATAGCTGACCTGAAAAGAAAACAGAGAGCACAATTTTGCATCAAAGTTATTTCTGAAACTTTTTCTTTTTTTAGCTACCTTCTGTTTTGAAAACCTATGTCCAAACTGGCATTGCTCTTTCTATTAGACACTAGATCCATTGGCAGTATAATCTGTAAATTAATTATTAAAATGCACTATAAAAATCCAACAACCCAAAGAACTTCCCATTGTGGAGCCAATCTTTCTCTCTGGAGATGACACCATCCTGAGTACTGTTCAGTGACTTGTGAGAAGGAACAGACTGTGCCTCTGTACTTTTTAGCCTTCCAGGTTCAGTATTATTAATTTCTGTTCAGCTCTGAGAAGCTTAACATCTGACATTTATTTCAGGCTCGAAATACTTCTTTTAACAACACTGGTTTCTTCTATCTCTACTTATACCTTGAATTATCTACAATGCATTCCATTGGTGACTAACTAATTTGGGAAAGCTAGCTTTTATTTTTTGATACTCGCCATAGCTTCGTCTACCTCATGTTCTAAGAAGATTGCTGTTCTCCAGAGATTAACACAACTGTTTCCAGCATCGTATCTCTCTTTCATTTGTTGTCTGACTAATCAAACCTGAACTGCAGGCACCTACACAGGCCCACAGTAACTATGACAAGCCACAGAATGGCAGTCAGAAAATTTTCTGAAATCTTAGAAGGATGAAATACATTTGTAACTAATGCCCAGCTTAATGATTTGAAAACTTGAGGAGGCACACACACACATGCTATATACGTGCTTGGGTAGTAATTCTTCAGGATGCTGATAATGTAAAGAAGGTCAGGTTTTAGGTCAGATGTGATGAGTTCACTAGAGAAAATTCAAGGTTATAATAACTTGTGACTGAAGCAGGTGCATATATGTTTCAAACCCTTCTTAAAGATCAGGGAAAGGTCGGTGCTTTCTTGCATGATTCCACATTAATCTCCTAATATTCGTCATAAAAAACAAACTATTTTGGGTGCCACCTTTGTTCTTCTTATGAAAAATCTACTTTATAATGCCCAAGGCACCCAAATCAAGTACCCTATCCTCTGACTGGTGGAAGTAATGACAAATACAAGATATTAATGATATCTTGGTTTCTTATAAAACAGATACTCTCTAAGAGCTGCTGTAAAAAATAGAAAGATTTATGTCACTATATAGTAAATATAGGACTGAAATTATTAATCTAGGCAAAGTTTCTCATCTTAAAGGTGCAAATCTGTTTCTGTTAAAAAATTATATTTGTTTAGTTTGAACTTAAACACCAAAAATGAATGAACATGTTCATGTACATAGCAGAACAAAAAGGAAGACTGCACAACAATCTGTGAATCTTCATTTGATAGCACTGGCTTTTTTTTTAAGTACAAAATTCCATATTTTACTTTCAAAACTGTCCTACTTCTCGGTGCTTCCTTCTGAACTAGCTTCAGGTCCTTTCTGTGAATTAAAAAATTTCAAAACCCTATTTTTTGGCATCACTATTCCTCATTCCCCTCTTATTCCTGCCAAACCTTAGCCCCACAATCAAAAATGGATAGGGGAAATAGTCTTATAACAACTAAGAGTAATCAAACAAAACAAATACACACGGGAGCCATGTCCAAAAAATAGTTTGTCCTATTTTGGGACCTTGTGTTCATCGCTTTTCTGCCAGTAGGTGGGTAAAGAGATCATCACAGGACCTTAAGAGATGTGGTTAGAGTTCTTAGATCTTACAAAGCTATCTTGCTTTCTGTTGTTGTCTTAAGAGAAATTGTTCTTCTGCTCCTGTTCACTTCACTCTCTATCAGCTTCCAGTATCCAGGATTCTCATCTCTTTCACTATTTCTTATAGGGTAATAATATTTCATTATATACATATACCAGAATTTTAAAAAGCCCCCCTCATTCAGCATCAGCAAGTTGGTCAGGCTCGAGGCTAATCTTTGTCCCCTTAGTGATTACTCCTGATCCTCACTTGATTCCTTGCTGAATCTGATGTATTTTTAAAAACTGTGTGTGTCCAGCTCTCTTTGGCCATTTCATAGAAAACTGCTGTTCATGGCTTATCTGGTGCTCAGTCCCTCCATCCCTTGTTCGGTGCTTCTGCATTCTTCTTCTCAACTGTACTAATTATGAGAAATTTAAAGTTCCCCCCCCTTTCCCTCCTTTTAACATCAATGTTCCTTTAACCCTTCTTTATCTTTGACTTCTTTATAGCCTCACAATAGAAGCAATCTACCCCCAGGACCTCAAGATTTTCTTACTTCACTGCCTCAGCAACCTTTAAAGACATCAGCTTTCTGAAAGGGACACTTGTTTCTTTTCCCTCTTTTAGAATGTTAGTGCTAAATATTCACAAACTTTTCTAAGTTTCTCTGGATTCCTGTGTGCCCATTTCAAATTTCTTACTTAGTTTTGGTCTTTTAATCAGAAATGCATGAAATGAGCAGGCAGATTTCAGAAAAACCTGGAAAGATGATCTGATGCTGAGTGAAGTGAACAGAACCAGGACAACATAGTAACAATACTGTGCAATGATCAACTACAACAGACTTAGCTCTTCTCAGCAATACTATCTCCCTCCTGAAAAAGAAATATGGAGTCTGAATGCCGATCAAAGTATACTATTTCACTTCTTTTTGTTTTTTGCTTTTCTTGGCTTTTCCCTTTTCCGCTGTTTCTTCTTTCACAACATGACTAATGTGGAAATATGTTTACATGATTGCACATGTATAACCTATATCAGACCGCTTGCCATCTTGGGGACAGGGAGATGGAAGGGAAGGAGAAAAAATATGCAACTCAAAATTTTACAAAAAACAAATGTTGAAAACTATCTTTGCATGTAAATAGAAAAAAAAATACTATTTAAAAAAAGAAATGCACGAAAGTCTTCTATTTCCTTAAACGTCCATATGTTCCAATGTCTGATTATACTTGGCTTATATTATAACTTTTCCCTGGTTGTAAGCTTCTTTTGCCTTTTTGAATATTACTATGTGATCCTAACTGTGGTTCCTTGATACTTGAACTGCTTTTATGGATGCTTACAGTATTTTTTCTTTGATGTGGAATGTGGCTGTGACATGAGTTTTTTTTTTTTTTTTAAAGAAAGAGATGAGTGGATTATTTTTGTCTTAATTTTCCCCTCTCACTCTAATGGATCTGGGCAATTTTTATTCATGATTTCTTGAAATATATTCTCTGTTTTTTTAAATCATGATTTTCAGGGATTCCAATGATTCTTAAACTATCTCTCCTTGACCTCTTTTCCAGCAAGAGATGGAAGAAATACACTAAAAAATTATTCATTCTGATCAACTTGCAGTTGTTCCAGTGATGAAAGAATTGATCAGTATTAGGAAAACAATTCACATTAGTCAACAAAAGCAAAACGCCCCAAATCACAAGACCATATCAATAGAAATGAGGGGGAAGCCTTTGACAAAATAAAATATTCATTTATGTTTAAAACCCTATAGAGCAAGTGATCTTAATATTGTTATTTGCCATGGATCCTTTTGGCAATTTATTGAATTCTATGGATTACTTAAGTAGAAACACAGTTATTCAAGTTTACAGATCCCAGGTTAATAACCTTGCTATGGAGCAGAATAATAGAAACACCTATTTAAAAAAGGATCCAAAGCACACATCTAAAACCAAGAGCATTTAACAATGAAACTAAGAGGACAACAAGCAGGTAAAAAATGGAAAAGATCTGTCAAGATTTCTATAATAAACTTTTCTCCATCAATGACAATATAATTGTCACATTTAGCCTACAACATCACTGTCCTATGTGTTCCACAGAAAGGACACTAAAGGGAGGCAGAGCCAAGATGGTGGAGTAAAAGCACAGACTTGCTACACTTCTTCCCCCAAGCCCACCCAAATACCTGTAAAAAATGTCTCTAAACAAATTCTGGAGCTGAAGAATCCACAGAATGAAGGAATGAAGCAAATCTCTAGCCCAAGACCACCTGAAATGTCACTGGGAAGTTTCAATTGTATCATGCTGGGAGAAGAGTACAGTCCAGTGTGGGCCACACAGGGATAGATAGGACCTGAGCAGGATTTGGGGGACTCAATATTGGACACCTGTGGTGGTTTCCAGACTTAACAACCCCAAAACACCAAGTACAAATTAGAAGGTCAGTGGAAAAAACCTGTGGGACCTGTGTGAGAGATTAGAGTGATCAGGACTCAGTCCCATTGAAGTGGAGGGGGAGAGGAGCCTGGGAGAAGTCCACAGAGGAGCCCTCAGTACTAACTATAACAGAGGAAGGGGTATCAGCAGCAGCTGTTTCTGGAGCCCTAGGTCAACAAATTGTGGGGGGATCAAGTGGCTGACAGTACACCCCTCACTCCCACTGGAAGCAGAAAACTACCTTGACAAAGAGTTCAAAAGTCAAATAAATGGCTGGGGAAATAAGCAAAAACCAGAAAAAGAATCAGACTATAGAATCTTATTTTGGTGACAAGGAAGAGCAAAATATGCAAACAGAAGAAAATAACATCAAAGCTCCTCCTTCCAAAACCTCCAAGAAAAATATGCATTGGTCTCAGGCCATGGAAGAGCTCAAAAAGGATTTTGAAAATCAAGTTAGAGAAGTAGAGCAAAAACTGGGAAGAGAAATGAGAGTGATGCAAGAAAATCATGGTAAGGGAGTCAACAGCTTACTAAAGGAGACCCAAAAAAATGCTGAAGAAAATGACACTTTAGGGGACGGAGCCAAGATGGCGTAGTAGAAAGACGCACATACACATAGCTCCAAACCCACAACCCATAGAACAACTACAAAGAAGCAACTCACGGCGAATTCTGCACCCAGAGGCCACAGAACATTGGAGCGAGGGAGATTTCTGTTCCGGAGAGACCTGTAAACCTCTCGTAAAAGGTCCTTCGTGCTGCGGACTGGGCGCCGGGACTGGGAGCTGAGTACAGCCCTGCCGTGGCCGCGGCACCGAGAGGAACAGATCCGAGCGGGCTTCAGGGATGGGATCTCCAGCGGCCGCACAAGTACCTCCACCCACAGGTGACGGGGGTCGGTGAGAGAGTCCCTTTGGAGGGTCGAGGGGGGAGTGGGGTGCCCCCATGGCTCGGGCCCCCTCGGGAGACAGAAGCTGAGGGGCAGCGGCAGACCAGGGCTCTCCAAGCAGGCAGGAGCCTGGATCCATTGTTGAAGGTCTGTGCATAAACTCCCTGAGGGAACTGAGCCTGAGAGGCAGCCCTGCCCTCACCTGAGCATCTGAATTTAATCTCACACTGAATAGCAGCCCTGCCCCCGCCCAAAGCCCTGAGGCTGGAAGCAGCATTTGAATCTCAGACCCCAAACACTGGCTGGGAGGATCAGGAGGTGAGGTGGGTGTGAGGAAAATATTCAGAGGTCAAGTCACTGGCTGGGAAAATGCCCAGAAAAGGGAAAAGAAATAAGACTATAGAAGGTTACTTTCTTGGTGAACAGGCATTTCCTCCCTTCCTTTCTGATGAGGAAGAACAATGCTTACCATCAGGCAAAGACACAGAAATCAAGGCTTCTGTGTCCCAGCCCACTCAATGGGCTCAGGCCATGGAAGAGCTCAAAAAGAATTTTGAAAATCAAGTTAGAGAGGTGGAGGAAAAGCTGGGAAGAGAAATGAGAGACATGAAGTCAAAGCATGAACAGCAAATCAGCTCCCTGCTAAAGAAGACCCAAAAAAATGTTGAAGAAAATAACACCTTGAAAACTAGCCTAACTCAATTGGCAAAAGAGGTTCAAAAAGCCAATGAGGAGAAGAATGCTTTCAAAAGCAGAATTAGCCAAATGGAAAAGGAGATTCAAAAGCTCACTGAAGAAAATAGTTCTTTCAAAATTAGAATGGCACAGATGGAGGCTAAGGACTTTATGAGAAAGCAAGAAATCACAGAACAAAGCCAGAGGAATGGAAAAATGGAAGATAATGTGAAATATCTCATTGTAAAAACAACTGACCTTGAAAATAGATCCAGGAGAGACAATTTAAAAATTATGGGCCTACCTGAAAGCCATGATCAAAAAAAGAGCCTAGACATCATCTTTCATGAAATTATCAATGAAAACTGCCCTGAGATTCTAGAACCAGAGGGCAAAATAAATATTCAAGGAATCCACAGAACACCGCATGAAAGAGATCCAAAAAGAGAAACTCCTAGGAACATTGTGGCCAAATTCCAGAACTCCCAGGTGAAAGAGAAAATATTGCAAGCAGCTAGAAAGAAACAATTCAAGTATTGTGGAAATACAATCAGGATAACACAAGATCTAGCAGCTTCTACATTAAGGGATCGAAGGGCATGGAATAGGATATTCCAGAAGTCAAAGGAACTAGGACTAAAACCAAGAATCACCTACCCAGCAAAACTGAGTATAATACTTCAGGGGAAAAAATTGGTCTTTCAATGAAATAGAGGATTTTCAAGCATTCTTGATGAAAAGACCAGAGCTGAAAAGAAAATTTGACTTCCAAACACAAGAATGAAGAGAACCATGAAAAGGTGAACAACAAAGAGAAGTCATAAGGGACTTACTAAAGTTGAACTGTTTCCATCCCTACATGGAAAGACAATATTTGTAACTCTTGAAACATTTCAGTATCTGGGTACTGGGTGGGATTACACACACACACATGCACACACGCACACACACATAGAGACAGAGTGCACAGAGTGAATTGAAGAGGATGGGATCATATCTTAAAAAAAAAATGAAATCAAGCAGTGAGAGAGAAAGATATTGGGAGGAGAAAGGGAGAATTGAATGGGGCAAATTATCTCTCATAAAAGAGGCAAGCAAAAGACTCATTAGTGGAGGGATAAAGAGGGGAGGTGAGAGAAAAACATGAAGTCTACTCTCATCACATTCCACTAAAGGAAAGAATAAAATGCCTACTCATTGTGGTATGAAAACCTATCTTACAATACAGGAAAGTGGAGGATAAGGGGATAAGCAGAGTGGGGGGGGATGATAGAAGGGAGGGCATGGGGAGGAGAGTGCAATTTGAGGTCAACACTCATGGGGAGGGATAGGATCAAAAGAGAATAGAAGTAATGGGGGACAGGATAGGATGGAGGGAAATATAGTTAGTCCTATACAACACAACTATTATGGAAGTCATTTGCAAAACTACACAGATTTGGCCTATATTGAATTGCTTGCCTTCCAAAGGGAAGGGGTGGAGAGGGAGGGAGCTAAAGAAGTTGGAACTCAAAGTGTTAGGATCAACTGTAATGTTCTTACCACTAGGAAATAAGAAATACAGGTAAAGGGGTATAGAAAGCTATCTGGCCCTACAGGACAAAAGAGAAGACAGAGACAAGGTCAGAGAGGGATGATAGAAGAGAGAGCAGATTGGTCATAGGGGCAATTAGAATGCTTGGCGTTTGGGGGGGGAGGGGAGAAAAGGGGAGAAAATTTGTAACCCAAAATTTTGTGAAAATGAATGTTAAAAGCTAAAGAAAAAAAAAAGATGAAAATGACACTTTATAAAATAGACTAATCCAAATGACTAAAGAGATCCAAAAAGTCAATGAGGAGAAGAATGCCCTAAAAAGCAGAATTGGCCAGATGGAAAAGGAGATAAAAAAGCTCATTGAAGAAAACAATTCCTTAAAGACTGGAATGGAGCAGAGGGAAGCTAATGACTTTACTAAAAATCAAGAAATTATAAAACAAAACCAAAGGAATGCAAAAATAGCAGCCAATGTGTAATATCTCATTGGAAAAACACCAGACCTGGAAAACAGAACCAGGAGAGACAATTTAAAAATTATTGGATTACTTGAAAACCATGGTCAAAAAAAGAGCTTAGACATCATTTTTCAATAAATTATCAAGGAAAACTGTTCTGATGTTCTAGAACCAGAGGGTAAAATAAATAGTGAAAGAATCCACTGATCACCTCCTGAAAGAGATCCCAAAAGGAAAACTCCTAGGAATATTGTAGCCAAATTCCAGAGTTCCCAGGTCAAGAAGAAAATATTGCAAGCAGCCAGAAAGAAACAATTCGAGTATTGTGGAAACACAATCAGGATAACACAACACAAGATCTAACAGCTTCTACATTAAGGGATCACATTAAGGTGGAACCTAAAGTTTTAAAAACGAATGTTAAAAATTGTTTTTACATGCAACTGGGAAATAAGATATACAGGCACTGGGGTATAGAAATCTATCTTGTCCTACAAGAAAACAGAGGGGATGGGGATAAGGGAAGGGAAGAGTGTGACAGAAGGATGGGCAGATTGGGGGAAGGGGTAATCATAATGCATGCTGTCTTGGGGTGGGCAGAGGGGAGAGATGGAGAAAACATTTGAAACTCAAAATCTTGTGGAAGTAAATGTTGAAAACTAAAAATTAATAAATAATTTAAAAATTAAAATGAAAAAATTTTTAAATTAAAAACAAAGGACACTAAAGAAAGTTCAGATTATAAGAAGAGTCGTAGTAGACCCAATATACAAAGTTGAGGTTCTAGAAGGAACACTATTTTGAGAGTATTGATGGACCTGTCTTTAAGAAATGTGAAAATGTGACAGAAAAGGGAAGTTTTCACAAATAGCATTCTATCACAGACTCGAATTCTACAGTCATACAATTATCTTAAACATACAGAGCATACAAAATTGTGCTGTGTTTGGTGACTATTACAGAGTAATTTGATTCACTGAGCAAAATGTCAACTTGAAGGCATTTCCCACATATGCGTTAAAGTTTTACAATATTCTATGAAATCTCTAACAACAGACATAACTTTGATAACCTTCTGATCATAAATGTTGGCTAAAGGATATCACGAATGAACTCCAGCTTACCTCTACAGGTTTACTGGTATTCATTGGGAGATGAGGAAAGAGTGGATTCTTAAAGAGACAAACTCTCAGAGGATGGTTGCACGACCCCTGGTTTGATGGCTCCATGCATGTGTACCCTCCAAGCATGCTCCCTGGTCACATGATGTTCTGTATGTGCCCTTCCCCATGTGTGACCATTTGGAGAGTATATCTCATGTATGTATGGGAAGATGTTTTCTTGTTAGTTTTTGATATCTGATTAAGAAATGGTGTTTAACTTACAGAGTGCCCTAAACCTCAGGTAACTTTTCTTGGGATATTCATATGAGCACAGGCCCTGGTGATACAAAAGAGTTACAGAATCTCATAGCTAGAAAGGACCTCAGAGGTAATTTAGTCCAACCAATAAATAAACAGGAAAACTCTCCACAACAAATCTGATCAGTGGACACCCAGCCTTTGATTGAAGCCTTTTAATGAGGGGTAATCCATCACCCCTGCTATCATCTCCAATATTTACACAATTACCAAGTCCTGTTAATTTTTTCTCTAAAATATCCTCACATCCATTCCCTCCTCTCTATTTCTACTGTCACCATAGTAATTCAGGTCCTAATTATTTCTCATTTGTATTACTACAATACTACCCTTACTGGCAAAGAAGCACAGAATTTGAGGGTTGTAAGATAGCTCAATAGTCTTGTAGTCAAATATATACCTGAAAATTTTCCCTACCACATCCCCAATAATGGATCATTCAGCCTCTGCCTAAAGACTTTCATTGTGGGGCAATTCAATACCCTTGAGGCAGCCTAGCATATCTTTTGCTAGCTCTGTTAGGAAGATTTTCATGATATTGAGCTTAAATCTGTCTCTGTAATTCTTGTCCCAGTGGGAGAAGGAGGCAATAAAGGTGAAAGGAGAAGGCAGCTGAAGCTGGTGGCAAATTCCAGAGAGGAATTCGAACTCCGATGATGATTCAGCAGAAGGTTTTTTTTCCTAAAGTTTAATCCATGCCTTTTGTTTTTCATATCACAATATTTCTAGATAGAAACTTCACCTCACCAATGAATGAACCTTCCCTTGTTATGACATAAAGAAAAACCAGTAAGTAAAACTGATCAACAAAGTATCTGTCGCTACATTCTGTACCTACAAGCTCTCTTTACTGAGAGGAGGGCAATGAATATCCTCAGCATAAGGGAGACACTAATTCTAATTGACAATTGATAATACGGAGAACATACCGGAATGGGAGTTCATGGCAACAGCATTCAAAAGGAGTACCCCTAAAACTCGAGTTGGGATAAAGATGTCCCAGAGCTTATAAATTCTATAGGAGGAAAGCGTATTTCATCATCTGATTGGTTTTTCCAATTAATATGAGCTTGGTTGACTTTTAGTGGTGCTTTCATTTTTGTAGTAAACGAATGTTTCTTTTCCTCCTGCTTCTAATGGTGCATTTTAGGAAAATGCTGTTCACATTCTTTCCCACAACAACAGTACTGAATAACAGTGAGCCTCAGGATATCACTTGTCTCAATAATCCAGTAGCCCAGCAGAGGGAAATCTTGAGTCAAGGTTCACAATACACCAAGGAAGAGAATCTTTTTTCCTTAAACAGACATTGTTCAACTAAAGGGCTAGAGAAGTTTCTCTATGATTACTTTGTGCTACAATCACCTTTTTCAAGGGAGTCACACTTCCTTATTTCTGTGCTGGCCACAGTTTACCCCGACACAAGCTAGACCCTTTGGAACTTTCAGTCTTCCACTCCTTTGTCCATTTAATTGAATCAATCACCAAGTTCTGTCAGTTCTTTCTTTAAAATGTTTTTATTTATTCTCACTTTTACCACTCACATCAGCTCAGATCTGGGTACTGAGATACTTCAGTCATCAGAATCTTCTCTATTCCCACCAATGCCACCATGCCCCAGCCTCTCATCTTCTCATGTCTGGATTATTGAATTAGGTTCCTGACTTCTCCCTCTGCCACCAGTCATTCTAGTCTACCCTGATTCCCCAGTGCCAGACTCCTTTTTTCCAAAAATATGTTTTCATTATTACTCTTTCCTTTACCTAACTTGGGCTACAATGGTTTGCTATTAGCAGTTAATCAAGTCTAAATAATAATAATATTCTAAGCTCATCCTACCTACCCAAATTTATTTTCCCTCACTCCCACATAACAACCAGCTTCTCCAGTTAGGCCCAAGTTTTCCCTCTCCCCCTCCCCTACCCACAATGGGCCATCTATCTAGTTCCAACTTAAACCAGAAAAAGGATCCTTTCGACAACATGCCCAGCAAGATGTCTTCTGCCATCTGCTTTAAGCCCTTCACTGAAGGGACATTCACTACCTGCTGAGGGAGTCAATTCACCTACAGACAGCTTTAATTATTAGGAATTTTGTCCTAACATCAAATTTGAATTTGGTGCTTTGCAACTTCCACCCACTGCCTCCAGTTCTACCCTCTTGAGGCATACTGAACAAACATTAACCTTTTGTCCATGTGATAGAACTTCAAAAATATTAAAACAGACATCATGTCTCCCCTATGTTCTCTATTCTCTAGGATGACATTATCAGTTATTTCCTTTTTTATTACCATTTGTTTATTTTAAACATTCTTTTCTTTTTAAATTTCAAGTTCCAAAATCTCTCCCTCCTCCCCACCCCATTCCCACCCACAGAGAAGGCAAAAAAGATAACAATTATACATATGAAAAAACATATTTCCATATTACTCATACTGCAAAAAAAGTCAACAAAATTTAAAAATTAAGAAAATTATACTTCAGTTTGCATTCAGAGTTCATCAGTTCTCTCTCTGGAGATGCATAGCATTTTTTTCCATCATGAGTCCTTTGGAATAGTCCTGGATCACTACATTGATCAGAGTAGCCAAGCCTTTCACAGTTGAGCAACATTACAACATTGCCGTTACTGTCACAATAGTCTCCCCATTCCTCTCACATCACTTTGCATCAGTTCATATAGGTTTTGTCATGTTTTGTTTGTTTCTGAAACTATCTCCCTCATCATTTCTTATAGCACAATAATATTCCATTCCAATCACATGCCATAACTTGTTCAGCCATTATCCAATTGATGAGAATCTTTTAAATTTCAAACACTTGGCCACCACACAGAAAGAGCTGCTATAAATATTTTTGTACGTATAGGTCCTTTTCCTTTTTCTTTGATCTCCTTGGGATATAAACCTAGTAGTGGTATTACTGGGTGTAAGGGGATCAACAGCTTTATAGTCCTTTGCGAAAAGTTCCAAATTGCTGTCCAGAATGGTTGGACCAGTTCACAATTCCACCAAGAGTTTATAGGTGTACCTATTTTCCCTCATCCAGCACTTCTCATTTCTGACAGGTGTGAGGTTTTACCTCAAAGTTGTTTTAATTTGCCTTTCTCTAATCAATAATGACTTAGAGCATTTTTTCACAAGACTACAGATACTTTGATTTTTTTTCTAAAAACTGCCTGACTATAACTACTTGTCAATTGGGGAATGGCTCATATTTTTAAAAATCTGATTCAGTTCCCCATATTTTTGAGAAATAGGGCCTTTATCAGAGAAATGTGCTGTATTTTTCTTATATTACTTCATTTCCCATGGCACTATTTTTTTTTAGCAAAACGTAGTTTCCCTGATTTTCTCTTTTAATTAGCTCTATTTTGCTTTTGTTTTGTCTGAGATCATGACTGCTACCCCTGACTTTTTTTTTATTTCAGCTGAAGCATATTAGATTCTGCTCCAACCTTTTTATTTTTACTTTGTATGTGTCTTTATGTTTCAAGTGTGTCTCTTCTAAGCAATACAGTATTGGATTCTGGTTTCTAATCCATTCTGTTATCCTCTTCCTTCTTATGGGCAAGCTCATCTTATTCACATTCTCAGATAGGATTCCTAACTGTGTATTTCCCTCCATCCCCCAGAAGGGAGAGATCTTTAGAGAGGAGGGTGAGGGAATAGGTAAAGGGGGGAGGTATAGAATGGTGTTTACATCAATGGAATTGAGAGGATAAGAGAAGGATCTCTAGAGGGGATGGTGAGGAAATAGATCATAGGGGGCTGTAGAATGCATTTATATTTATGAGAATGGGAAGATAAGAGAGGCACCCTTGGAGGGGAGGTAAGCAAATAATAGGAGGGCAAGGTAGCAGGTAGAAGTAGAGGAGGCAGGAGGGAGAGGAAGCAAGATATATGTGCAAACATAAAAACAATAACCAGAAGCAGAATTTTTTTGGGAAAGTATATTTCTGTATATGTATGTACATATGTATATATATACATATATATGTTTATATCTATAACTATAGAGAAAATACATCCACATTTAACTGTAACCTTCTGGGGGGAGGGGAGAAAAAAGTAAAAAAGTGCACAGCAGAGAATAAAAGAAAACTTACAAGGAAGCAAAAATGGACAGCTCTCAACACAGCATGTAGTATTTATGATACAGGCTTTCTTGAAATGAACATTTATGCTACATATTTGGATTCTTTCTTATGTTTGGCTCTGCACATGACATGCTTTTTTTTTCTTTCTTACTTTGTATTTAAGTTCCAATGTTTAAGTTTATGATATGTTTTATTTCTTTTCTCTATTCTGTATTTGTATTCTGGTATTTGAGTCTAAAGTAAAATCTAAAATAAATAAAATAAAATCTTAAAAAAAATCTCTCCTTGATCTCCAAGTCATCTCCATGACCACTGCTGCTGCTGCTGCTCTCCTGAAAACCTCTTAAATTGTCTTAGGCCAGAAAAAAAATGTCTTACACCAACATTGAATTGGCTCTGCTGCTCCAAATTTTGATTTGAAGAGTTATTGTAAAGTTGTTTAGAGGGGAATAGTGGGAGAGTCCAACCGAGTTGCTATCTGTACTTCACCATCCTGGCTCCACAACTTTTTCAACTCATACTCAAATGGCATAGACTTCAGGTCCTTCACCATTCTGGTTGTCCTTCTATGGACATTCTCCAATTTATCAATTTCCTTTCTAAGGAAAAAAAGGTATTCAGAATTTGAAAACTATACCATAAATGTGGTCTGACCAGAGCAAAGTACAGAAAAGCTATCTCTCTTCATGGTGCTCAAGAGGTCATCTGCTTTTCCTTTGGCTAAAATATCAGAATGCTGGTTCAATGAACTTCAAGTCCACTAAAAATCCCAGATCTTTTTCAGATAATATGCTATCTAGCCATGCTTCTCCCATCTTGTACTTATGAAATTGATTTTTGGACTCAAATACAGTATTAACAATATATGAAAAGCTATAATCACCCAACAGAACATGGTTATTCCACAATGCATTGACAGATTGTTTGGCTCTGAGGATTGCCACTGGATGAAATTATCCTGATTCTATCTACAATAAAACATGACTATTTTGATGTTACTTATTTAGAAGTGGGAATAATTCAGGCTTAAGTTAAGATTTACTACCATATACTTTAGGGAGAAAAGTTTGCCAAAGACATTTTAAAATGCTGGTAACAAGGTCATGGGGACAAAGGTTAAGATTATTTAAGATAACTAGATTGTCAAGATTTCATATGGTGCTAAGTACAGGAAGAACATCAATTTATCTTCAAATAATTGATCCAAATATAAGTCTTGTTATTTATTCCTTATAGCAGGGATTCTAAGGATCTCTCTGAAAAATTTGTAGGAGTTAGTCAGTTTACACAGTGTCTTTGTATAATATATACTGTTGACTGATCAGCCTCCCTCCAATCAAGCAACGTTAGTGTGGTTTGCTAAAATAGAAACTTTTTAAGTCTTCCTCCAAAATTATAATCTTGCCAATTCTACCCATAGTAATTATTTTGGACCAGACCTGTGTTTTCGTTGATGTAGGGAAATTCCAGTGAAGCAATTCCCTCTATCATCAAGTAAGGAATCAATAAACCAATGAGCATTTGTTAAGTACCTATTATGTGCCAGGAACTACACTAGAGGTTAGGGGAAAAAAAAGCTCCACAAGTTCCTGCCTTTTAGGAGCTTGTATTTTATCAGGGAAGACATAAACAGAATAAATACAAAACAAACCCAAGGTGATCTTTATAGGAGGTTGTACTGGCAGCTGAGAGGGATAAGGAAAGGCACTTGAACCAATGCCTAATTTGAAGTAAAATAGGGATTCAAAGAAGCAAAAGTAAAGACAGAGCATGTTCCAGAACTGGAAGAGTCATTTCAAAGGCATGGAGTTCAGAGATGGAACATCCCATGTGCTAGGAGCAGCAAGTAGACCAGTATGAATGGAGTGCGGAGTGCATGGGAGAGAATAATATGTAAGAAGATGAGCATGGGCTAGGTTGTGAAGAGTTTCAAATGCCAAACAGAGAGTTGATATTTGAGTCTACAGGTAACAGGGAGCCACTGGAGTGTTATGGTATGTAGGGAAGGGGTTGACAAGGTCAGACATGCACTTTAGGAAAAGCACTTTGGCATCTGTGTGGAAGATGGGAACTACAACTGGGAGATATTTATCTTTTATCCTCTTACTTTCTGGATGGAATGAAAACTACTCCCTCTTGGCTGCTAACAACATGCTAATAATCTCTTTGACTTTGAAGTGCTAAAAATTAGCAACTACATTTCTGAATGATTAAATTTAGAATCTCTCTCTAATGGTATCTTGTGAATTCTATGTATTTGTCCTTTGGCCTCTATTTTCAATATTTCCATGAGTTTTCCTTGTATTATTTACTGGAGTGTGGCATTTAGGCTCTTTGTTTCATTGTATTTTGCTGGTGGGCCAATAATTATTCAGTTGTCATCCAGAGCTTTGCATTTCAGCGTAGTCGTTTCAGTGTGTAGAGATCTCAAGTATTCTTTGAGTTTCACTATGTCATTTTTTTAATCTGATACTTGTTCTTCCATCTTTGAATTTTTCGGTTCTGTCTCAGCCAGTTTCTATTTTCAGAGTTCACTACTTTATTTTATTTTATTTTTTACCATCTGTTCTAAGCTGTTAATTCTCATGTTTTTCTTTTTTATGTTCTGAAGAGATTTTTATCTCCATAATTAGAGATATCAAATATTCTTTTACTGAACTTCTAAACCTCCGGAGGTTGTTATGTTTGTTCCATTCTCTCTTCTGGGGAACAAGTTGTTCTTTTTGCATTATTACTCATTTCTTCTGAGATTTCTCTCCTTTCTTTGATCTCATAGCATTTTATTCATTGTAATAGAACCTAATTTAACCCTACTCATTTTTTTCAATATCTCTAGTAGTTTTTCTATGAAGTTTTCTCTGAGAAATTCTTTCCTTTTGTTTCCATTTAAATGCTACTGCCCTTTAGCATTATTTGGCTCACTAGCTGGGTTCAGTCACCTTGCCAGGCATCTACCTACATACTTTCTGAAAACAAGTATTTTGCTGTAGAACATTTGTGGGAAAAGTCAGCTTACCTACAAACTGAACCACCTAGGTTTCCTCTTCTTTGCCTTCTTTGCATTTACTGCCTTCAAGCTAACTAATGCCTAGACATGGAGGAAAATATCTGCAAAATGCACAGGAACAGGGATTCGATATGTTACCCACCAAGTAAAACATAAGAACCAGGCCTTGCTTGTCTTTCCATAAGAAAAGCACAATACTATACTTGCATAAAAGCAAGAGGTCAAGCCAGATGTCTGCTAGGTTACTTCTAGCTTTAGAATCTAGAATTCAATTCAAAATAACAAATATCTGATGGCACAATTCAGGCAAAGTGCTTCTTGCTGGAGATCTAAAGCCATAAAACAACTAAGTCTCTGCATTCAAAGATCTTGCTCACTAATAAGGAAGACATAGACTACTAAGTGTAATACATGATTACAAGATAAAGGCAAAAAGAGTCTAACCAAAGTATTCAGGGATCCCTATGGGAGGGCAATATTAACCTTCTTCCTGTTTCTGCCACTTCACCTATCTTCAGTGCTCTGCCACGAATGCTGGAATGATGGCAGTTCATAATGTGCTTTCAAAGATGCCACTCCATTTTATGTGATCCTACTACTGACTCAATGGGAAGGAAGGAAGGAATAGATTCCTATAATTCCATGAGGAAGCCAGGGAAACATTTGCTACAGTGATGGCAAGATCTGTGAGCCAAACTGAACTTAAATGGGGCAAAGGAACCAACTGTCAAACTAGACATAAGAGAGAGAAAGCAGGAGGACCAGGGCAACCAGAGGAAAACATGGAACAGAGAATAGAGAGAAATAAAAAATCTAGCACTGTTGTTACAGCATACCTTTATATATCCATTGAGAAGCAAATAAAATAAAATGGCTTTGGAGTCAGGAAGATCTAGATTCAAGTTTTGCCACTGACACCAACTGGCTTTGTGACTAACAGCGGGTCCACGTGACCTCACGCTGCCACCATGCAACTCTCTAATACTAAGTTTAACTTACAAATACACCACCAAACCACATCTTGTAAGGGAGTTTCCATACTGGGACTTTCTTACCTTGGGTTTTGTTTTGGAGGGGTGGGCTGGGGAGGGTCTATACCTGCTATTCCAGTCCATCAATTAGGAACTAATGATTGAGATGGACTTGGTTTTAGGATTTATATATGTATATATGTATATATGTATTTGACAGACAGACCATTGTAATCAATCAATACGTTTATTACATGGCTGCTATATACCAAGAACTGTGCTAGATTCTGGAGATACAAGTACCAAAATGAATAAACCCTGACCTCAAGGAGCTTACATTCTACTTTCTAGTTTATGAAGACCTTCCACATAACTTTATGAGGTATTTAGCATCAGAGTTTTACTTACGTGCCTCAGAGAGGTTAAATACTTGTCCACAGTCATAGCTAGTGAATGTCTGGGCCAGAAGTAGAATTTGTATCTTCTCATATGTATACATTGCTATAGTGATCGGAATTCTGACAATGAGTCCAGGAATATGTCCCTTTTCTCCATGTATACTCTTATTTGGTAACCTCCTAAGCTCCTGTGGGTTTAATTATTGTATCTATGCCTATGTGTGTGTGTGTGTGTGTGTGTGTGTGTGTATGTGTGTGTGTGTATACATATGTGTGTGTGTATGTACATACACACATACATACATACATAAATACATACATCTCTCAGATCTATATAGCCAAACCTAGTCTTTCCTTGAGCTCCAGGGCAATTTCACCAACTGTCAACTGGACATCCCAAAGACCTCTCTAATTCAGAAGAACTAAGTGTCTTTTCCTCCAAATGCAGAGCTTGGCTGCAGAACTTTCTTATTTTTATTGAAAGCAGAACCATACTCTGAGTCACCCAGGTTGGCATCCCTGGTGTGATGCTCAGCTCCCCACTCTCTCACCATGGCTACATATACATTCCATTGCCAAATCTTATCGTTTCTACCTAAAAATATCTCTAGCATCTTTGTTCCACTCATACAGCCACCAATTTAGTTTAGACCTTCATGACTTCTCACCTATACAATTGCAATTTCCCCTTTACTGGCCTTCCTGGTGTATCTCTCCCTACCCCCATCCACCCTCCATGAACCTGTCAAAGGGATTTTCCTAAAATCCAGATCTGCCCACTTCACTCCCTTTTCTCATTAAATTATATCATCTTCCTTTAGGCTCAAACATCACCTGTTATTTTCAGCATTTAATTCAGCTTTTAATACCCTTTACAACCTGCTACAAAACTATCTCTGAAGCCTTATTACATGCCACTTCTCTCTGTGCTCTCTATAATACATTCAAACCAACCTTTTTATTTCCTTATATGCGACATTAGATTTCCTACCTCCATGCCTTTGCCTTGGCTGTCTCCATACCTGGAGTGTACTCACTTCTGCCTCTCACTATTTAAACATTTGTGTATGAATGTTAACATACAAATATATAATATATAATGTATATATATATGTATATTTTATATAGTATTCTCACAAAATATGTGCATACTATTTCTCCTGATGGAATATAAGATGCTTAAAGATAGGCTCTATTTCACTTCTGTTTTTATATTCCCTATGCCTAATACATAGCAAATACTTAATAAGTACTTGCTGACTGATTGATTACAATTCTCTACCCTCCAAAAACTGAGAGATCCATAATTCAATCCACCTCAATATTAGGTCCTTATGTATCTATGTGTGATAAAATTAAGGACTTACAGACTAAGCACACTGTATATACTGAAACCCACAGACATTCAATTTAATAGACATTTATTAAACATATACTGCATGCCAGGTAGTATCCTAAGTACTGAGAATAAAAAGATGAAAATAAAGAGAACCCTTGCCCTTCTCAATGAGCTTATGGTCTATAAGAGGAAGACAATGCAGCTGAGAAGCAAGGAAGGGAAAGGGAACTACAGGGCACTCAGAGAGGGAACATGATGTTTCTGTGGAGTGGAAACCAAGCAGAACTGCTGAGAGGAAGTGGAAAGTTATATGGAAAACTTTGATCCCAACCCTCCATACAGGAAGGCTTGGAGAAGATTTAAACACTCTACCCTCCCACCTTCCAATCATATGGAGGGAATGACCCAGGGAGTTGGGATGGTATCAAAAACTGAGCCAATCAACATGATGATGAGATTTCAACAAAGCACACGATATACAGAGCATGGAGACAGGCTGAGAAACATCTATTCAAGCACAGTCTAGATTGTTTGAGAAAAGTCCTTCTGGAAATAGGCCTCTCAAATACCACATTTTCCTAAGTAGGAGATAAGCCTTGGCTCGTGCACACACATGCATGCACACACACACATACATATATGTATGTATAGCTACAGCTGGAGAGCATGGGTGATTCTACTCAACCAACCTCAATAATTGCCCCTAAACAAGTGAATAGAAGAAATACCATTATTTCTATGTAGCAGAAGTGCTGATTCAACTTCTATCTCTCAGCAATAGCCATATAAAAAAGTAGACTTACCTGAAGAGAAGGGAGTATAAAATAGACAGACCCATTATGATGAAGTGAAGCTTCAATTTCACATATTGGCATTTCTTGCTTACTCTCCTTTTCCCCTCATTTATGTAGTGCAGAAACACCAGCAATTTCTTGTATGACTCTGCTTTTGGACATCCCTATCTCTCTTCTCTCTCAAGTCTATTTCATTAAGAAGGACAAGACTTTAGCAAACTTCTGCTGGCCTTTGGTTGCTGAAACAATAATGAGAAAGATTAAAAGGGATCTTTAAAGATATGCTGGTAGGGCACATGCACAGGTAGATCTAATATAGGCACTATGCTACAAAGGTTTAATATTAAGGGACCAAAGATTGTCTGTGATGCAAGGACAGTTACCTAAGTTGGAAGACTCTCATTACTAGATAAGTTATAAGGTGATTAATTTGGGGGCTAATTGTTCTGTTTCACGTGACCAACATGATGTAAGACTATACATTTTCTCCTGTCCCCTCTAACTTTCAAAAGCCTCCCAAAAGAGAAATTATGCTCCAGAGGTAGTTCAATTACAGCTGAATCCACAGAACAAGAAAACAAGAAGCCTGATAAGGAAAAAAAGTCTGAATAATTAATACTGGAGAATACTCACTCAGCATCCCCTTTTCTACCACATTCCATAGTCTGGTACGGATGTACAAACAGACTCTCAGGCTTATGCCTGGGACCCACACAGGAACTGTATTCCTGATTCCCATCTTCTATCCATTTCCATTGTATCCATTCTATCCAGGAAGTTTCCTTGCACAAGCAGAAAAACACTGATTTTTTTTCCAGCTATGTATACGTATGTGTATAGAGGGAGAGATTAGAATCCTTCTGAATGGGGCAGCTCCTAGTCTAGGGAAGCCCAAGTATACAGAATTTCTACGTAAAACATTCACCTTACCCTTCCCAGACCTTTCAGGAAGTAGCAGACACTGATTCAGCCCAGACAAAGAAAGAATTAAAGTCAAGAAAGGAACTAGGGCAGCAGGACAATGCAGCCAATGTGAGAGGATGTGTTACGCCACAGCAAGAGGGAAGTGAAATCCAGCTGGGACCAACCCTATCCCTTCAGAAACTAGGACAGCGAAAAATAAATGCTCCAATGTCGGGGAAAGCTGAAGCAGCTTAGCAGTACAGACCTGGCAGGGTATCGACCAGATAAGGGGAAAGAGTCATTAAATGCATGACAGGGCAATATAAGGAGGAAAATACTGATAATAACCATTAACAAGTAACATTTATATGGCACTTTAAGGTTCAAGAAGCACTTTATTATATCATTTGATTTCATTTTATTTAAAACTACCAAAGATTTCAGGAAGACAATTTAATTAAAAACTTAAAGAATAATCAAGTAAACCAGTAGAAACTAAAATTAGAAGGAAGTTCAAAATCCTCTAAGAATTAAAAATTACCTTAATAAATCTTACAAGACAAAATAAATTGTACCAATGCTGGATGAAACCAATGCCTAGGAACTAAAAAGAAATCATAGAACAATACATTCCAGAATGGTACAAAAGAGAGACAAATATCATAAAGAAGAAGTTAGAAGAGAACAAATGTCAAAATTATAGCTTCACAGCAAAATAATTTTCTGAGTAGAAAAATGTGAATCTGTGGTGGCAAGTTTAAAAAAGTAAAAGAAAGAATAACAGATTGGACATACAAAAATACTGAAATGAAGGACAAAATGGAAGAAAAAGCAGAAGGTAATAATGTTAAAAGAACATATCTCTACAAAAGCAAAAGCTACTGATCTCAAAGACAGGAAGTGCAGAGACAACTGAAGGATTATAGATTTCCCAGAAAAACCTGACAAAAGTCTATACACAGTAATATATGATATACTACAAGCAAACTATCTGGAATTTTTGAATAAAGAAAAGCACAGCACCAATTGAAAGAATCTGCAGATTACCTCCAGAAAGTTTTGCCATAATCCATGATGGCATCATGTATCAGCAAAATGTGTAGTCTATTAAACTAATGTACACTCTAAAATACTGCTGAAATGATGAAAATGTTAGGTATTTAAATAAATAATTCTAATACTTAGAATAATGGTCATTGGGTATATGGTCCAGATTGCTAAATTTGCACACTAGGAAAGCAACAGGATTATTATCCATATTCCTTATATAAGCCACAGGTCTGTTAAGGACTTGAACATCAAGATCCTATCAATAAAGACAACCTATAGAGAACCACCACTTCTCTGCAACCAGTAGAGAATCCCTTTGGGGTTAGTGAAAATGAATGTTTGCTGTGACAAGTAAGTTATCATGACAAAACCCTATTATTTTCTGCTGTTTCTGTTTTGTACTCCAATTAGCTGTTTTTTACATTCAAACTATTTCCCTTTTATTAAGGCCCAAGTTAATATTATATAGACTGGGACTCAATAAAGAAAAACATGTTCAAATAATATTTTATCATCAGCATCTACAGGTAAATGTGTATAATCAAGTAGCATCACCAGTAAATCCTTAGGAAGCCCATCCACAAGAGTTTATACTCTGTCCAGGCCCCATTCCTCTGGAACAGAGATTTCCAATTCATCTAAAGTTGGTCTAGCTTCCTGGATAATACATGGGTAGATTTCCTTATGAGGTCCTGCTTTGTCCTTTACAACCTCCAGAATGCAAACTTCACTAGCAAAATCATCTAACTGTCTGTATGCCCTCTAAGCAGCATCAATGATTTGGGGTTCTGGAACCAGGTCATAGACAATCAATGTATGCATTCCTTTTCATAATTTCCAGGCATCAAGATATAGTTTGATATGGTATGATATCTGTCTTATGGGGCCCAAGGGAACTGCAGTAAACTGACTGGATAGAGGAAGAGGACAACCAGGAGGAAGGGGCTGCAACCTCCATTTTTGAAAGCAGCACCCGCACCAAGGTGGAGCAGTGGCAGAGAATGGCGGCCAGCATGGTGACGGTGGGCGAGGGCAACAGGACTGACCCAACTACTGACTGCTGACTGCACAGGACACAGGCTGAGAAGTACAAGCCTCCAATTATCTTTTGGTTTTCTACTTTAGCATTCCAATCCCCTATGATGAAAATGACATCGTTTTTGGTGTTATTTCTAGAAAAATGTTGTAGGTCTTCATAAAACTGATCAACTTTGGCCTCAGGCATCAGTGGTTGGAACACAGACTTGTATTACTGTGATGTTGAATGGTTTGTCTTGGATTTGAATAGATATTCTGTCATTCTTGAGAGTTTATGCCAATACTGCTTTTTTCACCCTTTTCTTGACCATGACAGGGATATTCCATTTTTTCTACGGGATTCTTTTTTTTAAGGTTTGCAAAGAGCTTTACAATTTTTTATCCTTCCAACAACCATGGAAGTAGATATTATTAGTATCCTTGTTTTATGGAGGAGAAAATTGAGGCACAAAACTAAAAGTTAAGTTATCTAGGGTCAACGAGCTAATATACATATACATATATACATGTTCTATGTGTAGGTATATACATGCATTTATACATATAATACACACACTATATATATGTGTGTGCATGTGTATATACACATGCACACACATATCTCTCCATATCTATTTCTTTCTTTTGGTCTTGATTTGTGATTTCATCACTTTTTTATTAGTTAATTTATTTATTTTTAGTTTTCAGCATTCACTTCCAAAAGTTTTAAATTTTCTTCTCTTCCCTTCCACCTTCCTTGACAAGATGGCAAGCAATCTAATATAGGTTCTACATATACATTTCTATTAAACATATTTTCACATTAATCATGTTGTACAGAAGAATTATAATGAATGGGAAAAATCACGAGAAAGAAAAACAACAAAAAAAGAAAGGAGTCTGCTATAAATATTTTTGTACATGTGGGTTCTTTTCCCATTTTTATGATCTCTTTGGGATACAGTCCTAGACGCAGTATTGCTGGGTCAAAGGGTATGACATTTTTATAGCCCTTTGTGCATAGTTCCAAATTGCTCTCCAGAATGGTTGGATCAGCTCATAGCTCCACCAACAATGAATTAGTGTTCCAGCTCTCGACATCTTCTCCAACATTTATCATCTTCCTGTTTTGTCATGTTACCCAATCTGATAGGTGTGATGTGGTAGGTACCTCAGAGTTGTTTTGATTTGCAGCTCTCTAATCAATAGTCGCTTTGAGTATTTTTTCATATAATCACAAATAGCTTTAATTTCTTCCTCTGAAAACTGCCTGTTCATATCCTTTGACCATTTATCAATTGAGGAATCTTCTGTGGGAGTCTTGCTCTCAAAAGTATATGTAGTGATCATCTAAATTAAATTCACCCATTCCCATCCACTTAAGTTCACTGACACCCAAGATGCTGATTTTTTACTCTTTCATTCTCCTGTTTGACCATATCCAGTTTACCTTGGTTCATAGCTTATATTCCTTGTTGCTATTAAATACTGATCTTTACAGCATCAGACTTTCCTTTTGTCACCAGAAATATCTGCAGGTGATCTTCCTTTTGGCTTTGGCCCAGCTGTTTTACTAGTACTGAGGCTACTTGGAGTTTTCTTCCACCCTTCCCTAGTAGTATGCTGGACACATTTTGACCTGGCCTCACCATCTGAGTCATCTCTTTTTATCATTTTAGTACTGTACACAGGGTTTTCTTAGCAAACATACTACCATTTCCTTCTCCAGTGGATCACCTTTTGTTAGAACTCTACTATGACCTGTCTTGGGTAGCCTTGTACAGCATAGCTCATAAAAGTAATTGGAAATTAAATAAAATTCTAAAGAACTGTTGAGTCAAAGAACAAATTACAGAGACAACAAAAAATTTCGTCAGAGAAAATTACAATGAGAAAATATACCTAAACTTATGGGATGCAATTACAGCTGTTCCTAAGGGGAAATGTATATCTCGAAATACTTTCATCAACAATAAAAGATAAAAGAAAAGCTCAGAGCATTTATAAATGTTAACCTAAGTAACAAAACAGAAATTTGCAAAGTTAAAGAAAAGATCAATAAAAGTGAAAGCAGTAAAACCTCCATGAAATTGATGAATAAGATTTAAAATTAAGAAGTGTTTTTTACAGAAAAACTAATAAAACAGAAAAAGGATTTAGATAAGCTGATTTAAAGAGAAGAAAATCCCGGCAGCAACATTATAGAGAAAAAATCAACTATGAGAGACTTCAGATTTTTGATCAATGTAATAATATATCACAAGATAACTTTCCCCATTCTTCTTCTCCCTTCCTCTCCCAGCATATCTCACTTTTTCATCCTTCTATTTTTCTTTTGAGGTCATCCCAACATAACAGAGTCTCACTTAGTCTCTGTCTTAGTAGACTCCCTCTAAGAACCATGTTGATGATAAAGTTCTGATAAAATAAACATTTTAACTTAACAGTTTAATTGACTTAGTTTATTTCCTTATGATTTCTCACTCATGTTTACCTTTTTATGATTCTCTATAATCTGTTTGAACATCAGATTTTCTGTTTGCTCTGGTCTTTTATCAGGAATGCTAGAAAGTCCTCTATTTCATTAAATATTTTTCCTTCAGTAGAATTACACTCAGTTTGCTGGGTAATTTATTCTTGGTTTTTATCCTAGTTCCTTTGCCTTCTGGAATATCATAATCTAAATCTTCAATTCCTTTAGAGTAGTAGTCACTAAATCTTGTGTGATCCTTGATTATGGCTTGCTGGTACTTGAATTCTTTCTTTCTAGCTACTTGCAATATTTTCTCTAGTTGTGGATTTTGGCTATAATAATCCTCAGAGCTTTCATTTGGAGATTTTTTTTTCAGGAGATGGCCAATAATTCTTTCTATTTCTATTTTGCCCTCTGGTTCTAAGATATCTAGGCACTTTGCCTTTTTAATGTCCTGAAATGATATCTAGGCTCTTTTTTGTTCATGTCTTTTAAGTCGTCCAGTGAATCTTGAATTACCTCTCCTTGATCTATTTTCCAAATCAGTTGTTTTTCCTATAAGATATTTTACAATGTATTTTATTTTTCAGTTATTTGGACTTTGTTTCATTCTTTCTTGATGTCTCTTAGAATCGTTAGCTTTCACTTGACCAATTCTAATTTTCAAGGAATTATTTTCTTCAGCGAAGTTTTGTACCTCCTTTTACTATTTGGCAATTTTTAAGGAGTTACTTCTTCAGTGTGGTTTTGGACATCTTCTACCATGCTGTTAATTCTCTTTTCATATATTTTTTTGTATAGGTCCTATTACTTTTCCCAATTTTTCTTTTACTGCTGTTACTTGATTTAAAATACATATTTTTGTTTTTCTTCTAACCTCTTTCATTAATTCTTTTAGAAATTCTCGTGGGGATTTTGTCCAATCTGTGTTTTCCTTTCAGGTTTTGCTTGCAGCTGTCTTAAAGTCACTCTCTTTTGTTTGTGTATATCAAGCTTCCCTGTCACCATAATAATTTTTATGGGTGTCAGGTTCTTTTTTTTCCACTCATTTTTTTCAGCCTACTTCTTGACTTTGGACTTTACATAAGTATTTGAGCTCTGTTCACTTTTGGAGACAATGTCTTTTTATATCCTGCTATTTTCACAGTTTAGTCAGAGGGTAAGTTTTCAGTGGTTCCAAAGTGGAGTGATCTGGGGAGGTGTCTGTTCAGTGCCATCCTGGTCTGTGCTCTTGCAAGTTCCTGCCCCAGGTTTGGATCTGTTGGCTTGTGTGTGGTTGAATTTCCATAGATTGCTATTGGACTCACTGTGAATTTATCTTGGCTTTCTCAATCAGAATTCAGTCTGGCACACTTTCTATGTTGTTGTAGAATGGATTCTACCTCTTACTCTACATGTTTATGATGAGGGTACTATTTTGTTTTGTTTTGTTTTTTAGTTCAATAGAATGAAGACAATTGGAAAGGGCAGATAAGTTTATCAAAAGAAATTTTTAATATTTTCAAGTTAAAGAATTCTTCTGCAAAGCACATTATGCCTATTACCTAATTTGAGCTTCAAAACTACCTGGTAACATAAATACTACAAATATTATTATCCATTTTTCCAGATGAGCTATTTGCCTGACAGTGAGATTTGAAACCCAGGCCTTTCAACCTCCAAGCATAGCATTCTAGCCATCATCCTATGCTAAACACATAGAATCATCAACATACAGAATCAAAGAATAACAGCACTGCATGGGACTTTAGATACCATATAACCTAAATGCCTCAATTTCAAATACATTGTAGAGTATTAGTGGCAAAGACATCATTGAACTCATTTGTTCTCTCCTTCAAGAAGTCTTTCCCAAACCCTCAATTTAGAAATTACCTCCTCCTTCCATTTTAATTCAACAATAAGCAAACATTTATCAAGTTCCTACTGTGCTATTGTGCTAAACGCACACTTGAAACAATCAGTGCATTTCAGGAGGTTACACGGTACTGTGGAAATACAGTGTGTGCACAATTAAGCAGATAAGCAATGCATACAAAGTCAATACTAAATAATTTGGAAAGGGGGAGATCAGGAAAAGACAACATAGAGCAAGCCCGACTTTGAAAAGACCTACGGATTCCACGAGTGTAATCTCCAATGTCAAGAGGGAGAGCACGCCAAGCACAGAAACCAAACTGCACAATGGTACAGAGATGAAGGGTAGAATGTTGTGTACGTGGGAGGGCACGTAAGGCAATCTGGTGAGGGAGTGTAATTTGAAATAGATTTCAAAAAATAGTTTTAGAAATACTAGGACAGGATTTCAGGGTTAAAGAGATCTCAATCCCTTATTCTGCACTTCACCAACTGTAAATTAATGCTGCCATGGCATTAACTTGATTACTTTTTCTATTTGTGCAGGTCCCATGAGATTTTGAATTGTGGCTATCTTTTTCTATGTCTCATTTGCCTTTCTATACTCTAAAGTCCATGACAGCAAGTACCCTGTGTCATGATATCTTTGTCTTTGTCCTAGGGTCCAACAGAGTTCCGGTGTAGTAGAAGCACTAATGTTCTTTCAAAGTTAAAAGACCTCCTCTCATGAGATTTTCAATCTGGAGCTATTACCATTACTCCTTGCCACTTCCTCTCCATAAGTTTTGAGATGCCCAGCTTTAGGTTGCAAGGCCATTTAGTTCACATTAAGAGGGAGTTTGGTTTTTTTCTTCCCCTGTCACTGAGGTTGTTATTTTAAGTAGAGCTGGATGACTACTGGAAAAGTAGCTGATTAAAAATTCTTCCAATTACTATGTAAAAATCGTGAGGACTTGGCTACTCAAAGTGAAAGGAACTGCCACCTAAGAAAGTGGGCCTGATGGACTTTTGATGATAGTATAAAAGTAGTTAAAAAACAAACAACAGTAGAAAGCATGGAGCTCAGGAAATGATGACTGGCGTCAGAGCTGTTTAATGTAGGTGCTGTGGGAAGTCCAACGGAAAACATTTATCAGGAATTTCCGTTCAGGGAGATTTTTTTTAAGGTAAAATAAAAATATTTGTTAGCAGCAGTCAAGAAAGGAAATGGATTATGGAGGACTCAAATAATCTGTCACTGGAAAGTGCAAGAAAATACATTTGTACTGGTCATGGCAACAAAAGCAGAATTTCTGCTTTGCACTACAAAGTCATTTGACCATGTAATTATCTACTTTCACTCACATTCCCATTAAGGTAAGAGAAAACTGGTCATTCCATTGATGTCTCAGCAAACTCCTGATGAGAGTTTATTGCCAAAAATTTTCATGGCTGCTTTTTTTGATAGAACCATGCCAGTAAAATTGAGACCTCACTGTGGATTGAAAGGCAAGAAAATATTGGATTTTTTCACAAATCTGTAAGTAAATTCCAAAGAAAGAGTAGTCATTAAATTCTAGCCCTAGTATGTATAATATATAGCACACAAAAAGAAAAAGAGATCTAGCTAATATTAATTTTTTTTACTAGAAAAAGGTAAGATTTAAACAAATGTGCCCAAAATGGAATGCTTTAAAAATCAAAAGTGAGTGAGAGTAAGTACAAATTCAAATGGAACCTTGCTTTTCATAACTGGCAAGTTACTACATTTTTTGATTTAAGAATTAGCAAATTAAGAGATAAACCTAGACAATGATCATTAGACCAGATACAAATGCTTCAGTCAATCAGTGTTTAGTCAATTTTCAAACCATTAGGTATAATTATAAATCACTGACATTTAAAAATCTTAAATATACAGTCCAGAAATAAGATCTATATCACAAAATTGTAAAGCTCTAATAAAGGTTAAGGTATGTAAAGTGCTTTGCAAATTTTAAGTCTATATAAAACTTAAATATTATTAATATCATAAAATGACAGAAGAGAATATTATCTTTCAGTAGAGAAACTGTTATTTCATGTAGAGGCATATATAAAACTAGATAGAGTAAGCAAATTTAATTTAATCCAACAAACATTTACCAAACATCTTCTATACGTAAGGTCTTGTACTTGTGCTGGGGAATCCAAACTCTCTCTCTCTCTCTCTCTCTCTCTCTCTCTCTCTCTCTCTCTCTCTCTCTCTCTCTCTCTCTTCTCTCTCTCTCTCTCTCTCTGTTTCTCTCTCTCTGTTTCTCTCTCTCTCTCTCTCTCTCTATATATATATATATATACACACATATATATATATATATACACACACATATATATATATACACACACATATATATATACACACACATATATATGTGTATGTATATATATGTATATGTATGTGAATATATGTATATATGTATGTATATATACACACATATATAAAAATATATACATATAGACATACACATTTTAAAATAATTCTGTTCTCAAAGTGTATTCAAACTAATAGGGAGGGAAAAACGTACAAGTAGTAATAATAACGGGAGAGCAAGCAAAGAGCAAAGGGGGAGTCGAGAAAAAAATGCTAAGCAAAATTTCATAATGAAGAGATCATCTTCAAGGGCTGGAGCGGGGGAAAGAAGGATTCACTAAAGGTAGTAACATCCTAATTGGGTTGTGAAGGGATGAAGGGATTTTCACATATATTGGCTGGAGAAAGAGTTAGAAGTGTCAGTTCTTGACTCAAGGGAAGACTTGAGCAAAGGAAAATGGCAGGATGTGAATGAGTCTAGTTTGAATGACCAAAAGTGCAGGGGACAAATGCCTGGGGAATCTGGACTTTTTAATCAAAGTAGTTCCAGGAAGCTTGTGTGCCATTCAATCATGTATCCCTACCCAGAGGAGCCTGGTCAGGTTGACCTGGCTTGTAGTTAAATGAATTAGATATCAGGATGTCCAATAAACAAGATTTTTCAAATTATGTGAACATGAGAAATGTTCTAAGAATATATTAAGATTGTTTTTCGAGATCTATTTAAACTGAAAATATAAAACAGAAACTGAAGCTGAAAAGGGAAGGGAAATGTTTGTATTGTATACAATTACAAATAGTTTTTTCATACCTCTTTCTATACCTTAAGCAGAAATGTTGAAAATATACTAAGAAAAGGTAACTAAGATGAAATTTATTATATCTATCATTAAAAATACAGCCCTATTTCCTAACAAAGATAACTGCTTTTTAAGTGGAGTGGGATCATAAATGGAGTACTATCTTGACATTCTCAATTGTCAAATAAATCAATAAGTGCCCACTATGTGTAGAACATAACACCCAGTTTTATTATTTACTATCCTCAGCAAATCTACTAGAGTGTGTTTGGCAAAGTTTATGCATTTGGAAGTATAAAAGGACATCAATCATAACATTTGATAGTAAATATACCATATAAACTTTCCCAAAGACTCCTTAATGGAAGACATTCGAAAAGAAAATAAAGAACCTTCCTAAGTCACTACAGAGCTGTCTAGGAGAAGGGAATATGGATTTTACCAAAAAACACTCCAAGAGATTTTTTAAAATTAATTTATTTAACTTTTAACATTCATTTTCACAAAATTTTGGGTTCCAAATTTTCTCCCCATTTGTCCACTCCCCCCACCCAAAAACACCAAGCATTCTAATTGCCCCTATCACCAATCTGTCCTCTCTTCTATCATCCCTCCCTTCCCTTGTCCCCATCTTCTCTTTTGTCTTGTAGGGCCAGATAACTTTCTATACCCCTTTACCTGTATTTCTTATTTCCTAGTAGCAAGAACAGTACTCAACAGTTGTTCCTAAAACTTTGAGTTCCAACTTCTCTTCATCCCTCCCTCCCCACCCATTCCCTTTGGAAGGCAAGCAATTCAATATAGGCCATATCTGTGTAGTTTTGCAAATGACTTCCATAATAGTCATGTTGTGTAAGACTAACTATATGTCCCTCCATCCTATCCTGCCCCTCATTACTTCTATTCTCTCTTTGGATCCTGTCCCTCCCCAAGAGTGTTGACTTCAGATTGCTCCCTCCTCCCATTGCCCTCCCTTCCATCCTCCTCCCCCACCCTGCTTATCCCCTTCTCCCCCACTTTCCTGCATTGTAAGATAGGTTTTCATACCAAAATGAGTGTGCATTTTATTCCTTCCTTTAGTGGAATGTGATGAGAGTAAACTTCATGTTTTTCTCTCACCTCCCTTCTTTTTCCCTCCACTAAAAAGTCTTTTGCTTGCCTCTTTTATGAGAGATAATTTGCCCCATTTAATTTCTCCCTTTCTCCTCCCGATATATTTCTCTCTCACCACTTAATTTCATTTTTTTAAAGATATATCCCATCCTATTCAATTCACTCTGTGCTCTCTGTTTCTCTGTCTCTCTGTCTCTGTCTCTGTCTCTGTCTCTCTCTCTCTCTCTCTCTCTCTGTCTCTGTCTCTCTCTCTCTCTCTCTCTCTGTCTCTGTGTGTGTGTGTGTGTGTGTGTGTAATCCCACCCACTACCCAGATACTGAAAAGTTTCAAGAGTTACAAATATTTTCTTTCCATGTAGGAATGCAAACAGTTCAACTTCAGTAAGTCCCTTATGACTTCTCTTTGCTGTTTACCTTTTCATGCTTCTCTTAATTCTTGTGTTTGAAAGTCAAATTTTCTTTTCATCAAGAATGCTTGAAAGTCCTCAATTTCATTGAAAGACAATTTTTTCCCCTGAAGTATTATACTCAGTTTTGCTGGGTAGAGGATTCTTGGTTTTAGTCCTAGTTCCTTTGATTTCTGCAGTATGATATTTCACACCCTTTGATCCCTTAATGTAGAAGCTGCTAGATCTTGTGTTATCCTGATTGTATTTCCACAATGCTTGAATCGTTTCTTTCTAGCTGCTTGCAATATTTTCTCCTTGACCAGGGAACTCTGGAATTTGGCCACAGTGTTCCTAGGAGTTTCTCTTTTTGGATCTCTTTCAGGAGGGGATCAGTGGATTCTTTCAATCTTTATTTTGCCCTCTGTTTCTAGAACATCAGGGCAGTTTTCCTTAATAATTTCTTGGAAGATGATGTCTAGGCTCTTTTTTTGAGATCATGGCTTTCAGGCTGTCCCATCATTTTTGAATTGCCTCTCCTGGATCTATTTTCCAGGTCAGTTGTTTTTCCAATGAGATATTTCACATTATCTTCCATTTTTTCATTCTTTTGGTTTTGTTTTGTGATTTCTTGGTTTCTCATAAAGTCATTAGCCTCCATCTGTTCCATTCTAATTTTGAAAGAACTATTTTCTTCAGTGAGCTTTTGAACCTCCTGTTCCATTTGGCTAATTCTGCTTTTGAAAGCATTCTTCTCCCCATTGGCTTTTTGAACCTCTTTTGCCAATTGAGTTAACCTATTTTTCAAGGTGTTATTTTCTTCAGCATTTTTTTGGGTCTCCTTTAGCAAGGTGTGGACCTGCTTTTCATGCTTTTCTTGCATCTCTCTCATTTCTCTTCCCAGTTTTTATTCCACCTCTCTTACTTGATGTTCAAAATCCTTTTTGAGCTCTTCCATGGCCTGAGCCCATGGTATATTTATTTTGGATGTGTGGGATACAGAAGCCTTGACTTCTATGTCTTTCCCTGATGGTAAGCATTGTTCTTCCTCATCAGAAAGGAAGGGAGGAAATGCCTGTTCACCAAGAAAGTAACCTTCTACAGTCTTATTTTTTTTCCCTTTTCTGGGCATTTTCCCAGCCAGTGACTTGACTTCTGAGTTTTCTTTCCACCTCCACCTCACCTCCAGATCTGCCCAGCCAGTGCTTGGGGTCTGAGATTCAAATGCTGCTTCCCAGCCTCAGAGCTTTGGGCAGGGGCGGGGCTGCTATTCAGTGTGAGATTAAGTTCAGGTGCTCAGGTGGGGGCAGGGCCACCACACGAGGCTCATTTCCCTCAGGGGGTTTATGTGGGGACCTTCAACAATGGATCCAATCTCCTGCCTGCTTGGGGAGCCCCTGTCCACTGCTGCCTCTGTTGCTGCCTCCCGAGGGGGCCTGAGTTATGGGGACACCCCACTCCCCTCTCGACCAGCCAAAGAGACCCTCTCACTGACCCTTTTCACCTGTGGGTGGAGGGACCTGCTTGGCAGCTGGAGATTCTGTCCCTGAAGCCTGCTGGGATGTGCTCCTCTCTGTGCTGCGTGGCCAAGGCAGGGCTCTGCTCCGGGTCGGGTGCACGACGGACCTTTCACGTCAGGTTTTCAGGTCTCTCTGGAACAGAAATCTCATCCACTCTGTTGTTCTGTGGCTTCTGCTGCTCCAGAATTTGTTGGGAGTTCTTCTTTATAGATATTTTATGGGCTGTGGGTTTGGAGCTAGGATATATGTGTGTCTTTCTACTCCACCATCTTGGCTCCTCCCCCACTCCAAGAGATTTTGATAGAAAAAGAATTCAGCAAGGAAAATTACACCATATTATTATACCATAAAATTACACCATAGAACTTCTGGAGCACCTCATGAAGTGGAGAAAAGAATTTCCAGTAGCCAGGAGCTGTGAGCTCCCCTTTTGTCACATATGCTTTCTAAACTTAAGTCCACTTTTCACTGGACTTGTGGAAGAGGGTGCCACAAATGTTTGGGATAACATTTTGTATCAACTGTACTTACTGTACCATCTTGGTAAATATCTCTTTCTAAAAAGCTAAGGCTGACTGACTAAATATTTAATCTATAATCATGGAGGAAATAAACCAAAACAACTAATTGAGCCAATAGCATGAAAAGACACCCATAACCAACAAGGGGGTGCTGCTGCATTTGAGCATCTAACTCATCAGTGAGAATGTGAGAGGAGATAGTTGTCTCAGAGCATGTAATTACACTAAGACTATTAATAATATTTTCTTTCTCTTCTCCCTTTCCCTCTCCCTCTATACATACATACATATAAATGTATACATACACACATACATATATGTATATATACATATATATGTATGTATACACACATACACATACATACATATATACACATGCTCACGTGCATGTTTGTTAAGTACCTAGTGTGTTATACACTGGGGATATAAAGATTAAAATGAAAGTCTCTGTTTCCTATGGAACTCATATTTCACTGGGAGAAAGTAAAGAACAACATGTCCTTGCCATTCTTTTTCTCCTATATCCTGTTTATCTACTCTCTCTTTCCTTTTACCCTGTCCATTCTCAAGTGTTTTGCTTCTGAATTTTACCTCCCCTAGAATGCCCTCCCTTCTATCAGTCCCCCATTCTTATCTTCTTCCCTTCCCACTTTCCTATATGGTAAGATAGATTTCTACAACCAACTTTTTATTATTTCCTCTTTGAGACAATTCTGATGACAATAAGGTTCATGTGCTCCCTCCTCACTTCCTCCATCCCCCCCATCCCTATTATAAAATCTCTTTCAGGCCTCTTTTTTGGCAGATAATTTATCCCATTCTACTTCTCCCTTTCCCCATCTTCCAGTACATTCTTCTTTCTCATTCTTTATTTTTTAGATAATTATACTATCACAGTCAACTCATACATCTGCTTTCTAGCTATGTACGCTCCTTTTAACTGCCCTAATAATGAGGAAGTTTTTAGGAGTTATAAATATTTTCCCATGTAGGAATATAAATAATTTAACCTTATCGAATAATTTAACCTTATGATTTCTCCTTCTTGTTTACACTTTTATGCTTCTTTTGCATCTTGTATTTGAAAATCAAATTTTATATTCATCTCTGGTCTTTTTTCAAGAATACTTGAAAGTCCTCCATTTCACTGAATATTCATTTTTTTTCTCCTGAAGGATTATTCTCAGTTTTGCTAGGTAGATGATTCTTGGTTGTAATCCTAGCTCTTTTCCCCTCTGGAACATCATATTCCAAGCCCTCCAATTCCTTTATGTAGAAGTTACTAAATTTTGCTTAATTCTGACTGCAGCTCCAAGATATGTGAATTATCTGTTTTTGGCTGTTTGCAGTATTTGACCTGGGAGGTCTGGAATTTGGCTACAAAATTCCTGGGAGTTTTCATTTGGGGATCTCCTTCAGGAGGTGATCAATGGATTCTTTTGATTTCTATTTTACCCTCTGGGTTCTAGAATAAGGGCAGTCTTCCTTGATAATTTCTTGAAAGATGATATCTAGGTTCATTTTTTGAATCATGAATTTCAGGTAGCCTAATAATTCTTAAATTCTCTCTCCTCGATTTATTTTACGGGTCAGTTGTTTTATCAATGATATATTTCACATTTTATTCTATTTTTCATTCTTTTGAATTTATTTGATTGTTTCTTGATGTCTTATAAAGTCATTAGCTTCCACTTGCCCAATTATAACTTTTAAGGAATTGTTTTCTTCGGTGAACTTCTGTACCTCCTTTTCCATTTGGCCAATTCTACTTTTTAAGTACTTCTATCGCTTAAATGAATTTTTGTATTATAGCTCTTCCATTTGGACAATTCTGCTTTTCAAGACATTCTTCTCTTCATTGGACTTTTGTACCTGTTTTACCTTTTGTCCTATTCTGTTTTTAAAGTGTTATTTGCTTTAGCATTTTTTGTGCCTCTTTTATCAAAATATTGACTCTTGTTCATGATTTTCTTGCATCATTCGCATTTTTCTTCACAATTTTTCCTCTACCTCTCTTATTTGATTTTAAAAATCTTTTTGGAGCTCTTCTTTAGCCTGAGATCAACTCACTTTTTTTTGAGGATTAGAATACAGGAAGGTTGATTTTGTTGTCTTCTGAGAGCACGTTTTGATTTTTGTCACCATAGTAACGTTCTATGCTCAGAATTTTTTCTGTGGTTTGCTCATTTTCCAGCCTAATTCTCCCCTTTTAACTCTATGCTAAAGTGGGGCTCTGCTTCCCAAGTGGAAAGGGTCACTGTCTCAAGCTTCAGGTATTCTGTACAGCTGTTTTCAGAGGTAATTCTAGGGACCTGTAAGTTTTTGGTTTTCTAAGGTGGTATGATCTAGGGAGAGGTGTGTTACTCCTCTCCTGTACTATGCACTGGTTGTGAGTGACCACAAGCATTCTTTTCAACCCTGGAACTATGACAAGCGAGGTCCCTGCTTGCATTTGGCTGCAAGCTCTGCTGGGCTGGTGCTCTTCCTCCTCACACTGGGATTAAGACCCAGTACTGCAACCCAGATCCAAGTATAGGCAATGAAACAGAGTTCTGCTCTTGGTGCCAGCAAAAAATCTGACCCATTGTCCAATCTGTCTGTGGACTGAGAGCTATGGAAACCATTAATACCACCATTGATTCGGTAGCCCTGGGGCTTGCCCCTGGTTTGCTGTGGTCCGGTGCATTCTACTGTGGCTTGCACTGGACTGTGCTCCTTTCTCAACCTTATGCAACAGACCTGTCCTGCAGATCTTCTAAGCTGTACTGGGCTGGAAAATTGTTTCACTTCATCTTTTTGTTGGCTCTGATGCTCTAGAATTTGTTTAGAATCACTATTTAAAGATATTTGGAGGGTTTGGGGGAGGGCTCAGACCAGTCAATCTCTGCCTTTACGTCACCATTTTGGCTCCACCTCTCCAGCATGCTGTTTCTAAGGAGATATCACTATATTACATTGCAAAAGTTAAAATGTTTACTTGTGTATTTAGCTATATCAGCTATGACTATGGTCACTTTATCATGTCAGTGAATTATTTTGGTTTTTATCACTATCAAGAGCAAGGATGGCTTCTTACAAAAAATACAGTCGTAGCAAATTTTTAAGTGTCAATTACTGCAAGCTTTGATTCACCTTATGATAACTAGCTTGTATTTTACTGACATATTCACCTTAGTAAGCAAGGCATAGATAGATGTCAATAATTCTGAAAAAATTTCCCTTCTTTTTATGTTGCCAGCATTTTAGTTCTGCACTACTCCCAGACAACTTCTCCATACTCTTACTTCTATCCTAGGAGTCATAATACAATGAAAAGTGTTGTATTTGAGTCAGAGGATTTGGATTGAACTCACAGGTCTGCCACTAACTACCTGTACAGTCTTTTGTAAATCATTTAACCTCTCTGGGCCTCACTTTCCTCTTCTGGAAAATGAGAGTGTTAATCTCTAAGATCCTTTTTGGGTCTAAATCTTGTATATAATTAGTGACTTGTAACTCCTATTGCTCAAATGCTCTCACTTCATACAATTGTTGGAGAGCATAGCTTTGCAACTTTTTCCTTTCCCTGATCATTCTGAGTTGTTTTTTCTTAGCTTCTCTAATACTGTTTTTTGCAGCTGTTTTTAATTACTAGTAACTACATGGTATAGAGCAGGCTTTAACAAAGAACAAAAAATTGTTACAGATGTCTTAAAAAAAAACCCTGATATAGAAGTGGTCACAAAAAGTTAAGTCAGAAAACGCTGAATGCATGAAAGAGAAAAGTTTTTGTACTAAGGAAAGAAAAGCAATTTGGATAAGGGGTGAAGTCATCAATGGGAGAGGGGGCAGAATCTTTATATCAAATATCTCTGAGAATGGTCATTATCTAAGATATATGGGAAACAATCATCAACGGTTAAGACCAGCAGTTCATTCCCAACAGATAAGTGGTCAAAAGATTTGAGCAAATAGCTCTCAAATTAAGCAATACAAACTATAAACAATCCACAGTAAGATTTTTTTTCAAATCACTAATAAGAGAAATGCAAATCAAAACAACTTTGAGATTTTACTTCCAGCAAATTGGCAAAAATGATAGTCCATTTTAGAGGGGCTGCGGAAACATAGGCAAACTAAGGTAATGGAGCTATGAATTCATCCAATGTCTAAGAGTTATAACTGGGTTGGGAAAAACGGTTTTGCCCCCAAGGTGCTATAGTTTACAGGGTACTTCAATACTTTCCATCCTTCTATAGTGGAGAAATAACTAACTTCAATGCTTAGCTGGAAAGAATTAGTTTAAATAGGAAACTGACAGATTATAGTTTCCACTCTCTCCAAAGTAGCCCATGGAATTGCTCAACCACATCTTGAGATCTCTGCCACCCTCATCCACAAATGAGTTGTGGGTATGTTACACCCCACGTACCCAAGCAAAAATGACTAGTTACAATTCCACAAAATCCTAGTCATCTGCAAGTTCTTAGAGAGGGTATCTAACTTGCTTTGTTCAAGAGTGGTTCTATTCATTAATTTTAAATAAGGAACCAGTTTGCAAATTGCACAGTAAAACATACACTATAACCAGAATAATCCAAAAAAGTCACTCATCAAGTGAGGGAATAGATGCTAAAATTCTGACCCCAAACATTTTAACTTATATGGAGAAATGCCTTGCATTTCTCATTAAAATACACTAATGGTTTCAGAAATGTGAAGTGAGTCATTTTATACTAAAATGAGGTCACACATGCCAATTAAATTTCAATCTTGAATTCAGCAATGACTTGGCACCTCCAGTGACTTATTTGTCATTAGCTGAAATTATGGATCAGTGTTTTGTTCCTAAGGATTGTCATTTATAGTCTACTCAAAGAGAAATTCTGATTTTCTCATTACCCAGAAATATCTGATGTGAAAACAGGACTGCATGAGTGATGACCAAATCATGTATATTCTGGACCAAAGGTCTCAAAGTAGGGGGTGGAATGACCCCAAGGGTTATGTGCTCAACCAATTATAGGGAAGGATATGGGTCACATTTCACTCACCCCTCTATAGCTAATGACCAACCTTGGTGCTTGTCTCCAACACAATCACACCTATTATTCTCTAGTTATTATTCTCTCACTTTTCCCTAAAGTTCCTTCCCTCTGTTCCCTCCAGATGGTGTTCATACAAGCTCACAACATCCTACCTTCATTGCTTGGCATCATTCCTTCAGGGCAGTTCTAATCCAACCATGGAAAAATGACTCTTCCTTCTCCTAGCATGCTCACTTTGTGGTTGGGACTGGTCTGCCTGTCTGAGGTTCTTCCACACTCCAATAAATACTACATATTCTTGCCAAAGTGCTTTTACTAAAACATGGGTCTGACAATGTCTCTACCCTTCTCAGTCTTCTCTGTAGCTATTACTTCCAGGATCAAATATCAGATTCATCCTTTGTCATTCCTTCCCCCTTTCCTTCCAGTCAAATCAACTTGCTTGCTATTGCTCACACTCATACAAAAGCACCCCTAAAATACCTAATTGTGAAGAAGAAACTAAGGCATATGATCCTATATTAAAGTATATCACATAAGGAAGAATGGGCTTATATTGAAAACTTTCTGCTGCCTTGACATCAGAGATAATTTACTTTTGCTTGCTTTTTCACTTTATCGACATACAAAGAAAAATCACTTCTGTAGAATGAAAGAAGGAAACAAACATTTATTAAGTGCCCCCCATTTGACAGATATTGGACTTTAAAAATGTTCATTCATTTGATCCTCACAACTACCTTGGGAGGAAGGTGCTATTATTATTCTCGTTTTACAGTTGAAGAAACTAAGGCAGACAGCATTTAAGTGATTTGCCAGGCTCATATAGCTAGTAAGTATCTGAGGCTGGATTTGAACTCAGTTCTTCCTGACTCCAGGCCCAGAGCTCAATCAGCTGTGCCACGTAGATACTAAAAAATGATGCTTACTAACTTTAATGACTTAGTATTTAATTAGTCACATATATTGAAAGGTTATATACGTTTCAAAGAAAAGGATCTGAAATAAAGACATTCACCCATTTGGCTTGCTAAAGTTCAAATAAGTCATTACTAACAGTTATGATTTACAAGTCACTCCTGTATCCTTGGACATTGACAGGAATTTTTTTTTTTACAATAATGAAGCATATTCATTCATATTGCTCTCATCAGAAATGTCATTAATAATATTTTAGTGAGAGGTTGGGCTGTGAGATGCTTTGGTGGATACAAAGCTGTAAGTACATAATTATAATCCAAAGGAACATGGGATAAGTGATCACAGAAATGAGAAGAAAACAACTTTCTAAATCCTATGACCTGAGCCTAACCCATTTGTTTTATATATGAGCAAACTGAGACTTCAGAGTATGGGAGTGATTTACCTAAGGTAACGAGGTAGGTGGCAAGGTTGGCACTCAGATCCAGCTCTCCTGGCTCTATTTATGTCTACCATAACATAATGCCTAAAAGCAGAGGTTTCTACTGGGAAAACATTTGTTTTTAACTCAGCTACTCAGCCTGCTGCAGAAAAGGTGACTGTGGTGACCTTATGTACCAAGTAGTGAATTTTATATTTATATTCCCATCTATAAGAATGAAGTGCTCACTTTTCAAAGAAAGCTGCCACCAGGCTTTCTAAGGCTATGGCACTTGTCAGATGACAGATCTCTAAACTCTGCTCAGGCATCCTACATTGCTCTCATTTTGTCCTCTAGAGCCAAATGTGTACATGAATATTTTGCAAATAGTACATTTCCATGTAATGGCTAAATAATGATGAAATTTAGGGAACACCTCTGAATTCTTGGGGACCAGTCTTTGGAATCCTAGAACAATATCTAGTGCTGATCTAAGCTCACTCAAAGGTGCTTTGTACTTTGTTTTTCACTCCTATGGAATTGCTATTGTAGTACATCCAAGCTAAAACTGACAAACTTTAACTGTAAAGCTCATACAAATTTAAAACTTTGAAGAGGGTGGCATTTCATATTTTGGCTTTTGCAGTATTTTTCAAAAGATGAAGCCACATGGAGGTTCCATCTGGCTTAATGCTTGAAGCAGTCTCTGATCCTAGAGTGTTAATTATTCACTGAAGTAAGTAGATTTAAGTGAACCTATCAGTTATCCAAGTAACTACTTTATTGAAAGGAGACCTAAAGCAATTCATGCAATTAATCAATAGCAATTATAAACATCAAGGGACTAAATCAGGAAAAACTTCAGTAAAACCCAAGTGACCATTTAACAGCTCTCTATGGGAGCATGTATTCCTATCTGACTCCTTTGAAATCACTGTCCATGAAGAAATGTCAAGAAAAACAGGAACCTTCCTTGCCATCATAATCAGACCTTTAAGTGGTCCATGAACTTTCACATACCTTCTACTACACCATACTGTTGAAGAGAAGATACATTTGATGAATATCCAAAGAAAGTGAAGGGGAAAAAATGCTTCAGAAAACAGAAGAGATAAAAAGATTCTGCATCAGCTAGGAAAGCCTGAACTTACTACAGTCTAACATCTGAAAGATAGCTAAACATTGATCTTAACTCCTCTAGCGGAAGACAAAGAATAAACTGGTTTATTCCAGGTCTGCAGCTTACTGTCTGTGAAACTTACAACCTTTTCATGCACTTGTGAAAGTGTTTGAACTTCTCTAGGACTCTTCATGTAATTGAATGAAGAGGTTGGAATAATTGATCCTTAAAGTTCCTTCCACAACTAAAGGTGAAGATCCTATAATAAGATTCATTGAGCTTATCCTTTCCATATGAAGATTCTCATCCCCCTAATGTCCACTGTCCTTTCTTTCCTCTCCAAAGGTCCACCACATATCTAGTTTGTATATACCTAAGAATGTACATATCATCTCCTCAGAGAGAATGTAAGCTCCTTGAGGATTAAGACTGTTTTATTTGGGTCTTTTATCCTTAGAGTCTATTTCTTTGCCTGTCTTAATTAATGTTTGTTCACTGATTCTCTCCCATAGCAGACTACCCTAGAGCTCTGTCTGATCTCTTTATTCCCCTTTCCTGTGCCCTTTATTATAACTTTTCCATGTTTGTGTTCCTTCTCTTCTTAAATCTAAGCTCCCTGAAGTTAGGGAATGTCTCTTTTTAAACTTTGTATCTCTAGCATCTTGTAGACTCTTAATAAAAATATAGTGAATTTAATTCCTAAACATCAAGCATTGATCTTCATTGACACTGTATCTCAGGGTACACAGAAACCTCTACATGGTCTATTAATATAAAACTACCCCTATTTTATGGACTTGCTAAATTAATAGTAATTGCAACCAGCATAGCAAGTGCTGAGACCAAATGTGGACATCTCACCCTGCTCTTGACTTTTGAGTTTAGTTGAAAAGTACATGGTACCCAATACTTGTGTGTGTGTTTACCTGAGTGTACATGAGAAGAGGAAAAATTCTGGAATATAGACTGTATACTTAAATTCTGTCCCTCCCTCCATCTCTCAAGACCTTGGGGTTATATTCAGGAATAACCTGAAAAGATAAAGATGGATCCCCTCTAGCCAACTGCTATACTTCTAATCAGTTCAGGACAACTCTGCTTGAAGGTGAGGAGATAAAGGAGGGAGAGAAGGAAAGAGAAAAAATTTTATTCTTATTAAGGTTCCTTCAACTCTATGATTATTATTTATGCAGTTCTTGTGAAAGCATTAAATAAAAATGTTGAAAAATTCATGCAGGCAATAATTCATGTAGAGATAGTTGGTTTCACTCTATTAGACTACTTGTGATTTTTCTTGAGTAGAATTATGCCAATGCTTCCTTTTTAAATGTAAAAAAACCAAACAACTGCATACTTTGATTTCAGATATGTTGTTTGTTTTGGAATTCAATAAAAAGAACTGGTATGTCTACTTCTCAAGAAAAATCGTGACATTTCACATAAGCTAAGTATTTCAAAGCAAATGTGTAACTGAAAATGCCAAGAGATCCTTTCACAACTAAAGGTGGACCCAAACGACAATGTTACAATGAGGCTTCAGGATAATTTTTATATTTTCCAATATGAATGGCTTAAGGTTTTTCTGAGTAGCTTTTTTCCAGTGGAGTTTTGGTCCATGCCAACTGTTTAAGAAAAACATAAATTTGATTTTGTTTTTTCGCGATGGTTTACAGAAATTAAATGCCATGTAAAATCCAAGTGTTTTCAAGGCTGATTTTTCTAATCTCCTATTTCTACCTATGCCTTAGGAAAGGAAATAAGACAATTAAAATAAATTCAAGAATCAGCAATTTGGATTGTCCCCACTCTCCCTCCAACAAAGGCAAAAGGTCATTGGAAACACAACTTAAAACTTAAAAGAAAAAAACAGAATTAGGGAGCCAGTACTTAAAACACACACTAACACACACACACACACACACACACACACACACACACAACCATTTCCACTGTGTAAATGGCATTTTACACAAAGATTTATGGCCATAGGATACATGTTGGGGAACTAGCCTTTGATTACACATTCCCTGAAATAACAAAGTACGAGAGGGAAGAACAATGGGAATCCCGGGCATTTGTTGACAGTGGAAGCAAAACAGTATCATGAGATTTTCCAGGCTATGGTGTAATGTTATCTAATGAGAGAATTCTCATCATGTTTCTGTGCACTCACGTGTATCTTTAGGAGAAGGTTGGGAATAATACATTCAGAAATGCGTTCAACAAGTTAGGTGACTAGTTTTAACACACACACACACACGCACACACAATATTGTCTGATTTCTAAAGTCATAGAGTGAGTTGTACAATAATGATAGTGACACACATTCTTTGTATTTATACACAGCAATTTAGGATTTATTTTTAAAGATTTGTCATCTGAATTAACCCCTCCAAAAAACTGTATTTCCATTTACGTTGTAGACTATGAGGGGACGGTACTTAAAAAGTGTGAGTTTTTATTATGTAGAGTTTGCTTTTCTTTTGAAGTATATAAAAAATTCTAATAATTTTCAAAGTTTGTCTGAGATTTCTTCTAGCCTTCTTTCTGCTCCATTTTTTTTGGAAGCCTATTCCCACCTACCTTCCACAATATTTTTTTTTTCAAATCCAAATCTTTGAAACAAATATGCACAGTAAACCTAAACAAATTTTCACTTTAGCCATGTCTAATAATGTATATTTTGTTCTACATCTTAAGTCTATTCCCTCTATCAGGAAGTAACACACTTTATCAACAGTGCTCTAGAATTGTAGATGGTCACTATAGTGATCAGAAATCTTAAGTCTTTCTAAAGTTGTTTGCCTTTACAATGTTTTTGTTGCTGTATACATTTTTCTCCTGATAATACTCACTTTACTCTGTATCAGTTTATAAAGATATCGTTAGGTTTCCCTGAAACCATGCCTTTCCTTATTTCTTACAGGACAATAATATTCCATTGTGTTCATATACCATAATTTGTTAATTTATTCTTCAGTCGATGGGCACCCATTTAGTTTCCAATTCCACTATATAAAGAGGTAATATAAATATTTTGATACAGAGTGGTCCTTTTCCTCATTCTTTCATGTCTTTGTGCTATACATCTAGTACTGTATGATTGGGTCAAAGTTTATACCCAGTTTAGTGAATTTTCAAACACAATTCCAAGTTGCTTTCCAAAATGGCTGGCTGAACTCATAGCTCTACCAACAGTACATTAATGTACCTGTTTTCTCACAATTCCTCTAATATTTGCTATTTTCTTTTTTTGGTCATCTTCCCCAATTTGATAAGTATAAAGTAGAGTATAAAGTTGCTTTACATTAGTTATTAATGATTTGGAGGATTTCTTCAAATATGGTTGCTAAAAGGTTAAATTTCTTCCTTTGAAAACTGCCTGTATCAATCAGGGAATGACTACTGTTAGTATAAATTTGAATTAGTTCTTTGTAGATCTTGGAATCAGAGAAACCGCAAAAAATTTGTCCCAGTTATTTTTCCTTGTGATACTAGCTACATTGGTTTTGCTTTTGCAAAAGTTTTTTTTTAATTTTATATAATATGTAAAGAATTGTTCACTTTACCATCTGTGGTCTCTTTTTTATCCTTTTTTTTGGTCATGAACTCTTACCCTATCCCTAGGAGGGAAAGGTAATTCCTTGTTCCTCTGATTTATTTATTTATGATGTGAACTTTAAGACACATAACTGTTTGGAGCATACTTTGATATATGTTGCAAGGTGTTGATCTAAATCTAATTTCTGTGAGACTTTCCAGTTTTAGCAATATTTTTTAGTTAAAAAGTGAATACTTGGCCTATTAGCTAAGGTTTTTGGATTTATCAAATACCGGACTACTGTGTTTATTTGCTTCTCTATATTAAGTATCTACCTAATCTCTTTCAGTGATCAGCATCTACTTTTAACTAGTACCAAATCACTTTGATGACTGCTTTACAGTACACTTTGAAATGTGATACTTCTAACTCTCCCTGATCCCTCTCCCCTTTCATTATTTTCCTTAAGATTCTTGACCTTTTGCTCCTTCAAATGATTTTTTTTTTGAGATAAATGAGCATTTTTATTTCTTTGTTTCACAAATAAACTGGCTGAAATAGTTGTTTCCCGTGGGCTAATCAAACAGACCAAATCCCATATCTTCATCAGACTCCTCCGACTCTTCCTTGGCTTCCACCTTGGCCGGAGTGGCAGCAGCCGGTGCAGCAGCAGCTGGAGCAGCTGCCACAGGGGCGGCCACTGCAAATGCGGAGGGGTCGGCCAGGAAGGCCTTCACCTTTTCAGCAAGTGGGAAGGTGTACTCCATCTCCACAGCTACAGCCAAGACTCGCGTGTACCCATTGATGATTCAGTGGGGTACTGATGCAACAGCTGGGTAGCCAATCTGCAGACAGACGCTGGCAACATTACCGACACCCTCTAAGAACCAAAGGTGCAAAGTCTCCTCCATGATGTCCAGCACTTCAGGGTTGTAGATGCTGCCATTGTTGAGCACCTGCTGAATGATCAGCCCAAAGGAGAACGGGGAAATGTTCAGCATGTTCAACAAAGTGGCCTCACTGGCACCCACTTTGTCTCCAGTCTTAATCAGCTGCACATCACTCAAGATTTCAGTGGTGCCCCTGGAAATCTTGGTGGTGATACCCAGAGCCTGGAAGAAGGAAGTCTTCTCAGGACCCAGACCAGTGTTCTGGGTGGGCACAGTGACATCACATGGGGCAATGGCACCAACACGGCAGCAGCTGGCACCTTATTGGCCAGAAGCATATCCCTAATCTCAGTCAGATCCTCCTTGGTGAACACAAAGCCCACATTCCCCCGAATATGAGGCAGCAGCTTCTCCAGGGCAGGGTTGTTCTCCAGATGACCACGAATGGCTTTGCGCATCATGGTGTTCTTTCCCATCAATACAACGGCCTTACCACGGAGGGACATCCGGATCTGCTGCATCTGCTTGGAGCCCACATTGTCTGCTCCCACAATGAAGCATTTTGGATAATCATCCAAAAGTTGGATGATCTTGAGGAAGTAATTGGATTTCCAGGTAGCCCTGTCTTCCCTGGGCATCTCGGCAGTGTTTCAGGGATTGCCACGCGGGGTTTAAAGACGATGTCTCTCGCATGAGGACGCCTGGGGAGAGAGCTCAAATAATTTTAAATATATTTCTCCCTAGCTTCATAAGGTAACTCTTTGGTAGTACGATTAGTATAATACTTAAAGAAGTATTATCATTTTTATTCTATTGGCAGGATCTGTCCATGAGTGGTTAATATTTCTCCACTTAGGTGCAGTGGCATTTCTGTAAAGATATAGTTCACATAGTGCCTCTGTATTTTTAGTTAGGTAGACTCTCGTTTTATGCAATCTGTATTTATTTTGAATGAAAATTATCTTTCTGCTGAGTTTTGTTGACAATATGCAGAAACACTGATAATTTATGTGGATGTATTTTATACCCTGCAACTATGCTAAAGGTGTTCTTTCAATTATTTTTAACTGATTCACTAAATTTCACAAAATAAACCATCATATCTGCAAGAACCAATAACTTTTGTTTCCTCTTTATCTATTTCTTGTTCACGCAACTTATTTTTTCTCACTTCTACAGCTAGCAATTGTAGTAATATGTCAAATATTATTGGTGATAATGGATATCCCTGCTTTCCTGCTGATGTTATTGGAAAGGCCTATCCTTGGTACATATAATTCTGGCTCTTGGTTTCAGATAGATACTATTATACATATTAAGGAAACGTATAATTATGGCTATGCTTTCTAGTGTTTTCAACAGAACTTGGTAGTGAATTTTGTCAGAAGACTTTTCTGCATCTATCAGCATAATCATGTGCTTTTCACTGTTCTTGATATAAGGTCTGTTACATATATAATTTCTCTAATTTTGAATGCTGCATTCCTGTAAAAATTCAACCAATTCATAATGCATAATATTTTAATAGGCTACTGTACTTTTCTACTCATATTTTATTTATAATTTTTGCATCAATATTCACTAAGGATAATTGTGCTTTTTTCTCTGTTAATCTGACTTAAGTATTAATATCATGTTGTATCATATCAAGTTACCATAGAAAAAAGTTAAGGAGAACCTTTTCTCTTTCTATTTTTGTAACTTAGGTAATATCAAAATTAATAGTTCTTTGAATGCCTGATGACATTTGCTTCTAAAAACATCTTGTTTTAGAATTCCTTGACTACTAAGGGCATTCATTTATGACTTTTCCAATTTTTATGAGGTTAAGTTTTCTATTTCTAATTCCATTTCCTTGTTGAGTTGAATATATTTCTACATTTAACTCCCTGTGTATGTATGTATGTATGTATGTATGTATGTATGTATGTATGTATGTATGTATTCTACCTTCCAGTGACCAGTTCAGATGAAAGCGAGATTCAAGGGATGACCATTCCCCCCACATACCCTTTCCTTCTTGTTTATATAGTCCTCTACTTGTATGAGATAGTATATTTCCTTACCTTCATTACCCTTTCTTCTTCACTATATTGCCCCCCCATCTATTTTCCTTCTTTTAAGATGGCTCATAATATAATGAAATAATCCTAGGTCCTCTGTATTATTGAACTCCTGTTCTGACCTTTAATGATATCATAACTCTGAAGAGACACTTGTCTCCTATTAGAATGTAAGCTCATCCTTGAATAATACCTTATAATTCTCTAAACATACCTACTTTCTCTTGATTCTGGTATTTTTATCTCACGGATTCTATTCAGCTCCAGTCTTTTCAACAGGAATGCTAGAAGTTATTTTATTAAAGGGTTGTTGTTTGGTAGCTAAGTTATTCCTGGTTATACATCTGTATTTTATAACATTCAGAATATTTAATTCTATCTTCTCTGTTCCTTTATAGTGGTAGTTGCTAATGCACTTGAACTCTTTCTTTATGGACTATTGAAGGATTTTTTTCTTTGAACTAGCAGCTCTGGATTTTTCTATGATGTTCCTAGGAATTTTCATTTTGAGGTTTCTTTCAGGAAGCATAGATTCTGTTTTCACTTTGTCCTTTGTTTCTTATAGGTCTAAACCATTTTCACTCGTATTTTCTTGAAAGATGGTGCCCAGAATTCATTTTTAGTCATGGATCTCATGTATCCCAATGATTCTTAAGATTTTTATTCCCCTTGATCTGTATTCCATCTCAATTCTTTCTTATATGAAATATGTTTTTTCTTTTGTTTTTTCCCTAATCTTTTGACAATGTTTTGACATTTCTTGTTGTCTCATGGGGATATTAAATTTGTATTTGGTCCATTCTAACTTTCAAGGCATTTATTACTTACATAAGATTTTAAGCCTTTCATACTAAGCAGTAGGGCAGCTAGATAGCTCAGTGGACAGAGGGCTAGGCCTGGAGTTGGTAGAACCTAAGTTCAAATATAGCCACAGACACTTTTACTAGCTGTGTGACCCTAGGCAAGTCACTTAATCGCTCTTTATCTAATCCACCGGAGAAGAAAATGGCAAACTACTCTAGTATCTTTACTAATAAAATCACATGGACAGTATGGTCCACAAGGTTGTGACAAGTCAAACACGAGTGAACAACAAGAAAAACTAAGCTATTATTTTCCTTCTATGTTTTTCCTCTAACACTTTCATTTTTCTTTACTTCTTTTAAGTCTCACTTCATTTCTTCCAGGAATTCTAGCCTACTTTGCATCCAAAATATGAATGGATTTTTTAATGTTTGATTTGTAGATATTGTGGAGTTATTCTATTTTTTTTTTCAGTTTTCATTTGCGGCTTCTCAGTATCCATAACACCTCTTTAATGTTGGTGTCTTTGTTTATTCACTCATCCAACATTGCTTCCTTACTTCCTTTGTGGTAGGGCCAGGGTCTATCTACACATTTCTAGAGAGAATATTCTGCCTTGTTTGGTCTTCCTCTTCCATTTACATTGATGTTGCTTTCTCAGAACAGTGTTTTGTTCTCCAAACACCTAACAGGGAAGGAGGAGACTCAGGCTAAGGACCATCAACTTCCAGAGTACTCTAAGTGGTCTTCTCTATGGCCAAGTGTGATAGCTCCCCTCCTGGTATGAGCTTTACAATCTCCCAAAAACTGTTTGGCTCTTAATCAATCAAGAAACATTTATTAAGTGCCAAATACATACCAAGCACTGTGCTAAGTGGTGGAGATAGAAAATAAGCAAAAGACAGTCTGGGTCCTCAAGGAATTTACAGTCATATGGGGGAGACAGCATAGAAACAAATATATAAAAGCAAGCTATGTACAGTAGGAAGTCACTAGACCTGAGGGGCTGGGAAAGGCTTCCTATATGAGATAAAATTTTAGTCATAATTTAAAGAAAGCCAAAGAAAACAGTAAGCAGAGTTGAGGAGAGTGAATATTACAGTCATGGAGGACAGCCTGAGAAGATACCTGGAGCTAAAGGATGGAGTATCTCATTTGTTTCACTGGATCAAAGAGTATATGTCAAGGAATAAAGTGTAAAAAGAATGAAAAGGTTATGAAGGGCTTTGAATGCCAGACACAGCATTTTGTATTTGCTCCTGGAAACAAAAGGGAGATATTGGATTTTACTGAGTAGCTAGGTGACGAGGTTGGACCTGTGCTTTAGGAAAATCACTGATGCCTGGATAGATGAGAGATTAGAGTGGGAAGAGTATTCGTGGAAGGTAGGTTGGAGAGGAAAGACATTAAGTTAGAGGTGCGGTAGAGGTAAAAATAGCAGATAAAGTCGAATTTGTCATCTTCAGCAACATGCACTTTATTCGTTTAACTATTGGCCATGGTTCATGGTGCTGAAAGTGAGCAATATGAATTCCCCCCTTTCTCAGTCATTCTTTCTGACATTTCAAAGCTTTGGCCAAGGTAAGAAACGTGCTGACTAATTTGTTCCAGCATCTTAGCATTTCACACGATATTCTTGATCAGTTAAGATCTATTTAGCACATGCTATGACTCTCTACTACAAGTGTGCTTTCCCCCTTCCTCCTCTCCAGTCTCCCCTGACACAATGCCTTTCTCTCTGCTCCCTTCCCTCTCCAAATATATACATGTGAAAGCAAGGTCTGCATCACTTGCACACATCCCTGAGCCTGGGGGTTAATGGATTGTCATTGTTCATGCAAGTTGGGGGACTCAGTTTCCTGCCAGGTTGATCTGAGCATTTGTTTGACTTCCTCATTCTTTTTCCTTTAGGATTAACCCTATTCAATGTCCTTTCCTCTCAGGACTCTAATTGCATTTAAATAGTCATGGGAATAGCTCATAGTGAAAGTTTACATTAGAACATGTTTTCATTTGTGGAGCGTCTATATATGGGCATATTTGGAACCACCCAATAATATATTACACATACATGGTCTTTGTTTTTAATGCTGTTTGTAGTTTTGTTACTAGATAAAGTTAGCACAAAATTAGTGTAGTAAATGGTAATGAAGAAATATTTTATAATTAGACTTGAGAAAAAAATTGGAAATGAGAGTACATATCAATATTTTCAGTACTTTGCACATGGTAGGTACATAATTCATGGTGAATAAAAGAAAGGTTTTTATGTGCTTTGCTGTTATTCAATTGTTTTCATCGTGTCTGATTCTCAGAGACACCATTTGAAGTTTTCTTGGTAAAGACAATGGAGCAGTTTGCCATTTGCTTCTCCAGCTCATTTAACAGATGAAGAAACTGAAGCAAACAGGGTTAAGGGACTTGCCCAGGACCACATAGCTAGTATGTGTCTGAGGTTAGATTCAAACTGATGAAGATGAATCTGCCTGATTCCAAGCCCAGTGCTCTATTCACTACATTACCTGACTGTTACAAGGAGGCTAAGGAATCAGGCTGTGAGATTTCAGGAAAATAAACAAAAGAATTTTTCTCTTTTAGAATACACATACTAGCTGTTTTTTTTCAAACATACTGTCCTATTGATCCATCAATCAACAAACATTTTAAGGGTGTACTATGTGCCAGGCATTGTCCTAAGTGTTGGGGATACAAAAAGAGGCAAAGGACAGTCCTGCACTCAAGGAATTTATAATCTAACAGGGGAGATGAGGAGGGAAGCAAGAATGCCTTTATCTCCACTATTATTCAATATCACACTAGAAATGTTAGCTATAGCAATAAGACAAGAAAAAATAATAACAGGAATAAAAATAGACAATGAGGACGCAAAACTGTTGCTCTTTGCAGGGGACATGGTGATATACTTAGGGAACACTAGAGAATCAACTAAAAAACTAAGTGAAACAATTAACTTCAACAAAGTTGCAAGAGATAAAATAAACTCACAAAAATCATCAGTATTTCTATATACTACCAACAAAACATAGCAGAAAGAGACAAAGAAAAATTTCATTTAAAATAACTGCAGATGATATAAAATACCTGGGAATCTACCTGTCAAGACAAATCCAGGGATTATATGAACAGAATTACAAAACACATTTCACACAAATAAAGACAGATCTAAAAAATTGTAGAAATGGGTAGGGCACGTCAGTATAATGAAAATGACAACTGTATCTATGTTAACTACTTATTCAGTACCAATCAAACTACCCAAGAATTATTTTATAGAGCTAGAAAAAATATTGACAAAATTCATCTCGAAGAACAAAAGGCAAATAATATCAAAGGAATCAAGGGAGAAAAAAGTGAGGAAAGGCGTTCTAGCAGTACCACTATAAAGCAGTTACCATGTACTGGCAGTCTGGTATTGACGAAGAAACAGATTGTGGGATCAATGGAATAGGTTACATACATAGTACACAGTAGAAAATGGCCATAGTAATCTACTCTTGGATAATCCCAAAGAGATAAGCTTTTGGGGTAAAACCTTATTGTCTGACAAAAATTGCTGGGAAAACTGGAAAATGACCCGGCAGAATCTGGGCATAGACCAGTATCTCACACTATATACAAAGAAAAGGTAAAAACAGACAAAATATTTCTATATAAGAAGAGATATCATAAGCAACTTAGGGCAGCACGAAAAATTTACTTGTCAGATCCATGGATAAGGGAAGAGTTTATGACCAAACAAGAGACAGGAAGGATCACAGGAAGTAAAAAGGATAATTTTGAATACATTAAATTAAAAGGCTTTTGCGCAAACAAAACTAATGCAGCCAAAATTAGAAGGAAAACAAGAGACTGGTATAAAATTTTTGCAGCAGGTTTCTCTGATAAAGATGTAAGAAAGTGTGCCAAATTTGTAAAAAATAAGAGATATTCTCCAGTTATTAAATGGTCAAAGGATATGAACATGAAGTTTTTGGAAGAATAAATCAATGCTATCAACAGTTACATGAGAAAATGCTCTAAATAACTACTGATTAGAGAAATGCAAATTATGGCAACTCTGAGAAACCACCTCATGCCTATCAGATTGACTAATAAAACAGAAAAAGGGAAATGACAAATAATGGAGGGGATGTGGAAAAATTGGGACACTAATACACTTTTGGTAGAGTTGTGAATTAATTCCACCATTCTGAAGAACAATTTGGAGCTACATCCAAAGGGCTATAAAATTGTGCTGTATCCCAAAGAGATCAAAGAAAAAGGAAAAGGACCCACATGAACAAAAGTATTTATAGCAGCTCTTTTTGTGGTGGCAAAGAATTGTTATTGGTGTGTTTGTCCTTCGTTGCCAAAGAAGACCATTCCATCAGAGAAATGGTGACATGACTTGCACTTGACTTTGTTTTTTGAGTGAGGGAGGGCTGTGCAGGTCATCAGGCTCACTTCTCCTCCAGAGACATCTGAATCCTGTGACCAGATACTCATCAGGATGACTGGAGATGACCCAGGATGAGGCAATTGGGGTTAAGTGACTTGCCCAAGGTCACACAGCTAGTGTGTCTCAAATCTCTGAGGTGAGATTTGAACTCAGGTCCTCCTGACTCCTGCACTGGTGCTATATCCAGTGTACCACCTAGCTGCTCCTGGCAAAGAATTAGAAATTGAGGGGATGTCCACCTATTGGGGAATGGGACTAAACAAGCTGTGGTATATGATTCTAATGGAATATTATTGTGCTATAAGACATGAGGAACAGGACAGATTCAGAAAAAACCTTGGGAAGACTTATACAAAGTCATGCAAAGGGAAATGAGCTACATATAGTTAACAGCAATATTATAACTGATCAACTGTGAAAAACTTAGCTACTCTGGTCAAGGCAATGATCCAAAACAATTCCAAAAGATACAGGATGAAAAGTGCTATCCACCTCCAGAGAGAGAATTGATGAATTCTTGGTACAGACTGAAGCAAAGTGTTTTTATATTTCTTTATTTTTCTTAGCTTTGTGTGTGTTTTCTTTTTTTTTAATTTATTTAACTTTTAACATTCATTTTCACAAAATTTTGGGTTCCAAATTTTCTCCCCTTTTGTCCCCTCCCCCCATCCCAAAACACCAAGCGTTCTAATTGCCCCTGTCTGCCAATCTGCCCTCTCTTCTGTCATCCCTCTCTGCCCTTGTCTCCATCTTATACCCCTTTACCTGTATTTCTTATTTCCTAGTGGCAAGAACGGTACTCGAGAGTTGTTCCTAAAACTTTGAGTTCCAACTTCTCTTCCACTCTCCCTCCCCTCCCCTTCCCTTTGGAAGGCAAGCAATTGAATATAGGCCAAATCTGTGTAGTTTTGCAAATGACTTCCATAATAGTCATGTTGTGTAAGAACTAATTATATTTCCCTCCATCCTATCCTGTCCCCCATTACTTCTGTTCTCTCTTTTGATCCTGTCCCTCCCCATGAGTGTTGACCCCAAATTGCTCCCTCTTCCCCATGCTCTCCCTTCCATCATCCCCCCCCCACCCTGTTTATCCCCTTATCCCCCACTTTCCTGTATTGTAAGATAGGTTTTCATACCAAAATGAGCGTGCATTTTATTCCTTCCTTTAGTGGAATGTGATGAGAGTAAACTTCATGTTTTTCTCTCACCTCCCCTCTTTATCCCTCCACTAATAAGTCTTTTGCTTGCCTCTTTTATGAGAGGTAATTTGCCCCATTCCATTTCTCCCTTTCTCCTTCCAATATATTTCTCTCTCACTGCTTGATTTCATTTTTTAAAGATATGATCCCATCCTCTTCAATTCACTCTGTGCACTCTGTCTTTATGTGTGCGTGCGTGTGCGTGTGCATGTGTGTGTGTGTGTAATCCCACCCAGTACCCAGATACTGAATAGTTTCAAGGATTACAAATATTTTCTTTCCATGTAGGAATGTAAACAGTTCAACTTTAGTAAAGTCCCTTATGACTTCTCTTTGCTATTTACTTTCTCATGCTTCTCTTCATTCTTGTGTTTGAAAGTCAGATTTTCTTTTCAGCTCTGGTCTTTTCATCAAGAATACTTGAAAGTCCTCTATTTCATTGAAAGACCAATTTTTCCCCTGAAGTATTATACTCAGTTTTGCTGGGTAGGTGATTCTTGGTTTTAGTCCTAGTTCTTCTTCTGGAATATCCTGTTCCACGCCCTTCGATCCCTTAATGTAGAAGCTGCTAGATCTTGTGTTATCCTGATTGTATTTCCACAATAATTTCATGAAAGATGATGTCTAGGCTCCTTTTTTGATCATGGCTTTCAGGTAGGCCCATAATTTTTAAATTGTCTCTCCTGGATCTATTTTCCAGGTCAGTTGTTTTTCCAATGAGATATTTCACATTATCTTCCATTTTTTCATTCTTTTGGTTTCGTTTTGTGATTTCTTGGTTTCTCATAAAGTCATTAGCCTCCATCTGCTCCATTCTAATTTTGAAAGAACTATTTTCTTCAGTGAGCTTTTGAATCTCCTTTTCCATTTGGCTAATTCTGCTTTTGAAAGCATTCTTCTCCTCATTGGCTTTTTGAACCTCTTTTGCCAATTGAGTTAGCCTATTTTTCAAGGTGTTATTTTCTTCAGCATTTTTTTGGGTCTCCTTTAGCAGGGTGTTTACTTGTTTTTCATGCTTTGCTTGCATGTCACTCAATTCTCTTCCCAGTTTTTCCTCCACCTCTCTAACTTGATCTTCAAAATCCTTTTTGAGCTCTTCCATGGCCTGAGCCCATTGAGTGGGCTGGGATACAGAAGCCTTGACTTCTGCGTTTTTCCTTGATGGTAAGCATTGTTCTTCCTCATCAGAAAGGAAGGGAGGAAATGCCTGTTCACCAAGAAAGTAACCTTCTATAGTCTTATTTTTTTTCCCTTTTCTGGGCATTTTCCTAGCCAGTGACTTGACTTCTGAGTGTCCTCTCCACCCCCACCTCACCTCCAGATCTGCCCAGCCAGCACTTGGGGTCTAAGATTCAAATGCTGCTTCCTAGCCTCAGGGCTTTGGGAGGGGGCAGGGCTGCTGTTCAGTGTGAGATTAAGTTCAGGTGCTCAGGTGGGGGCAGGGCCACCACACGGGCTCCATTCCCTCAAGGGGTTTATGTGGAGACCTTCAACAATGGATCAGGGCTCCTGCCTGCTTGGGGAGCCCTGGTCTGCTCCTGCCTCTGCTGCTGCCTCCCAAGGGGGCTTGAGTTATGGGGGCACCCCACTCCCCTCTCGACCCACCAAAGAGACCCTCTCACCGACCCTCGTCACCTGTGGGTGGAGGGACCCACGAGGCTGCTGGAGATTCTGTCCCTGAAGCCTACTCGGATCCGCTCCTTTCCACGCCATGCCGCCGAGGCAGGGTTGGGCTCTGCTCCAGGTCCGGGGCGCAAGGGACCTTTTGCGAGAGGTTTTCAGGCTCTCTGGAGCAGAAATCTCATCCGCTCTGTTCTGGGGCTTCTGTTGCTCCAGAATTCGCTGGTGGTTCTTTTTTTTTACAGGTATTTTATGGGCAGTGGGTTCGGAGGTAGCATATGTGCATCCTTCTACTCCGCCATCTTGGCTCTGCCCCCCCCCCCCCTTGTGTGTGTTTTCTTTTGTAACATGGCTAATATGCAAATAAATATGTTTTGCATGATTTCACATGTAAAAATACCCAAAACGCTAACAGGAGAAACCAAATTATTATAATATAAAGCAAGCTATCTAAGATAAATAGGAAATAATTAACAGGCTTCTTGTAGAAGGTGAGATTTTAGCTGGGACATAAAGGAAGTCAGTGAGTTAAAGTCAGAACAGAGGGGAAAGAGAGAGTGTTTCAGGTATGGAGGACAACCAAAGAAACTGCCTGAAGCCAAGAGAGGGAGTGTCTTGTTTATGGAGCAGCTAGGAGGTCAGTGTTACTTGATAAAAGAGCATGCATCTGGGAGTGAGGTGTGTGAATACTGGAAAGATGGGAAGAGATGAGGTTAGAAGTATTTCATCACAATCATATATCACAACTTGTTCAGCCATTCCCTAACTGATGGGCATCCCTTCAGTTTCGAGTTCTTTGCCACTACAAGAAGAGAAGTTAGAAATACAGAATATTTTTGTACTAATATGTCCTTTTTCCTTTTCTTTGATCTCTTTGGAATACAGACCTAGTAGTGGTATTGCTGAGTCAAAAGGTATATGCACAATTTTACAATACCTTTGATATAGCTCCAAATTGCTCTCCAGAATGGCTAGATCAGTTCCTAACTTCACACAGTTTATTAGTGTATCTATTTTCCCTCACCTTTTCAGGCATTTGTGATTTATGACAGGTGTGAGGTTGTACCTCAGAGTTGTTTTAACTTAGTCTTTTCTCTAACCAGTAGTAATGTAGAGCATTTTTTTCCTATGATTATAAATAGCTTTGATTTCATCAGCTGAAAACTGCCTGTTCATGTCTTTTGACCATTTATCAATTGGGGGATGATCTGTATTCTTAAGAATTTGACCCAATTACCTATATATTTCAGAAATGAGGCCTTTATCAGAGAAACTGCTGTAAAATTTTTTCACAGTTTTATGCTTTCCGTCTAACCTTGGCTATATTAGCTTTGCTTGTACAAAATCTTTTTAGTTCAATGCAATAAAAATTATCCATTTTACAACCTATAATGCAATCTCTGGTCTGTTCATAAATTCTTCCCTTTTCCATATATCTGACTGGTAAACTATTCTATGCCCCCCTAATTTGCCCATGGTATCACCCTTTATATCTCAAATCATTTAATCCACTTTGCCATCCACCTCCATTTTACAGATCATCCCATTCACGTTAATAGCTATAATTCCACTGTACTTTCCCCCGTTTATCATCTCTCCTTCTCCCTTCACCACATCCCTCACCAAAAGTATTTTGCTTTTGACTACTGACTCCTCCAATCTACCCTCTCTTCCATCAGCTCATTTTCTCTTGCCCCCATCCCCTCCTACTTTCCGACAGGGCAAGAGCAGAGCTCTATGTCAAACTGAGTGTGTATGATATTCCCTCTTTGAGAAAATTCCAATGAGAGTCAGGTTCAAGAGTTGTCCTTCCATCACCCTTTCCACTACAAAAGCTCTTTTGTACGATATAATTTACACCAATTACCTTTTGGTTATAATCCTAGCTCCTTTGCCCTCCAGAACATCATATCTCAAGCGCTCTAATCCTTTAATGTAAAAGTTGCTAAAAATATAGTGTTATCTTGACTGTGCTCCATGATTGTTTCTTTCTGTCTGTTGGCAATATTTTCTCCTTGATCTGGTCACTCTGGAATTTGCCTCTAATATCCTAGGGAGCTTGCATTTTGGGATATTTTCAAGAGGTGATCACTAGACTCTTTCAATTTCTATTTTACCTTCCAGTTCTAAGATATCAGGGCAGCTTACCTTGTAATTTTTTGAAAGAGGATGTCTCGGCTCTTTTTTTGATCATGACTTTCAGGCAGTCCGATCATCCTTGAATTCTCTCTCCTCAATCTATTTTCCAGGGCAGATGTTTTTTCCAGTGAGACAGTTCACATTTTCTTCTATTTTTTTTCATTCTTTGTATTTTGCTTTATTTTTCTTTGGCATCTTGTGGAGTCATTAGCTTCCATTCATCCAATTCTAATTTTTAAGGAATTATTTTCTTCAATGAGCTTTTGCACATCCTTTTCCCTTTGGCCAATTCTTCTTTTTAAGGAGTTCTTCAGTGAATTTTTATGCTTCTTTTGCCATTTAGCCTATTCTGTTTTTAAGGAGTTGTTTTCTTCAGTATTTTTGTGCCTCCATAACCAAACTGTTGACTTTTTTCATGATTTTCAAAAATCACTCCCATTTCTTTTCCCATTTTTCCCTCTACTTCTCTTATATAATATTTTAAATCCTATTTGAGCTCTTCTAAGAATTCTTTTTTTTTGGACCAAATCACATTTCTCTTTGAGACTCTGCAAGCAACTGTTTTGACCTTGCTGTCTTTCTCTGAGTTTGTATTTTGTTCTTCTTGTTACTACAGTAAATTTTTGTGGTCTGGTTTGTTTCTGTTGGTGTTGTATACACATGGTTCCAGTCTATATCATGACTTCTAACTTTATGTTAAAGTTGAGCTCTGGTCCCAAGGTGGAGGGGGCAATGTCCTAAGCTACAGGTATTTTGTGCTGTGGTTTTCTATACTGTAAGTTTACAGTTCTTCCAAGGTGGTATGATTTAAGGAGAGGTGTTGCTACTGCTCTCCTGTTTGTGCTCTGGAGTAACCACAAGCATACTTTTCTACCCTGGAACTGCATCCAAGGTCCCTGCTCCTATTAATGTTCCTCCCCACCCCGGGATTGCAACATGGAACTGCAATAGAGTTCTGATCCCAGTATCAGCAAAGGATCCCCTGTAATCTCCTTCTAACCCCATTGCTGCCTGTGGGCTGAGGGATCCAGAAACCACAGCCTCTATTGCTGATTCAGTCCCCACCCCCCCAAGACCTCCTGCGGTTTGCTGGAGCATGGTAAGGAAAGATAGACCTTTCCTACTGACCTTTTTGGTTGTCTTGGGCTGGAAAATTGTTTCATGCTATCCTTTTGTTAGTTCTGCAGCTTCAAAATTCATTTTGATACATTATTTTAACATTGTTTGGAGAGAAATTTGGAAGAGCTCAGGCAACTTTCTAGCTTTGCTCTGGTATCTTAGCTCTGCCACCCCTATAAATGTTCTTAAGGTGACTATCATTCAATCAGGTTTCACACCAGGCTTTCTCTAGACTCGTTTATGCTTCCACTATTTTTCAATGATTTGTGAGACAATACTGCTCATAATTTTCCACTGTCTGTCAACCTCAATAGATTTTTTTTCCCCACAAATGAACTTGGATTCAAAATATGTGTTACCCTGGAATGTCTTTCCACTTGGCAAGGAGACCAAGGATTTACTGGTGCCTGTACGCCTCCTTTGGTCTCTTCATTATGGTGACTGTTGTTTAATGTTTTTAAAAGAATACCGGTCATTTGCAAAAATTTTAAATAAGATATTAGCAAAAAATACAACAACTTATCAAGAGAATAATACATTATGATCAGGTAGAATTTATACCAGGAATGCAAGGCTGGTTCAATATTAGAAAAATTATTGGCATTATTGATCAACAATACTATTGAACAACAATACTATTGAACAACAATACTAACAGAAACCACATGATTATCTCAATAGATGCAGAAAAAGTTTTTGACAAAATACAACACACATTCCTATGGAAAAAATCTACCTAAAACCATCAGCAAGCATTATATACAATGGGGACAAGCTAGATGCATTTCCAGTAAGATCAGGGGTAAAACAAAGATGTCCATTATCATCACTGTTATTCAGTACAGTACTAGGAATGTTAACTTTAGCAATAATGGAAGAAAAAGAAATTGAAGGAATTAGAATAGGCAAAGAAGAAACTAGGTTATCACTCTATGCAGTTGATAAGAAAATATACTTAGAGAATCCCAGAAAATCAAGTAAAAAGCTATTTGAAATAATAAATAATTTTGGCAAAGTTGCAGGTTACCAAATAAACCCACATAAATCATCTGCATTTCTATATATTACTAACAAAGCCCAAAGGCAAGAGATAGAAAGAGAAATTCCATTTAAAGCTACAGTAGACACTATAAAATATCCGGGAGTCTACCTGCTAAAACAAACCCAGGAACTATATGAACACAATTACAAAACACTTTTCACACAAATAAAGTCAGATTTAAATAAGTGGAAAAACATCAGCTGCTTGTGGGTAGGCCGAGCTAATATAATAAAAATGACAATCCTACCTAAATTAATTTACTTATTCTGTGCCATACTAATCAAAGCACCAGAAAATTATTTTTCTAGAGCTAGAAAAATAATATCAAAATTCATTTAGAAGAACAAAAGGTCCAGAATATCAAGGGAACTAATGAAAAGAAATGCTAGGGAAGGTGGCCTAGCCCTCTCAGATCTCAAATTGTATCATAAAGCAGCAATCGTCAAAACCACTTGGTACTGGCTAAAAAATAGAGGGGCAGACCAGTGGTATAGGTTAGGTACTCAAGAAACAGTAGTCAATGAATATAGCAATCTACTGTTTGATAAACCCAAGGACCCCCAGCTTCTGGGATAAGAATTCACCGTTTGACAACAATTGCTGGGAAAACCAGATAACAATGTGACAGAAACTTGGCATAGACCAATGACTGATACCATACACATGAATGAAGTCCAAATGGATACATGATCTGGGTATAAAGGCTTATACTATAAACAAATTAGGGGATCAAGGAATAGTGTATTTGTCAGATTTATGGAGAATGGAGGAATTTTTGACCAAACAAGAGATAGAGAGCATTATAAAGTGTAAAAATGGATATTTTGATTACATTAAATTGAAAAGTTTTTGCACAAAGCCAATGCAACCAAAATTAGGAGGGAAACAGAAAACTGGGAAGTTTTGCAACTAGTGTCTGTGATAAAGGCTTCATTGCTAAAATATATAGGGAGCTGAGTCAAATGTACAAGAACATAAGTCATTCCCCAGTGGATAAATGGTCAAAAGATATGAACAGGCAGTTTTCAGAGGAAGAAATTAAAGCTGTCTATAGTCATATGAAAAAGTGCTCTAAAACACTATTGACTAGAGAGATGCAAATGAAAACCACTCTGAGGTACCACATCACACCTACCAGATTGGCTAACATGACAAAACAGGAAGATGATAAATGTTGGAGAAAATGTGGGAGAGTTGGAACACTAACACACTGTTGATGGAGCTGTGAGCTGATCCAACCATTCTGGAGAGCAATTTGGAACTATGTCCAAAAGGCTACAAAATGTGCATATCCTCTGACCCAGCAACATCGCTTCTAGGACTGTATCCCAAAGAGATCACAAAAATGGGAAAGGTCCCATGTACAAAAATATTGATAGCAGCTCTCTTTGTGGTGGTCAAAAACCAGAAATCAAGGGGATACCCATCAACTGGAGAATGGCTGAACAAGTTGTGGTAGATGAATGTAATGGAATATTATCATGCTATAAGAAATGATGAACAGGAAGGCTTCAGAGAGGCCCGCAAGGACTTAGATGGACTGATGCTGAGTGAAAGGAGCAGAACCAGGAGAAATTTGTACACAGGAGCAACCACAGAATGTGAGGAAATTTTCTGGTAGACTTAGCCCCTCACAGCAATGTAAGGATCTAAAAAATTCCCAAGTGGAATTGGATAAAACACCTTCTACATCCAGAGAAAGAACTATGGGATTGGATCACAGAATGAAGCTGACAATTTTCTCTTGCATTCCGTTTTCTTATGTTTTGTTTTGTGGTTTCTCCCGTTCATTTTAATTCTTCTATGCAACATAACTAAGGTGAAAATGTATTTAATAAGAATGTATGTATAGAACCTATATAAGATTGCATGCTGTCTTGGGGAGGGAATGGGAAGGAAGGGGAAAAAAATCTAATACATATGGAAGTGATTATAGAAAACTAATAAGAAACAAAATAATTTAATAAAAAAGAATACAGATCATCACTATTTGAAAAAATACATGAATACCTCTTTCCTTTATGAAGGGAAATAATTTCTCCCTTAAATTTATGATACCCATTTAATGTTTATAAGCTTCCCTATGTAGATTATCTTTCTCATCTATATACTTCTTAATTGTCATCTAAAGGATAAATTTCCTGAGGGCAAAAATCATGTCTCATAATTCTTTGTAACTCCCTTGGGTGATAAGCATAATACTTTATGCATCAAAAGCACTAAACATTTCTTGATTGATTGATCTCCAACCTTGATCTTTCACCTCAACAATCTATGGAGCTAGCTTAATTAAGCCTTTACGTTTCTCCTACCCATGGTTATTTGCATTCCCAGGGCTTCCAAGCACCCAAGTCTAAATATTAACAAACAGAGCTCAGGCCAAATGTTAGGGACTATTATGCTTCTATAAGGGACAGACAAAAAAGAAAATAGACACAATCCTTGATCTTAAGGAGCTCACAACCTCTTTGAGGAGACAGTATCCCACTGTGTGCCAATGACATTTCTGGAAGCTCCTGTGCAAAAATACCAAGAGAATTAGCAAAACTGCTGAACTGGGCAGTTTCCTACCTGTGAAGAAGAGATTAAAGTAGTGGATAGAGGGCCTGGAGTCAGGAAGCTTGCCTTAGACTCTAGCTGTGTGACCCTGGGCAGATCATCCAATCTCAGGACAACCCTGGCTACTCCCTAGAGCATTCCTACTAAACCATGTCCAGTGTTAATGTGTTTCAGTGAGAACGTTTGCACAGCAGGAGCTCTCCACAGATATGTGATATGGGAGGCAGTATTGGACAAGTGAAAGAGTACTGACTCTGAAGTCAGAAGAGCTGGGTTTGAATCCAGACTGAGCTGTATCAAGCTGGACAAGTGTCTTCACCATTCTGAGCTTGTTTCCTCATCTATAAAATAACTAGATTACGTGGGCTCTAAGTTCTCCTCCAGCTCAAAATGTAGAATCCTAATAACCTATGGCCTATTATTTTCTCTAACTATGGATTACTGAGACTTTAGCACAGGGGTGAGGAACCTGTGGCCTTGAGGCCACATGTGGTCTTCCAGGTCCTTGGGTGCAGGCCTTTTGACCGAGTCCAAGTTTTAAAGAAAAAAATCCTTTTATTAAGGGGATTTGTTCTGTGAAGTTTGGATTTAGGCAAAGGGCTGTACTTTGGGATCTAGAGGATTACATGTGGTCTCGAGGTCTCAGCCTTCCCACCCTTGCTTTAGCATCTTCACCTGGCATTTGCCCAGTAACTTCCCTGAAGTGATTTTTAAAGCTACAGTTTCTCTCTTCAACTAAACTGTTGGCTGCTTGAGGGTAGACTCTCTCTCCTATTGGGTGTGTGTCCCACTTAGCATCCAGCATGTCAGCACTGTGACCAGAGGCAGTGGCAGGTGAGTGTCCACTGGCTCCATGAGCATCATAGCTTCAGCACTCTGAGCCTAATGCATAGCTGGTGTGTGGTAAGAGCACTAAAGGAGAGCTTTAAACTGGAGGAAGAGGGGGACTGCGGTCAGCAGTTATTAAACAAAACCCACTGGGCACATTCATTGTTTTGTTTGCAGAGATTAAACCTGATTGAAGTAAACCTCCAGGGAACAGGAAAGGTGTGCCTATGGTGTTTGGCATTCCCAAGAGTCAATCCTTATGTGGACACAGTTCTATACATCTCCCCTGGGATGCTGCTCTGGCAGTAAGGTAGCTTGGCAAGCCAGCTTGGAAAGCTATGTCTTGCCTTAACAGTTTCCTTCCACTATACATCTGAATATTGTGGCTCCACTACCTGGTAAGTAGCATGTGTGCTGGGGTTGGGGAGGTAATGAGTGCAGAGTAGCAGGCCCCCATTCCAGGAGACTCTGACATAAAGCTCAAGATAACCAGTGCTTGATACTCTCTCTAATCAACCTAAGGGCATGTCTGAGAACAGCAGATGCACCATTGTACGTTTAGATGTTCAGGACCTCTGCAGTTACTCAACGCTTACTGCATACTGCCTTTATGACTGCCTGGCAGTGATTCTGGGGTTGGGTAGGGCACAGAAGAGATAAAAAGTGAAAGGAAAATGAGAAACAAGAGATTGGTCCTAAAATCATTTAGTTTCTGAAGATACAGAATGTATTAATGAGAACATTTAAGAAATTATATATATATATATATGGACAAAAATATTTTAGCAAATCACTTCCTAAATAGATGCCAATCCCTCTCAGAAAACTAAAACATCTAGTACCCAGACTTTTATCACTCCTTTCCCGATTTATATCAATAGCCACCTAACTTGTGTCCCTACCTCATTCAGTCATTTTTCAGTTGTGTTTTACCCTTCTTCATCCCCCTTTGGGGTTTTCTTGGCAAAGATAATGGAGTATTTGCCATTTCCTTCTCCAGCTCATTTTACAGATGAGGAAACTGAGGCAAACAGGGTTAAGTGACTTGTGCAGGGTCACATAGCTAGTCAGTATCTGAGGCCAGATTTAAACGCTGGAAGATGAGTCTTCCTTACTCCAGGCCCGGTGTGCTATTCACTGCAGCACCACCTACTTGCCTTGAGTTTATATGATCTATCTGCCACACAGCTGCTTAAATGATCTTTTGAGAACATCCTTCAGATTATACCACTCCACTTCTCAAGAACTTAAAGATTCTCTATTGTCTCTAGAAGAAAATAACAACCCCTTACTTTGGCATTCAAGGCCCTCTGCAGTCTGGTTCCAATTTACCTATCCAGTTATGTCTGCATTCATTGCCTTTGTGTATTCTTCTATTCCAGGCAAACTAAACTACCAGAGCTTTCTCAATATCTGCCACTTAGATGTATTACTGCACAGAGTGTTACAATAAAAAGAATGTAGGATCTGGAGCCAGAGGGCCTGGGTTTAAACCTTGAAATCTACCATTTACTACCTCTGCAACTATCTCTCTAGAGTGGGTAGGTCAAGGATTATTATCCCCATTTTAAAAATGGGGCTCAAGGAAATTAGGTGCCTTATCCATATCACATAATATCATTTTCTTTAAGTAAATTATATTCATTCAAGAACTATATAAAAGTAAACAGTAATGAGCATTGCCCCTAACTACAAAGCCAATGCCCTTCCTACAAGGGCGCACTGTGCTTGCTAAATGTTCATTGAATGAGGTTCTAAAGATTTTGAAAGCTCCAAGAATGTAAATTATAATAGCTCAATACTGTAATGATGACTTGTCAGGTTGAATAAGATGAGAAACACCTGTAATCTTGGGCAGGCTGAGGCTGGCAGATCTCTTGAGTTTGAGAGTTCTGAGCTACATTGGGCTACACCAACTGAGTACAGGCACTAAGTTCATCAGGAATACTACAAACTCCAGGAGCAGGGGCCACGAGGTTGTCCAAGGAGGGGTCAACTAGTCCATGTAGGAAAGTGACCAAATCAAAGCTCCCATGCTGATCAGTAGTGGGATTGAGCCTGTGAGTAGTCCCTGTACTTCCAGTATAGAGGATATAGGAACAGCCACCCAATCTTTAAAAAAAAAAAAAGATGGCTTCAATGAACTGTCCTAGTACCAATTTTAGTCCTTTTTTGCCAAACCATACAAAGCAGATGGAACTGCTGTGGTTACCTTCTTCAAAGGAAGGAGTGGATGTAGGTCAGACAACTGAAAATCAACCTTGTTGCTTTCAATTTTTCTAGGTCAGTAATGAGTGCGCTTCTTGAGAAAAATGCAGCTGGGGGGAGGAGCCAAGATGGCGGAGTAGAAAGATACACATATGCTAGCTCCCAACCCACAGCCCATAAAATATCTATAAAGAAGAATTCCCCACAAATTCTGGAGCAGCAGAAGCCACACAACAACGGAGTGGACAAGATTTCTGTTCCAGAGAGACTTGAAAAACTGACATGAAAGGTCCGTCATGCACCACACCTGGAGCAGAGCCCAGCCCTGCCCTGGCTGCGCGGCACCAAGAGGAGCCGATCTGAGCAGGCTTCAGGGGCAGAATCTCCAGTGGCCATGCAGGGCCCACCACCCACAGGGCCCAGAGGTCAGTGAGAGGGTCTTCTCAGCTTGCCAAGAGGGGAGCGGAGTGTCCCCATAACTCAGGCCCCCTTGGGAGGCAGCAACAGAGGCAGCAGTGGACAAGGGCTCCCAAAGCAGGCAGGAACTTGGATCCATTGTTGAAGGTCTCCACATAAACCCCCTAAGGGAACTGAGCCCTGTGTGGTGGCTCTGCCCCCACTTGAGCACATAACTTAATCTCACACTGAATAGCAGCCCCACCCCCACCGAAAGCCCTGAGGGCTGGGAAGCAGCATTTGAATCTCAGACCCCAAGCACTGCCTGGGCAGATCTGGAGGTGAGGTGGGTGTGGAGAAGAAATTCAGAAGTCAAGTAACTGGCTGGGAAAATGCCCAGAAAAGGGGGGGAAAAAATAAGACTACAGAAGGTTACTTTCGTGGTTAACAGATATCTCCTCCCATCCTTTCAGATGAGGAAGAACAAGGCTTACCATCAGGGAAAGACATAAAAGTCAAGGTTTCTGTATCCCAAACATCCAAAATAAATATTCAATGAGCTCAGGCCATAGAAGAGATCAAAAAGGAATTTGAAAATCAAGTTAGAGAGGTGGAGGAAAAACTGGGAAGAGAAATGAGAGAGATGCAAGAAAAGCATGAGAAGCAGGTCCACACCTTGCTAAAGGAGACCAAAAAAATGCTGAAGAAAATAACACCTTGAAAAATAGGTTAACTCAACTGGCAAAAGAGGTTCAAAAAGCCAATGAGGAGAAGAATGCTTTAAAAAGAAGAATTAGCCAAATGGAAAAGGAGGTTCAAAAGCTCACTGAAGAAAATAGTTCTTTCAAAATTAGAATGGAACAGACAGAGGCTAATGACTTTATGAGAAACCAAGAAATCACAAAACAAAACCAAAAGAATGAAAAAATGGAAGATAATGTGAAATATCTCAATGGAAAATAGATCCAGGAGAGACAATTTAAAAATTATGGGACTACCTGAAAGCCATGATCAAAAAAACAACCTAGACATCATCTTTCATGAAATTATCAAGGAAAATTGCCCTGAGATTCTAGAACCAGAGAGCAAAATAAGTATTCAAGGAATCCACTGATCCCCTCCTTAAAGAGACCCAAAAAGAGAAACTCCTAGGAACATTGTGGCCAAATTCCAAAGTTCCCTGGACAAGGAGAAAATATTGAAAGCAGCTAGAAAAAAACAATTCAAGTATTGTGGAAATACAATCAGGATAACACAAGATCTAGCAGCTTCTACATTAAGGGATTGAAAGGCATGGAATTTGATATTCCAGAAGTCAAAGGAACTAGGACTAAAACCAAGAATCACCTACCCAGCAAAACTGAGTATAATACTTCAGGGGAAAAAATGGTCTTTCAATGAAATGGAGGACTTTCAAGCATTCTTGATGAAAAGACCAAAGCTGAAAAGAAAATCTGACTTTCAAACACAAGAATGAAGAGAAGCATGAAAAGGTAAACAGAAAAGAGAAGTCGTAAGGGACTTACTAAAGTTGAACTGTTTATATTCCTACATGGAAAGACAATATTTGTAACTCTTGAAACTTTTCAGTATCTGGGTAGTTGGTGGGATTACACACACACACACGCATGCACACATGCACACACGCACACACGCACACACACACATAGAGACAGAGTGCACAGAGTGAACTGAAGAGGATGGGATCATATCTTAAAAAAATGAAATCAAGCAGTGAGAGAGAAATATATTGGGAGGAGAAAGGGAGAAATGGAATGGGGAAAATTACCTCCCATAAAAGAGGCAAGCAAAAACTTTTTAGAGGAGGGAAAAAGAGGAGAGGTGAGAGAAAAACATGAAGTTTACTCTCATCACATTCCACTAAAGGAAGGAATAAAATACACACTCATTTTGGTATGAAAACCTATCTTACAATGCAGGAAAGTGGGGGTGAAGGGGATAAGCAGGGTGGGGGGGAAGATGGAAGGGAGGGCAAGGGGAGGAGGGAGCAATCTCAAGTCAACACTCTTGGGAAGGGACAGGATCCAAAGAGAGAATAGAAGCAATGGGGGGCAGGATAGGATGGAGGGAAATATAGTTAGTCTTACACAACATGACTATTATGGAAGTCATTTGCAAAACTACACAGATATGGCCTATATTGAATTGCTTGCCTTCCAAAGGGAATGGGTGGGGAGGGAAGGATGAAGAGAAGTTGGAACTCAAAATTTTAGGAACAACTGTCGAGTACTGTTCTTGCTACTAGGAAATAAGAAATACAGGTAATGGGGTATAGAAAGTTATCTTGCCCTACAGGACAAAAGAGAAGATGGGGACAAGGGAAGGGAGGGATGATAGAAGAGAGGGCAGATTGGTGATAGGGGTAATTAGAATGCTTGGCATTTGGGGGGGAGGGGACAAATGGGGAGAAAATTTGGAACCCAAAATTTTGTGAAAATGAATGTCAAAAGTTAAATAAATAAATTTAAATATTCTAAGAAGGCTAAAATATAAAAAGAAAAGAAAAGAAAAGAAAAGAAAGAGAAGAATGCAGCTGATAGCTGGTCTTACTGAACCTAGTGTTGCCCACTGCAAGCCTTCCTGAAAACCTTTGCCAGGGGAATATTCAAAGTACATTCACCATTTCACTTCCCTGCTACTTCAAGCTCAAACTGTGCTGCCTACTGTTCAAGATTTCAATGGATCTGAGCCCTTCTCAATGCAGATCTTTTCTCCAAAGAGGTAGACCTGGCAGCTGAGTCACATCTGTCCCTCTGGGGATAATATCCTCCAATAAATTCTTCCCAGGGGCTCCCTCCAACAGCCTGGGGGCTTCCCTTGCATTCTCTCGACTTTGCATGAACACCAGTGAAGTGCACAGGTTGACTATCAGTTCATTTTCCCTTGCTCTTGCCAAATGGCAACCAATATTTTTTTCACCCATACATTTCTTTGATGATTATGATAATTTTAATGATGATAATAATAATAATGACAAATATTTACATAATGCTTTAAAGTTCATAAAACATTTTACATGTATTATCTCATTTGATTCTTACAACGACCTTGTGAGGTAGGTACTGTTACGATCCCCTTTTTACAGATGAGGAAAAATGAGGCAGAGAGGCTAGGTGATTGACTCAGGGTCACACAGCTACTAAGTGTCCAAGGCAGAACTCTAACTCAAGTCTCCCTGACTCCAACACTATCCACTACTGCATCCTCAGACAACCTGTGTACCACGTTGCTGTTATAATTCTTGGTTCATCATGTGTTACAGTCTGCTCCTGCCCATGTACTTGTATGTGCCTTCATAATTTGCCTCTGTATTGTACATCTCACTTCATTTTCCCTAACACACACCTGTCAATCCCAGTGCACATCTGTCTTTCTCACTCTTCCAGTCCCCCTGCCCCATGGCTGTTTCCATTTCTGTATATCTATTCATATAGTTCCACATTATGTTGGGGCCAGGTCCATGAGAGAGAGAGAGAGGTCTAAAACACATACACACACACACACATACATGGAGGCACGAGTGCACACACACAACTTACATGTTCCCCTACCACAGGAATAGGGTCATAGCTCCAAACCCAATCGGTACTATGACAAGTGACTCATGTAGATTAATCAGGAATTTACCATCCTGAAGCTCATTGCAGTTCCCAGTTGTCCCCTATGTGCTCTGCTTACCAATTAATGAATTCTGTGACAACAGGAGAGGCAGACTGGGCTGCCTCATAATTGGAAGCTGTCTTCCCACAGAACTCCTGAGAGAGCAAGGTGCAGAGAAAAGCTGTTGTTGATTTATTGTAGGTTTACACCGAAGCATGCAAGATCACACACCTCCCAATATAAGATCAATTCCATGCTTCCAGAGGCTTTGGAGATTGAACTTTGGGGCCAGGTGGTAATTTTTTTTATTAGATTGTAATGATATTTTATCACCTACGGTAACTGTGTTACTGAGGGAAAAGCCATTTCTGGATTTTAATAACAGTCTGGGCCAAGGTACTTTGGATGTCTGCAGGCCATGAGGTCTCAGATATTAGGTGTTCTATTGATGTAGACAATGCCTTCATTTAATGCTGGCATACTTAGGGATTGTTATGGAGGTGATAGGATGGCCTTGAATGGTAGGATTTAGCATCCTGTTTCCCTCTCCTTTTGACAATAGGAACTTTGGGGGAGGAAGGGGATGTTGTTACAATGAAAACTTGTCAGTTTGGTAAATGGTATTTTTTTTATACTTGTGGACCTTTAAGACCAATGGCCATTAGCATATAACCTATTAAAAAGGCTTATAATGAAGACATCTTCCCTACGTAACCTGTTCTATAGAATAATTCCCCTGAAGAACAGAATCTCACACTAAAATTAGGCCTATGAATCACTAAATCAATCCCCCAGCTCCAGAAAAGAATTCAGGAGCAATGAAGGTCACCATAGAGTTCTTTATGAAACATCAGGGGATCCTGATGGCAAGAGCTGGGTCATACAATCTGAGAGTGGGATGAGCTGCTTCCTAGCAAAATGCAAACTTGGACACCATAATTTTATTCAGCAAGGACATCCATGTTCCAGTTCAACTATCACCTTTCGACTTGCCTGCCTTTATTTTTACAGATCCAGGATATCTTAGAAGCAATCTTAAGAGGGGAAATATCACCTAGTGGACTAAGCACCAAACTTAGAGTTAGGAAGCATTAGGTGCAAATCTATTTCAGACACTAGCAATATAACCCCGGGCAAGTCACTGAACTCTCTCGGGGTTAGTTTCCTCATCTGTAAAGTAGGAATAATAATAGCATCTTTCTCCTGGGGCTATTGCAAGGATCAAATGAGATACATAAGGCACTTAGCAAATCTTAAAGTGCTAGAGAAATGTTATCTATTATTAAATAGAGATGTTAGACTACTACCCAACATCTGTGAGCTAAACACTCTGCCAACTGGTGGTACTCTAAGGAAATTTCTTGGTGGAAACCTCAAACATCGAGTAGAGGTCTCCTGAAGGGAAAGGACCTGTTCAGTTCAGTGTCCTACAGATTTACAACACAGAAGGTACTTAGGATCACAGGATCGTAGACTTAGAGGTGGAGGGAAACTCAGGAATAATCTTGGCTAACCCCCCCCCCCCCATTTTACAAATAAGGAACCTGAGACCTACAGAGTTTAAGTTTCTTGTTCAAAGTCACAAATACCCTACAAGAGTTGATGATTCAATTAATTTGGCTAGATACAGAAAATAACCATAGAAACATGTACATACCTCAATGGATCCATGATTTCATTGATGGAGGTATGCCTTCCCTCTATGCAGGATGCTACGTAGTCATGCTTGTCCATCTTATGCAACCCTTGTCCATGTTCTTCTATTAATTCTTCATGGGGGCAAGGAGGGAGAATTTACTGGGGGCCTCTGTAGACATATGCATCACATCTTGACTTGTTTATGGTAGGTTTCCTATAATAATTGGAAGCACATGACTAACAATGAGAATCCATTGAGTTATCTTATCTCTGGCTCTCATTTCATCTAATATAAATTTCACATCTCTTTATAAGTGATACTTTGAACTGATTTGACTTTTGTTTTTCCCCCCACAATCAAGCCAACTGAGGAATCAGGAATAAAATTCAAAATGCTCTTGAGTATGGAATGCCCAGTAGAAACGCCACCCAGTTCCCAAGGCCTTTCCTGATTCCCCAAGTCCTCCCTGGTCTGGGGCCCTCCAGAACTTCTTCAGCTCTTATTGTCTGTGTGGTACAGTTCAATTAATCATATTTGGTTTTCTATTGTTTATTGCTGTTGTGTGTGTATGTTATTCTTGGTTCATTGACTGGAATGGGGAGGTCCTAGAGGGCAAAGAATAAAAAGAATCTGAATAGGCGGATGGTAAGATGAGCTGGAGTCCGTCAGCTGGACAATGTGGGGTGGCAGCAGAAGGGCCACTGACCATTTGCAGCTACATCATCACCAGGGAGTTTTTAATCATGAAAGGTAAAGTGCTGGACCTGCTTAGAAGGCAGCAGTTTCTTGGGCTCCAAATAGCAATGATGTAGACCCACAGGAGCCACCAGAATAGAAGGAAGTGGGCTAAGTAATGAGATCAGGTCAAGAGCTTGACAAAGACCTGGAAAAACCGTGTAAGAATAAAAATGCCCCCAGTGAGCTCAGTCTGGGGGTCTCTCTTTTGAAAAAAGCAAAGGGGCTAGGACTGCTGCTCAGGGTGGATGGGACAGTGATAATGGGCACCAGAAAGCAGGGGGAGCTGCTTGATTCATATTCTGCCAGGGAGAATGAATTCTGGACTGGAGAGAACATGCTTAAGGAGGTCTGGCCAGCATAGATAAGAAAGGAAGCAGGGAGAGAGCCTCTCCTTGTCCTTGCTCAGTGGAAGCCATTCAGCCCTGATGAACCTCAGGTTTAGGCTACGATAAGAAACAATGGATGTGAATTGTGAGCTACCATCAGACATCTTGAAAAGACAACAGAGAATAGGCAAGGTGTCCCAAGACTTCAAAGGTCGCAACTTTCAGTCAAAGGGAAGGGAGTGAAATCTGCCAGTTCTACCAGTGAGTTTGACTTCAATTCCTGGCAAAGAAATATTTCCCCCCCACGACTTGTGATTTTGTCCACGTAGGGAATGACAATGGCTCTGCAATTTCAAGTCTTAAATCGGGTGTCAACAACTGAGCTTGGCCCCAGGCAGTTCTCACCATTCACTGCTTCATGCTACCTGTTCTACAGCATCTTCTTAAAGGAGTAGTTAGTGAACATGATCTAGAAATGGAAGCAATGGAAAACAGAGCTACTATCCCTGACTTCTGCAAAAAGACATTGTGCCCTACTAAGGGAGAACAATCCAGGAGGGCAGGAAGTGCAAGGGCACTTCCAAATCAGGAAATGGAGCATCATGTGCCAGGAACAGCCAAAAGGCCAATGTCACTGGATCATAGAGTACATGAAGGGGAATCAAACATAAGAACACTAGAAACATAGGAAGGGGTCAGATCACAAAGGGCTTTTAAAGCCAAACAGAAGATAATGCTTTTTATCCTAGTGGTAACACCACCTTGTGAAAGTCAGATGTGCTTTAAGAAAATCATTTTGGCTGCACAGTGAAAGACAGACTGGAATGGAGAGAGACTTGAGTCAAGAAGACCTATCAGCAGGCTATTACAATGGACCAGACAGAAAGTGATATGAACCAAAACCAGGGGAGAGGTTGTTCTAGCAGAGAAAAGGGGACATACAGTTGAGATGTTGCAAAGGTAGAAATGGCAGGACTCTGTAGCAGATTCTGGCTACATCGGATGAGTTCAAGTAAGGAGTCAAGGATGGCAACTAGGGTGGGAGTCTGAGTGACTGTGATGATGCCTTCAACATTGATGGGGAAGGTCAGAAGAGAAGAAACTTTGAGAAAAAAAAGATAATAAATTCTATTTTGTGTATCCTTAGTTTAAGATACAGAAATACAAAATACATTCTTTTATATCCCAAAGCACAATAAAAAAGTAATTAATTTAAGGAATGTATACCAAAAGAGAGGTTTCATAATGAAATCCCAAAGAATTATTGGGTCAAAGAATAAATCAGCAACTGCATGAAAAATAATAATGATGAGACAACATACCAAAATTTCTGAGACGCTGCTAAAGCAGTTCTCAGAGGAAAAATTATATCCTCCAAAATATGCATTTATAAAATAAGAAAAAAAGAGAGGATTAAGTGAAAAGAACATGTAATTTTAAATGTTAGAAAGCCAAGCAGTAAGCAACCCAAAATAAGCACAAAAGAGGAAATTCTGAAAAAAAAAATTGGAAACCCACAAGATTATACAACTTATATACAAAACTAAATGCTGGTTCTTTGAAAAGACTAATATAACTGATAAATCTTTAACCAACCTAATTAAAAAGAAGGAAAAATAAAATTAACAAAACAAAAATGAAATTAAGAAGTACAAGGGAAAACCATAGCAAATCCAGAAGAAATAAGAAAAGAATTATCAGAACCTACTATACATTAAAATATGCAACAAAACTGAAAATTCAACAAGAATTAATTTTTAAAAAATAAAAAATATTCAGATTAACAGAGTATTTAATGTTTATCTTAAATAATCCAGTCTCAAAAAAGGAACTAGCTCTAAATGAGCTATCAAAGCAGACAGGAGTATGGGTGGTAGGGGGAAGAGGAAGAATTGCCACACTTAAAGGAGCAATTAACATATAGACTATAGAAATTATTCTCAAAAAATTCTGAATGAAAGTAATCTATCAAACTCCTTTTATGAAAGAAATACAATCCTAACTCTTAAACCAAGGAGGCTAAAGCAAAGGAAGAGAAACAAAGAACTATATCATTAATGAATACCAATCTCAAAAAATTAAATAAAAATACTAACAAAAAGACTACAATTATTTTACCAAAAAAATCATTTATTATGAGCTTGAATGTTTACTGGAGATATAAGGATGGATCAATCACTGGGAAAACAACATGATTGCTTTTTTAAAAAACATGATCACATGATCATCTCAGGGGATACAGAAAAATTCTTTGTCAAAGTCAAATAGTCATTTACGTTACTTTTTAAAAAATCTTCAAAAGAGAGGTATGGAGCAGGGAGGGTTTCTAACCTGGGGTCCATGAACTTGCTTTTTCAAGAACATCTGATAACTGTACTTCAATATAAGTGGTTTCCATGGTAATGCTATACACACATTATTTTATGCATTTAAAAGCATGATTCTGAGAAGCATCCAGGCACTTAATCAGACTTCTAAAGGGGTCTATGATATGAAAAGATAAAAACAAAAACAAAAAAACCTCATGGCACAGAGTGATATTTTTGATGTGATGAAAAAAAATCTATCTAAAACCAAAAGCTAGTACTGTATGTAACATGGAACCACTGGAAGCTTTCACCATAAAAAGAGGAATAAAGCAAAAAGATGCCCTCTTTTCTCCTTTAGTGCTAAAAATGTTAGCAATAACAAAAAGAGAAAAAAATTAAAAGCATAAATGTACTCAAAAAGAAGGCCTAACTATCCCTATTTACTCATGACATGATAGTTTAATTAGAAAATCCTGGGTTATCTGAAGAAAATAAAAATACTATTTGAGGAAATTAATAGCTTCAGCAAAGTTACAGGCTAGAAAATAACCCTACAAGAATCCACAGAACTTCTACATAACGGTAAGGCAATTCAGGAGGCAATAACAGGAAGGGAAGGCCCATTCACAGTAGCTACAAAATTCAAAAAATATGAGGGAGTCAATCCATCAAAGCACATTCAATACTTATACAGATACAATTGCAAAATGCTTCTAAAAAACTAAGTCCTTAAATAACTGAAGGATGTTTAGTGTCCATAGCTTATTAGTGCCAATATAACAAAAAATAGAAATACTATCAAGTTAATACAAAGATTTAATGATAGACCATGCCACCAAAATAATTTTTGACAGAGCTAGACAAAATAATAACAAAATTCATTTGCAGAAACAAAGTAGCAAGAATATCAAGAGAAATAACGAAAACGTCAGGATTGAAGGATGAATAACACTTCCAGACCATAAGCTCTATTACAGAATAGTAATCATCACAATTATTTGGTGCTGGTTCAAAAAAGAGAACTAGAACAATGGAAGGCACTAGAAAAACCAGAATTAGAAATAAGTGAGCTCATTAACTGAATGGTTGATAAACTCAACCATATCAATTACTTAGAAAAGAATTCCCTACTTGATGAGAATAACTGGGGAAAATTGAAAATGAGGTTATCAGAAGTAGGGTTTGAATACACACACACACACACACACATATGTATAATGAAATAAAAACAGATATATGGACTGGATGTTAAAGATCAAATCATTTTACAAATCAGAAAAGAAGTAGATGATGCCTTTTAAATCTATGGCTCGGAGATGAATTATTAACCGAACAAGGGAAAAAATACTGCAACAGATACAAAAGACAATTTTGATTTGAAAAGATCTGCATTAATTAATGCAACTAGGATAGGAAGAAAAAGTCAAATAGGAACCAAAAAATTCATCCATAAGGGTCTGATATCCAAGATATATACATGCATGCATACATACATACACACATATATAAAATCAAGTCCATTCCCCAATCAATAAGTAGTCAAAGGAGGTGAATAAGTAGTTTTCAAAAGAAATATTGCAAACTCTTAGGTATTATTCTGATATTCAAAGTATGTAATCTGTTAAGAATCTGTTAAGCTATGCTTAGTCAATAAAAACAATTCATTTGTGTGGGAAACGAAAGCAATTAAAATAAGAAAAATGAAGCAACATAAAAATCAAACGACAGGGTTAGGAGAGATGGAAAATGTTCTAAGCTCACTGATTAGAACAGGATAAGAATGCTTTTTTTAAAAAATTGCAAATAGCAGTGACCAACATAATAAACTTAATTTCCCTAATTTTAAAGAAATCTTCGAAACCAACACTTAGCATAAGAGGCCAGTGAAAGTGCTTTCCCCCTTTACACCTTCTGATTCAACAACCCTAAGTTCTATCATCTCATTCTGGAATTCTTTACACTAGACAGAAGAATCATACAGGGAGTCAGTTTGTCCTTATCATTAAGAAAAAGAGGAAACTTATGCTGAGGACACCTTAACACAATCACACTGGCAAAAATAAAAGCTAAAAGATGCACAACACCATAGCAAGTAGTTTTGTTTGTTTGTTTGTTTGTTTTGTTTTGTTTTGTTTTATCCATAGGAAATCAATCTAGCCAAGATTTAATGGGGACTCTGATCACTATAATCCAGTATTTCTAAGGACTATAGCATTTAAAACTCAAAAGAATTTTAACAAAAATCTGTTCCTTTATCATTCCACAGATGAAAAAGGTGAGACTTAAAATGGTTAAGTGACTTGTCCAAGATCACACAGCTAATATGTACTAGAAGCAGAATTCAAATTCAAATGCTGTTTCTGGGATTTAATTTGAAAAGTTATCATGTAGGAGAGGAAATTGCACTGTTTGTTCACAGTGTGAACAATTCAACAAATAGTTATATAAGCTTTTCCTATCTTCAAGGTACTATAGTAAGCATTAGGGGTACATTTTTTTAAAGGACAAAGTCCCTTCCCTGAAGGAGTCTGCATTTTAGTGTGTGTGTGTGTGTGGGTGTGTGTGTGGGTGTGTGTGTGTGGGTGTGTGTGTGGGTGTGTGTGTGGGTGTGTGTGTGGGTGGGTGTGTGTGTGGGTGTGTGTGTGGGTGTGTGTGTGGGTGTGTGTGGGTATGTGTGTGTGTGGGTATGTGTGTGTATGTGTGTATGTGTGTGTGTGTGTGTGGGTTTAGGGATGGGGAGGCACATTCAGTTGGCTAATAATTACGTATTATGCATGTACTACATGTAACAAGGGAACAACCAATGAGAGCACAATCCTCAAGAGCATGTGCAATATACTCCCCTTGGTGCAAATCTCCACGTGGCATTTGGTGATAATAATAATACAAATAACTCAACAGTATTCGCACAGTGCCTTAAGATTCTGTAAAGTCTTTACGTACAGGCATATCTCAGAGATAGTTCGGAATCAGTGGAAGGAAGAGAGAAGGGAAGAGAATAAAAAGTTATGTGATGTTTGCTATGTGTCGGGCACTGGGCCAAGTGTTTTTTACAAATATTGTCTCATTTTATCTTCACAACAACCCTGTGAGGTAAGTGCTATTATTATCCCAATTTTATAGTTGAAGAAACTGAGGCAATAGAGTTTACATGACTTGCTCAGAGTTACACAGACCTTCCTGATGTCAGGACCAGCATTCTCCACTGCATGACCAACACACACACGAGTGCACACATGCATACTACAAAGTAGATAAAATAGGGCAAAAAAGAGATTCAGTCAAATTAGAAATTTTTCAAGCTTGATGGAAGACAAGATAGATTTTAGCTCTACATAAGGAACTTTCAAAAAACTAGTTGTATAGAAATGGAATGGATCATCGCTCACTGACAAAGGTATTCAAGATCATGCTGAATGACCATTTGCTGGTGAAGTTGGATGTTATAGAAGGAACTCGCCAATCACGTTGGATTTTTTTCCTCATCTGTAAAATGAAGGACTTAGGTACTAGATAAGTCCTAAAGTTCCCTCCAATTCAAAAATTCTCTCATTCTATAACAAGGTAAGTCTCAAGATCCTTTTCATGTCTAAGATTCTGTGAAATCATCTCCCTTCAAAACCTACTCATTCCTCCATTTCATAAATTATTACTGCAAGTCTCAGGATATAATTAGCTTGTCTTCCCTGTGTCAACGGAAGTTAATTATGCTAAATAGTTACCAATGTGAGAATATATTTCCAATTTATTACAACTTGATTTCACTGAGTTCAATACTCTTGTTGCCTAGAAAAATCTTTATTTCTTTTACAATTCTTCTGCCAAAAAGAATATGAATTTTGGTGAGAGGCAGTATTAAAATGCAGAGATTATAGACATAAAATTAAATAACCACACCAACCAGTGTTTAAGATATATTTCAGAAGTCATTATTCATAGGCAAGCCTCTTCTCTCATTGAGAAAGCGGGGGGCGAGGGGAGGGGTACAACAGAGTTTGCCTGACAAGAACAAAAAAAATCCCTATGAATACAAAACTTTTCTAGCAATACCACCAAATTCTGCATGAGTTCATTTCGAAATGCAAAAAGAATTCTAATTGCTGAAGAAATTTATTTCAGCTGTAGCTCTGTATGAGCAAATATGGATCTGCCATCTGGTATACTGTGGGTGATTTTTCAAACCAAACAATAAAGATAAGTTATCAAATATGATGTGAATTAGTCATGTTGGAATATCATCAAGAAGGTCTATTTCTCTTATTCCTTAGGTCCCAGCACAGAAGCAGAGGATGTTGGACCTGGAAGGGACTTTGCGCATCTCTTCTGTCTACTCACCTCAGCATCAGCCTCAATAACCAGAGCTTCATCCAGAATTCTCTGGTCTAAATTAAAATATTCTTCCATCAAGTGCTTCTCTGGGTCTTCATGATTCCTTTCAGCTTTCAAGTTCCATTTTCAATTTATTATTGAAATTGGGACATGCCTAAAGAATTATCATAATGAATGGGTGATAGAGTCAATCTACCTCTGGGCTTTCTACCTGGGTGACAGGAGTCTGGGAGACAACTTAAAAACCAAAAAGATCTGCTCTTGTAACTATGCTTTGAGGTTATGGACAATTCAAGTTTTGATCAATTATTCAAAAGCTTTACTTACTCTGCAATCAACATTGCTTGATCAATAAATCATAATTTATAGAGTATTCACAAATTACAAGATTGTTAGATATGGGGTTGTTTTATTATTTTTAAAGAAAATCATCAGTGCTAAAATGGGGAGGGCGGAGACATCCTTTCAGTAAAATGTTTTCCTTGTTTGATATTATGCTTGTCACTGTCAACTACACATAGCTTATAATGTGATTCACTGAACAGTCTCATCCTTCAGAAGCATGTACCAAAACCCTCAATTTAATTAAAAGGGAAACAGCTTTCTGACTCACATCCTAGGCAATATTTTTCACTGTCTCGCAATCACAGTGGTTTCTGAAGTATTTCACTAGCAAAAGTAGGTTAGAAAACATTCTGCAAGAGAGACAGAAAAAAAGTTCATTCTGAATATTATTTAGTACCTTTAAAATTAAGATAGTTTCAATTTTTAATATTAAATTAGAACACTTTTAAAATTTCCCTCTATTTATGTTCAACTCGTATTGCTTGATTACTTAAACATTTAGCGTTTGGGTTCTACACATTTATTCTTCTTAAACACATTTTCACATTAGTCATGTTGCATAGAAGAATTAAAATGAATGGGAATGAGAAACCATGAGAAAAACCAAAACAAAACAAAACACAACACAAGAGAAAATATTCTGCTTTATTCTGCATTCCAATTCCACAATTCTTTCTCTGGATGTGGATGGCATTTTGCCTCAAGAATCCTTTGGGAATGTTTTAGGTCCTTGTATTGTCATGAAGGGTTAAGTCTACCAGAAAAATTCCTCACACACTGTGGTTTTAACTGTTTACAAAGTTCTCCTGGATCTTCTCCTTTCATTCAGCATCAGTTCATACAAGTCCTTCCAGGCCTCTCTGAAGTCTTCCTGTCCATCATTTCTTATAGCACAATAGTATTCCATTACATTCACATACCATAAATCGTTCAGCCATTCCCCAACTGATGGGCATCCCCTTGATTTTCAGTTCTTGCCTACCACAAAGAGAGCTGCTATAAATATTTTTGTATATGTGAGACCCTTTCCCATTTTTATGATCTCTTTGGGATACAGTCCTAGAAGCGATATTGCTGGGTCAAAATGTATGCACATTTTTGTAGCCTTTTGGACACAGTTCCAAATTGCTCTCCAGAATGGTTGGATCAGCTCACAGCTCCATCAACAGTGTGTTAGTGTTCCAACTCTCCCACCTTTTCTCCAACATTTATCATCTTCCTGTTTTGTCATGTTAGCCAATCTGATAGGTATGATGTGGTACCTCAGAGTGGTTTTCATTTGCATCTCTCTAGTCAATAGTGATTTAGAGCACTTTTTCATTTGACTATAGACAGCTTTAATTTCTTTCTCTGAAACTGCCTGTTCATATCTTTTGACCATTTATCCACTGGGGAATGACTTGTGTTCTTGTACATTTGACTCAGCTCCCTACACATTTTAGCAATGAGGCCTTTATCACAGACACTAGTTGCAAAACTTCCCAGTTTTCTGTTTCCCTCCTAATTTTGGTTGCATTGGCTTTGTGCAAAAACTTTTCAATTTAATGTAATCAAAATATCCATTTTGCACTTCATAATGCTCTCTATCTCTTGTTTGGTCAAAAATTCCTCCATTCTCCATAAATCTGACAAATACTCTATTCCTTGATTCCCTAATTTGTTTATAGTATGAGCCTTTATCCCTAGATCATGTAACCATATGGACTTTATTCTTGTGTACAGTGTCAGGCATTGGTCTATGCCCAGCGTCTGCTACACTGTTATCCAGTTTTCCCAGCAATTTTTGTCAGACAGTGAGTTGTTCTCCCAGAAGCTGGCTTCCTTGGGTTTATCAAACAGTAGATTGCTATATTCATTGACTATTGTGTCTTGAGTACCTAACATACTCCCCTGATGTACCCCTCTATTTCTTAGCCAGTACCAAGTGCTTCATAATACAATTTGAGATCTGGTAGGGCTGGGCCACTTTCAGGGGGAAGGCTTTCCATAGCAGGCAATAACTGAACTAAGCACCAAGGGAATTAAGAGACTGAAGGAAAGCATTCAAGGTGCAGAACAGACTATGCAAAGGTATAAAGGTTGAAGACAAAGACACAAAGACACACACACACACACACACACATGCACACAAAACAAAGGAGGGCCTTTAAATGACGAAAATAAAGTCATTTGCAATACCTTTGGAAGAAATTAATTCCTATTTAACTATCTCAATCTTGCAAAAAAAAAAACTAACACTGATCAAAACTGCATGATCATTATTATTTAAAAATAATAATAATAATAACTGAAGCTTATCTAGCAATTTAAGAAATGCATTTTATGTACATCCTCTCAAAACAATCCCATGTAGTTAACTACTATTAACTTCATTTTATACGTGAGATAACTGAGGCTCAGAAGGATTATATGACTTGTCCTGGACCTCAGAGCTAATAATTCTCTGATGATTAATCGTCCAGTCTTCATTCATCCAAGTCCAGCTGCCTAACACTACATTGCACCAAGATTCTAATAAAAATAGATAAAATAATAAAAATGTTTCTTTGGAATGCCCCCTTCCTCCTTACATGTTACAGCATGGTAGAAAAAGGAAGATAAAAAGGCAGGCAAATTTACATGTAGACACTAGGCCCATGAATCACTTGTTTGTCCCTGTTGCATTTTCATTTGCCCGTTCATGCCAGAATTCATTTCACTCTTAGACAAATGTAGCAATGAGTAATTATTTCTCTTCACTTTAGTCTTTCTGCCTACCAAGGACATTATATGCCATCCAAATAACAAGTCAAGGTTGCATAAGATAAGCCTGGTGAAGGTCACTACGGACAGCATGGAAGTTTTCTATTCCAAAAAGATCAAACAATTCAAAATATGAAATCCAAACAAACCGAGCAACAACAATTAAAAACTGCCATGATGATCAAGTGGATTAGGAGAAAAGAGAGAGGTGTTTTCACTCAGCGTGTGATGATTTATTAATGTCATCATGCACAAGAAATTCAAGGTCATGTTTTTGCATATTGTAACTTTGCAGCACATTTCAGATAAAGGGATGAAGCATGTTAACATTTTGCTCAAGTTTCTAAACTTGATAAGGCAGCTGGGAGGCAAGGCAGAAGGGAACAATGGACTGGAATCCAGAAGACTGAGTTCAAATCTGGCCTCAGACATTTGCTAGCTGTGTGAGCCTGGCCAAGTTAACTTCTCTATGCCTCAGCTTTCTCAGTCATAAAACTTGGGAAAACAATAGCACCTAACTCCCACAGTTCTGAAGATCATAAGAGATAATATTTACAAAGCTCGGTGCAAAACTTAAAACACTATATAAATGCCAGGTATTATTAACTATCTTCATTACTATTATCTGATTATGTCACAAGTTTAGTAATTAATATTATTAAGCACCCACTTCACCAAATTTCTATGTGTGGAGAACACAGTGATAATTGACAATATACTTATATAGTTTTTTGGAAAACTTTTAAGGGGGAGTGTGTGTGCTTGCCCTTCACTGCCGAAGAAGACCATGCCACCAGAGAAATGATGACATGACTTGCACTTGACTGTTTTGAGTGAGGGAGGGCTGTGCAGGTCATCAGCCTCACTTCTCCTCCAGAGCCATCTGAATCCAGTGACCAGATGTTCATCAGGATGACATCAGGATGAGGCAATTGGGGTTAAGTGACTTGTCCAAGGTCACACAGCTAGTGAGTGTCAAGTGTCTGAGGTGAGATTTGAACTCAGGTCCTCCTGACTCCTGCACTGGTGCTCTATCCACTGCACCACCTAAGGGGACAGAGACAAGATGACAGAGTAGCAACACGGACATTCTAGAGTGCTCCCACCAAACCCAAATACCTGTAAAAAATGGCTCTAAACAAATTCTGGAGCTGCAGAACCCCCAGAATGATGGAGTGAAGCAAATCTCCAGCCCAAGACAGCCTAGAAGGTTGCCAGGAAGTATCTATCACACCATGCAGAGAGCAGTCCAGAGTGGACTACATAGGCACAGACAGGACCTGAACAGGCCTTGGGGAGATTGAAACTCTCACACCTGTGGTGGTTTACAGACTTCATGAGCCCAAAACACTGATGATAAATTGGAAAGTAAGTGGGAAAAGCCATTGTTGGAGAGTGGAGTGGTCTGGCCCCAGGCTTAGAGCAGCATAAGAGAGAGGGGGTGGAGGAACCTGCTGTAGTCACAGAAGCAGCAGGGGCAGCTACAGCCATTGTTTCTGGAGCCCTAGGCCCACAAGTGGCTGACAGTACACCCCCCTCCACCCTCACTGGAAGCACAGAACTACCTTGACAAAGAGCTCAAAAGCCAAGTAAATGGCTGGGGAAATGAGCAAAAACCTGAAAAAGAAACAGGCTATAGAATCTTATTTTGGTGACAAGGAAGACCAAAGCATGCAAACAGAAGAGAACAAAGTCAAAATTCCTCCATCCAAAACCTCCAAGAAAAATATGAATTGGTCTCAGGCCATGGAAGAGCTCAAAAAGGATTTTGAAAATCAAGCAAGAGAAGTAGAGCAAAAATTGGGAAGAAAAATGAGAGTGATGCAAGAAAATCATGAAAAAGGAGTCAATTGCTTGCTAAAGAAGACCCAAAAAATGCTGAAGAAAATAATACTTCAAAAAATAGATTAACCCAAATGGCAAAAGAGATTCAAAAAGCCAATGAGGAGAAGAATGCCCTAACAGGCAGAACCCGGTCAAATGGAAAAGGAGATCCAAAAGCTCACTGAAGAAAATAATTCCTTAAAGATTAGAATGGAGCAGAAGGAAGCTAATGACATTATGAAAAATCAAGAAATTATAAAACAAAACCAAAGGAATGAAAAAGTGGAAGACAATGTGAAATATCTCATTGGAAAAACAACTGACCTGGAAAATAGATCCAGGAGAGACAATTTAAAAATTATAGAACTACCTGAACGCCATGAACAAAAAAAACAACCTAGACATCATCTTTCATGAAATTATCAAGGAAACTTGCCCTGATATTCTAGAACCAGAGGATAAAATAAATATTGAACAAATCCACTGATCACCTCCCGAAAGAGATCTGAAAAGAAACCTCCTTCCTAGGAGGTTTGTAGCCAATTGTAGCCAAATTCCAGAGTTCCCAGGTCAAGGAGAAAATATTGCAAGCAGTCAGAAAGAAACAATTTGAGTTTTGTAGAAATACAATCAAGATAACATAAGATCTAACAGCTTCTACATAAAAGGATCACAGGGCTTGGAATATAATATTCCAGAAGTCAAAGGAGCTAGGAATAAAACCAAGAATCACCTACCCAGGAAAACTGAGTTTAATACTTCAGGGGAAAAAAATGGTCATTCAGTGAAATGAGGACTTTCAAGCATTCTTGATGAAAAGACCAGAGCTGAATAGAAATTTTGACTTTCAAACACAAGAATCAAGAGAAGCATGAAAAGGTAAACAGGAAAGAGAAATCATAAGGGACTTACTGAAGTTGAACTATTTACATTCCTACATGGAAACATAATATTTGTAACTCTTGAGACTTTCTCAGTATTTGGGTAGCTCGAGGGATTATATACATATAGATAGAGGGCACAAGATGAGTTGAATAGGAAGGTATGATATCTAAAAAATAAAATTAAGGGGTGAAAGAGGAATACATTGGGAGGAGAAAAGGAGAAATGGAATGGGGCAAATTATCTCTCATAAAAGAAGCAAGAAAATGTTTTTTCAATGGAGGGGATAAAGGGGGAGGTGAGAGGGAAAAAGTGAAGCTTACTCTCATCACATTTGGTTTAACGAGGGAATAACATACACACTCAATTTGGTATGAAAATCTGTCTTACACTACAGGAAAGGAGGGGAGAAGGGGATAAGTGGGGTATGGGCAGGGTAATGGAAGGGAGGGCAAATGGGAGGAGGGAGTAATTGGAAGTAAACACTTTTGGGGAGGAACAAGGTCAAAAGAGAGAACAGAATAAATGGGGGGGGTGGGATAGGATGGAGGGAAATATAGTTAAGTCTTTCACAACATGATTTTTGCAGAAGTCTTTTGCATAACTACACATGTATAATCTATATTGAATTGCTTGCCTTCTCAGTGGGGATAGGTGGGGAGGGAGGAAGGAAGAGAAGTTGGAATTCAAAGTCTTAAAAACAAATGTTAAAAATTGTTTTTACATACAACTGGGAAATAAAATATACAGAAAATAGGGTATAGAAGTCTATCTTGCTCTCCAAGAAAATAGAGGGATAAGAGAAAGGAAGGGTGTGATAGAAGGGAGGGGAGAGATGGGGAGAAAATTTGGAACTCAAAATCTTGTGTAGGAGAATGCTGAAAACTAAAAATAAATTAATTAATTTTAAAAAAGAAAAATTTTGAGTCCAGATGAGCTCCTAAAAAGATTCATATCAGGAATGTATGTTTTTAAAAGCATTATAAGGGAAAAAAAATCTCCATAAATTTCCATCTGTCTTTCATAAAGAACAATACCCAGAAGATACACTGGTGGATTGTTTTCACTTGTTTTACACATCCTATAGAAGCCCCCAGTTTAATTCAGTAAGAATTAAGTGTCAATCATAGGTCCAGTTGTTAGCCCTTAATGTCAGGTACTGTTCTAGTAGTAAGCATTACAAAGACAAAAAAATCAGGAACTTCTTCAGGGGCCTTCCATTTTACTGAGGGATCCAACATTTGCATTTTTTAAAACAAAACCATGATTTCATAGATATAGGGAGCTCTCAGGAAGAATGCAGACAGGTCCTCAGAGAAGCTCAGAGAGCCTCTACACTGGTTAGGCCTTAGAGCACTGAGGTATTAAATGATTTGCCTGGGTGTGTCAGAAGTGAGTGCAAAGCCAGGTCTTCCTGATTCCAAGGCCACCTCTCCATAGACTGCATTATGTATGTAAGTAGAAGGCATATACAAAAGAGCACAACACAATTACAAGAGAGAGAATACAAGGGCAGTCTGGGCTTTAAGTCTGGTATATTTGCATAGGACTCTCTTCTTATTTCCCACTCAAGAAAGGACATATGTGGTTCCATGCAGTCTTTATGGAGAAAGCCCTGGAGAGAAAGAGAGAAAAGAATTTGGGAAGCTGCAGACATGTAAAGGAGACAGTACCTTGGAACCAGAAGGAATCCAAAGAACCAGAGCATATTAGGCACAGTTAAGATGCTAATAAACTGAGAACACATAAGAAAACAAGAAACACTTTCACATATATGGAAAATATAAAATACCCAATCTGAGGACCAGATAGAGATCTTAAATAAACCTAATCTCAACAAAGGAAATAGATCGAGAGATAAAGAAACTACCAAAGGGAAACTCCTGACCCTTATGAATTTGTTTATACTCATACTTGACAAATTGTTCTCAAAAACTGAGAAAAAATGAACCTGACCAAAATCCTTTCCTGAGACATAGTCCTAATGTCTAAACCAGGGAAAGATAAAACAGAAGGAAAACTACATACCAATATAATTAATGAAAATTCACTCAAAAAATTTAGACAAAACCTTGTCAAACAGGCTACAGAGATTTATCGAAGAAATCATTCATTATTAACAAGTGGGATTTATACCAGGGATGCAATAATGGTTCAAAATTAGGAAATCAACTTAATTAATCATATTAAAAATCAAAATATGCAAAACCACACGATCATTTCAATAGATGCAGAAAAAGCCGTTTATGAAGTATAACACTTTTACACTAAAAATCCAAAAAAATATAGGCATATAAGAAACTTTGCTTAATCACATAAAAGCACATATCTAAAAGCAAGCATGACATACGAGGATAAACCAGAACCTTTTTCAGTAAATGTGAAAATAAAGGAAACGAGGCTACTTCCCCCCACTATTATTTGACAATTCTAGAAATGCTAGCATTAGCAATAAAATGAGAGAAAGATATTAAAGGCATAAAAATAAATAAAGAAGAGATAAAACTAGCCCTATTTTGCTGATATGGTGGTATCCTTGGAAAATCCTAGGGAATCAGCAAAGATACTCATTGAGGCAATAGCTTTGGCAAAGCTGAAAACTACAAAATAAATCCTCCAAAATCAACAGTATTTCAGAATAATAATAACAAAACCTAAGAAGCAATAACAGAAAGAGAAAAATTATTCCAAATAAGTACAAGATGAATAGAATATCCGAGGTTCCATCTCCCAAGACACATGCAGGACTTGTATACATTCAATTACAAAGTGCTCTTCCAAGAAACGTAGAACAACTTAAAACAGTCAGAAGACTGTTCAGTGCTCATGACTAGACAATGCTAATAAAATAAAATCCACAATACTACCAGAATTAATTTATACTTGTAATGTTATAGCAATCAAGCTACCAAGGAGATACTTGGGGGCGGGGAGGTGATCAGGGATAAATAACTTGCTCAGGGTCACACAGTAAATATGTGTCTGAGGTAGCATTTGAACACAGGTCCTCCTGACTCCAGGGCCAGTGCTCTACCTACCTACCCTGGGATACTTTTTAAAACTGGATAAATAACAGCAAAATTCATTGGAAAAAAAAAACATCTAGAATATCAAGGAAAGTGATATAAAAAAATTGGGAAAAAAAGGGAATAGCATTTCTAGACCTCAAACTATATTATAAAGCAACAGTCATCAAAATGACAGAGAGAGAGAGAGAGAGAGAGAGAGAGAGAGAGAGAGAGAGAGAGAGAGAGAGAAGAATCAGAAAAAAACCACAATTCAATAACCCAGTATTCAAGTACGGAAATAATATACACAGTAACTGCAATAATATAAAAGGAAAGAATAACCACCACAAAAAAATTTTAATAAATATCATAAAGTTCTAAAGAGCAAAAGTACAGACTGGAGCTACTTTCCCAATTCTCATTCACATTGACAAGTCAGGCTTCCAGAATCTGGCTACTATGTCCTTTCAGACTCTAGGGTTGACTATAAAGGGTTTAGGGGGTATTTTAATGCCATAGATCTTTAATCTCCACCAGTGTACCATTGATTATCAGTTGATATCCGTTGGTCATCAGGACACTTACTTTTAGAAAGGGGTTTCTACTAAGCATGTATAAAAAGACAAGTGGAACAAAAGCATCCACTGTAACATTTCTAACACCCTCTCCTCCCATGACATATGAGGCCCAAGGGAAACTAAGCTCAAGATTAGACGGCATACATGGAAAAGGGATAACTCAAAGGTCCTGGCCACCCATACCACCTCCCTTGGACATACTGTAGCTTTTCTGATCTGTTTTCCTCATCTCGTTCAGCTGCTTCTTGGTTTCCGATGGAGACAAACCCGGTACGTCACAAGGATGCTGATGTGAAGGCAGGAAGTCTAAAATCCTCCAGTCCTTTAAAGTTATCAAGATCCTTGTCAGGCCAGGATGAGGAGTGGGAAATCATGAAACCAGATGGAGCCAAAGCAAGGGCTCTGCTTGTCACTGTACCCCAATCCTTTCTCTCTCAGGAGTCTAGTAGGAATGCTCTCTCCAATTCCCATTTCTAATCAGCTTGATGGTTCTATACATGTCCCAGAGCTTCATCCACTGGACCATCTAACTACTCTTAGGTCACAGAAGTCCACAAAGGAGCAAAATAATAATTTCCTTGTGGAAATAGACTCTTGAAATCTCTTACATTCCATGGATAAGCACTGGGTGATTTTGTTTTAAACTCCTGTCACTGAAGCCAGAGAAGGCTGATAACAATTCCAGGTTGGTGCCAGGACGTGTTCCCAACTATACTATTTGTGTAAAGGGACAAGACAAAATGTGAGAGGGTCTGATCTTTCCTGATGCTCTTTTTTATTCCAACAGCCTTGTTGCATGTAGAGGGCATGACAGCATTTCTTAAAGTTCCAAAGTCAAGAGTTTTATTGCCTGTAAGTTCTCTACAGACTAGAGGTATATTTACATCCACCACTTCCGTGCTGAAATTCCAATGAAAGAGTGTGTAGAATTTGTCATCAGAGAGCGATTTCTTTCACCTTTGGTTACCTGCCCAAGTCCAGTTATGCAGCTTTCACAGATGAAGGCCTTCAAATGCGAAACAAGCTTCTTGTCATCACCAGACATGACATCTGGACTACTGCCTCATGGCTCCATTCATGCCTCCATGGGCTGGGCCCTGGGACCCTGCAGTGCATGCCCTCATATACAAACACTCTTTCATCAACTAGAGGGTTGAGCAAATTGAGGGCAGGAACTAGTTTCAACTTCTTCTATATCTTCCATAGTGCTGAGCACAGTGCTGACTGAATGTAAGAAGTATTAGAATATTTTTAACCTTTCCCCCAAAATTTGTTAATTTGTTTTCAGTTTTCAACATTCACTTCCATAAGTTCCAAATTTTCACCCCCTCCCTCCCCAAGACGGCATGCAATCTTATATGAGTTCTACATATGCCTTCTTATTAAACACATTTTCACATTAGTCATGTTGCATAGAAGAATTAAAATGAATGGGAGAAACCATGAGAAAAACCAAAGCAAAACAAAACAAAACAAAAGAGAAAATAGTCTGCTTCATTCTGTGTTCCAACTCCATAGTTCCTTCTCTGAGTGTGGATGGCATTTTGCATCATGAGTCCTTTGGAAAGGTTTTAGGTCCCTGCATTGCTGTGAAGGGCTAAGTCTACCAGGAATAGTCCTCGTTCTGTGGCCATTCCTGTGCACAATGTTCTGATTCTGCTCACTTTGCTCAGCACCAGTTCATACAAGTCTTTTCAGGTTTTTCTTATAGCACAATAGTATTCCATTACCCTCATATACCACAACTTGTTCAGCCATTCCACAATGGATGGGTATCCCCTCGATTTCCAGTTCTTGGCCACCACAAACAGAGCTGCTATAAATATTTTTGTACATGTGGGTCCTTTTCCCATTTTTATGATCTCTTTGGGATATAGCCCTAGAAGCAGTATTGCTGTGTCAAAGGGTATGCACATTTTTATAGCCCTTTGGATATAGTTCCAAATTGCTCTCCAGAATGGTTGGATCAGCTCACAGCTCCATCAACAATGAATTAGTGTTCCAAACTCTCCAACATCTTCTCCAACATTTATCATTATCCTGTTTTGTCATGTTAGTTAATATGATAGATGTGATGTAGTAGGTACCTCAGAGTTGTTTTGATTTGCATCTCTCTAATCAATAGTGATTTAGAGCATTTTTTCATATGACTATAGATAGCTTTAATTTCTTCCTCTGTAAACTGCCTATTCGTATCCTTTGACCATTTATCAGTGGGGGAAGGGAGAACTATTAGAATATTTTAAAGCATGAAAGGACCTCAAAAGTCATTCTACAGACAAAGAAACTGAGAGCTATGGAGATTAAGGGACTTATCCAAAGTTTGGCGGTATGGAGAAGTCTGGAACAAAATGGGATTTCACAAGTTACACTTTGATGCTTCATAAATGCTTGTCACCTGAGAGGGAGAGTAGCATAAGGTTGGAGTTCTAGACTTGGAATCAGGAAGACCTTGGCTCAAATCCCACCTCTGATATGTATGAGCTGTGTGACTATGGGTACTTTCAGCCTCAGTTTCCTCATTTGTAAAAGGGAACTAAAATTCTTATAAAATGAGTATAATATCTATCTCACAGAGTTGTTGTAAGATTCAGATGAGAATTGAAAATACTACAGAAAATAAACTATCACTGCCTAATTCACAGCAAAGTATGAAGCTCTGCCACATCACCAAGAAGCAGCATCTAGCCCCTGCTCAAACCCATAGCAAATTGGTTTATACAGAATTTAAGTTGTCCATACAGAAAGACAACATATAGACAGTTTATGCCTTTAAGGAACTGGCATTCAGGCATGTGCATTAAATAAAATACTGTTCTGTTGCCCCAGTTTTGTTTACAAAAAGAAACTGAAATGACCAAGGAATACACAAGAAGCCCAACTACAGAGCTACTATGAGTCAATCAATTGCCCTTCATCCCTTCTAGAGAAAACAGTATCTTGAGAAGGTCCCAAAAGCCATTCAACTGAACAAAGTGGAGGCTTGAGCTCCTGCGTCACCCAGCCTTACCCAAGTCAGAAGGCATATGCAGACACATCAGAGTATCCAAGTTGGTAAAAGCAAGTCTCAGCACCTAACTTCAAATCAATAAGCATTTACAAAGCCTGAAATTGTGGGGACAAAATACTCCGTGCACTCAAGGAGTGAATATTCTACAAGTGTCAATGGCTGAGACAGACTTGAAGAGTGGGAGAATGAGGGGAGCCCAGCATCCTTCCTGAGATTATTACCAAACCAGGAGGTGCTGACTCTGCATGTCAGCCAGAGCTCCTATCTGTCTGGCCCTAGAACACTTTGGCCTTTAGTCTCAATTACCCAGAAGTATATATTGCTATCTCTCCATTTAAAAAAAACTCAGTTTCTAAAAGAACCCAAACATCAATCTGTGATTAAGTGCATTTTGTGGTACAACACACAGACACACATAAGTCCACATACCCTGCCCCCCCCCCCCACATAAGAACTTAAGCACAGCTCTGTTCAAGTCACTCTCTTATTCAAACTGTCATTAAGATCAAATATCAACTGCTGTATTTGGCATTTAAAGCCCTTCACAATCTGTCCCCAACCTACCTTTTCAGCCCTATTATATGACTCCCCTTCCTCTACTCTATGGCTTGGCCACCCTGGCCTCCCACGTGCCACTCCATGTCCTATCTCTCCGCATTTGAATTGGCTGCCCTTCATCCTTCCTCACCTCCGCTTTAGAGAATTTCTGGTTCCCTTCAAGATGTGGTGGCAATTAACCGGAAATTGCACTGATGCCCACCAACTGGGGGATGGCTGAACAAGTTGTGGTATATGATTGTGATAGAATACTACTGTGCCATAAGAAATGATGGGCAGGTAGATTTCAGAAAAACCTGGAAAGACTTGCATGAAATAATGAAGAGTGAAATGAGCAGAGCCAAGAGAACATCATATACAATAACAGCAATACTGCTTTAAGAACACTGGGTGAATAAGTTATTTTGACTATTATATGTACCCAAATTAACTACTAGGGACATATGAAGAAAGATGCTATGTTCATCCAGAGAAAGGACTGATAAGTAGAATTATGTATAAAAGAATTTTCCATATACGTATGTATTTGTGCCTAATGGGAGCTGCCACTAGGCCGGGGAGGAGGGAGGGAAGAAAAAAAAAGAAATTTAGATGATAATTTTGTCACATATTTGGATTTAGCAAATTTGTATATAGCAAATATAGCTATTTGTATATAGTAAATTGTGTGTAGTACATTTGCCATTTCATGTGCAATCATTTTTTATTGTACCATGTCATAGAAATGCCGTATTCCATAAATTAAAAATAAAAGTTTTAAAAGATGCAGCTCCAGAATGCCCAATATCACCAATATTATTCAATATTATATCAGAAATGCTAGCAGTAGCAATGACAGAAGAAAAAGAAATGGAAGGAATCAGAACAATAAGGTAATAAAGCTGTCTCTTTTTGCAGATGATATGAAAATATACTTAGAAAATCTTAGAGATTCAACTCCAAAGCTAGTTGAAACAATAATTTTAGCAAAGTAGCAGGATATAAAATAAACCCACAGAAATCATCGGCAGCATCTATATATCACCAAGAAAACCCTATAGGAAGAGAAGGTAAGAGATCCTACATTTAAAATAACCATATACAACATAAAACACCTGGGAGCTGATCTGTCAAGCCAAATTCAGGACTACATGAACATAATTATAAAACACTGTTTATACAAATAAAGTCAAATTTAAATGATTGGAAAAATATTAATTTTTCATAGGTAGGCAGAGCCAATACAATAAAAACGGTAATTCTACCTACACTCATCTACTTCTTCAATGTCATCCTAATTAAATTACCAAAAAATGTTTTATTGAGCTAGAAAAAATAACAGAATTCATTTGAAAGAACAAAACGTCAAGGATATCAAAGGCATTAAGGAAAAAAATGTAAAGGAAGGAGGTTTGGCAGTACTAGATCTTAAACTGTGTTATAAGGCAATGATTTTCAAAGCTATCTAGTACTGGCTAAGAAATAGAAAGGTGGATAAGTGGAACAGAGTAGACATACAATACATAGTGAACCTTGTGTTTCACAAAATAAATATTTAAGCTTGTGGGATAAGAATTCACAATTTGGTAAAAATTGTTGGAAAAACTGTAAAGCAGTCTGCAGAAATTAGCTGTAGATGAATATCTTACACTACTTACCAAGATAAAGTCAAAATGAATACATGAACTAGCTATAAAAGGAGATATCATAAGTAATTCAGAAGAGGATGGAACATATTACTTGATAAACTTAGGGATAGAAGAATTTATGAATAACAGAGCATTCTGAGATGTAAAATGGATACTTTTTATTTCATTAAATTAAAGAAGGTTTGTACAAAAAAAACTAATGCAGCCAAGATTAGAAAGAAAGCAGAAAATGGAAGATGGGGGAGGAAACTGTAAAATTTACAAGAATATGAGTCACTTTCTAATTGATAAATGCTCAAAGGATATGACCAGGCAGTTTTTGATGAAGAAATCAAACCTGTATATAATCGTATGAAAAAGTGTTCTAAATCATTACTTATCAGAGAAATGCAAATTAGAACAACTCTGAGATATCTTCTCACACCTATCAGATTGACTAAAATGATAAAATGAGAAAATGACAAATGTGGGAGAAGATGATGAAAAACTTGAATACTAATACACTGATGATCCAGTAATACCACCATTAGGTCTGTTTCCCAAGGTGATCAGAGCAAAAGGAAAAGAACCTATGTGTTCTAAAATATTTAGAATATTTTATCTAAATATCTAAAATATTTGGTGGCAAAGAACCTGGAAACTGAGGGGATGCCCATCAAAAGGGGAACAATGGAACAGGTTGTGGTATATGATTGTGATGGAATACGAATTACTGTGCTATAAGAAATGATGAGCAGGTTGATTTTAGAAAAACATGGAAAGACCTGCATGAAATAATGAAGAGTGAAATGGGTAGAACCAAGAGAACATTGTATACAGTAACAGTAATATTATTTGAAGAATAACTGTGAGTGATTAAGCTATTCTGAGTATTATAAAAATTCAAATCAACTACAAAGTACCTATGAAGGAAGTTGCTATGCACCTCCACAGAAAGAACCAAAAATAATAAATAGAAGTATGCATAATATAGTTTTACAAATATATATATATATAATATGTACTCATACATAAACAGACACATACATACACATAAGAACGCGTGTGTGAGTGTGTGCGTGTGTGTGTGTGTATGTGTGTGTGTGTGTGTGTGTGTGTGTGTGTGTGTGTGTGTGTAGATCTTCTGCCAAATGGCAGCCTTCTCTAATGCAGAGTGGGGAAGGAGACAGGAATTTAAAATGGAACAAAAATAAATTAATTTAATTTTTTAAAAAGATGCAGCTCCAGAACTTCTTGACCTCCTCTTAGCTTCTCACACCTCCCCCCTCTCCCACCCTTGCTCATGATCTAGTATTTCTCTGCTTACATTCACACATGGATAAGCTGCCCCTCCCAACAAACAGACTGAAGCAAGCTCCCTGAGGGAATAGATTGTTTCCTTTTTGTCTCTATATCTCCAGCCTAGCATAGTGTCAGCACTTAATAAATGTTCATGGATCAACATATTAACATGTCAAATGGAAACTAAGACTTGTCTCTTCAGTTACAGCAATTAAAATTAATTAGAATATGAAAGAAAACAATTAGGCTGACTTTCTTTCCTTAGCAAAGGAGCAAAGGTGCTCTCTTACTTGGAGCTATGAGGCTGGGCCTTTATGGTTCCCATTCGATGCACTGAATCCCTGTCTGTCATTTTGATAATATTATCATAGATATAACATTGTTCCTCTAATAACCATGCATTCATAACCCTAATTCAATGCTGCCTTTGTAGTTCTTTGATATAAATAATATAAAGTATTGTAGTGCAATGTCTAGCCACTATCATCCATATCCTATGTCCGATAGAGCTTTCATGTTAAATTATAGGCAGTGCATTAGAAGGCTGTGTGAACAACAACCAAAGGACGTATCTATTTCCACGTGTTGCATAAACAGAGAAACCATGGGAGAAATAAGGGAGAAAAAAATCTTGGGGGGGAGCTTATTAACTGAAAAAAAACAAACCTGTTTTTTTACTTGAAGTCAGAATTGGGGCTTATTTATTTCTAAGATTTCCTATAGAATTTAATTATTCTGAAGATCCAGAATGTCTAATATCGACTGCCCTTAAGGGGATCACGATTATGAAATAAACCATGCAGTTTATGAACAATTACAGTGTATAATTGACCCTGTTCTCAAGTTCCTGTCAGTGTGTCTTCTGAAAATAACCACGAGAAAACGAGAAACTGGTTTTTGTTGTTTTTTTTTTTTGTGGATCCCTAAATTGAAAACAGTTATGTCAACAAATGTTCCTACCCAGATGGCACTGAGCTAGACAGGAGATTGGTTTTTTTCCTAACAACAAACTGATTAAGCAAAGTCCCTTTGCGTCACCACTTTTCGATTGCTCAACTGCTATTTCTTTTTCCACAAGAACACTAGCCTGGGGTCGAGTTACATAGCAAATGAATTATGTTTTCTTCTCCATCATAGCAAAAACTCCCACCCATATGGCAAACTGAAGATGAGCTATTGTATTATTATTTGGGAAAGTGACTGCTTTCTTTTGGCAACATGGACAGTGTCAAAAGTGGAGATATAAAAAGTACAAGAAAATCCTAGTTAATCAATAGTTTTCAAAGTTGGGGAAGGGAGAACTAAAGAAAATCTCAGGTATGCAGGAAAATGGAATGCAAGTACACTAAGGAGCTTTATTCAATGTGATTAATGCAAGACTTCTTTCAGAAACAAAGTCCCTCTCCATAACCAGCAGCTGATTCTTCATTTTCATAGCTGTTGATGAATCAGAATGGGAAACACTGAAAGAGGGAATCTAATGTTTAAATATCTCCTAAAAATAACTGATATTTGTATAATGCTTGAAGTTAACTAGAGCTCTTTGTTCACAACAATCCCAGTATAATTATTCCCATTTTGTAGATGAGGAAACTGAAGCCCAGAAAACTTCAGTGAATTGCCAGTGAGAGTTACAAGGGGAATTTCAACTCAAGTGCCTTGACCTCAGGTCTGTTGTTCTAGATGCCCTCCTAAGTAGTATTAACAAAGGAAGGTTTCATTCGGCACTGCGGATACAAACACAGAGAATGACGTGGTTTCTTTTCACAATGAGCATTGCGGTGGAGGGGACAAGTGAACAATCAATAGATAGACAGACACATACACATACAAATCTACACATACACGCATATATGCTATATGTAAATTATATATATATATATATATAAACATACATATACGTAGTTGTTAACACAAGGTAGTTTGGAAGGGAGGGCACCATTGGCGAAGATGGTGGGAGTCAGGATCAGAAAAGCCTTCAAGCACAAGATGGTAACTGATCTGCTTCTTAAATGAAGAAAGGGACCTTTCTGAGGCCAAAGTAAAGAGGGAATACACCAGAATCCTGGGGGTAGCAGCACTCTCCCCAAAGCCTGACTCTGCTTCCATCCTAGCTCTCACAGCCACCATCCTAGGAAGCAAATGCTCTGGGGAAAGGGCCAGCCATCCCAACCAACAGACCATAAACAAGGCAAACAAGCTAGTCTAACTGAAGAAGCAGGAGCACCCTTAGGGAGAGACAGGGGGTGGCATGGGTCAGGTAAACCAGACCACTCCCACCACCTTGACCACCATTTCCCCTCAGACCATAATGGAGATAGCCCAGGACGACCATGAACCTGAGAGCCTTGGAAACAACAGTGTCCCACAGACTATCCAACCTGCCCCTGCTGCCCTCATTGAGGGGAGAGGTTATTGTGAAGACGCCCCTGCAGATGGCATAGCCACAGCAACGGAAGACCCATCTTGCTACCTAATTCTTCGGCATTGTCAAATAGTGCAGTTCTGGAAAGTGTTTTATCAGCGGAAATGCTGCTAAGAGTCATTGCCATCTTTATCAGCGCAGCACAAAGACCATGGGACATTTCCAACTGACATGCAGCTGAGATCTTTCCTGCCCATCTCCCACCCCATCCCCTATCCATGAGAGTGGTTAACGTCTTGGTTTTCTTTTTGTATCTTCAGTAGTTAGAACAGAGCTTTGCACATAGTAAGTGCTTAATAAGTGCTTCATCATTATCCCTTCCAGGTGGGGGGCTGGGGGAGAAGGGAACTCCAGTGAAAATGCCCCAACATGAGGATGGAATGTGTGTGAAGTCCAAAGAGAACACCAGCTTGGCTGGATTATAGAGTATGGGAGGAAGGGAGAGTACAGTCGAAGGAGGCCACAGGAATAGGGCCTTAAAAGCTAAATAGAGGAGATTTATATTGTATCCTAAAGGCAGCAGGAAACCACTGGACTTGGTTGAGTAAGGGAGTTGACTTGGCAACACCAGCACTTGAGAGAATGTGAGCTTACCAAATAAGATTAAAGATTTTTTCCCTTCTATTTCCATTAGTTCTTGATAAAATAACTACTAACTTGTCTACTGATAATGTCTCATCCCTTGTTTTTTTCATCATACTGTAGACTTTTAACAGGTGGATTTCTAAGAATAATATCATGTTATAAGAAAAAATTCCTATTTTTGCTCATATTTCTTGGGCCTGATTTTCCCATCTCTTTCTTAGGATTAGGTGTGTAATTGAGGATCTTATGATGAGTGCAAGGATTTTCTACACTTTTTAACTCATCCTACAGCAACCCTATCTGGGCATCCTGAGTTTGTTGGGAGGAGGCCAGAATATTTACTTGCTACCAGAGGTTTGCCTTTCGCATCTCCTGATGACCCAGCACGTGTGACAATAATATCTAAATAGCGTATAGGCAACAACACCAATTCTAGGCCTTAAAAATCCCAGACAGTTAGTCTATAGTAGTCAAACGAATTGTTGCGTGGATAGGATCCAGATCATTTAGTGTGTGTGAGCAGGCACAGATTGGCACTTGTGAGCATACATGCACACACACAACACAATTCAGTCTGAATTTTTAAAAAAATGGAAAGCCATCAGAAAAATAAAACTACAATCACTAAATGATGATTCTGTTGACAGATAAAGGTTGCAAATCAATTGAAGACAGTCTTTATGTCATATGCCAAGATTTTTTTAACCTTTAAGTGTTGCCCTGTCATACAATCCACATATGCAGGCATGTAACAAATCATTGATTGTTTTTCATTTCTCTACGTGCCAGGATCCAAAGTTGGGATATTTCTGGCAAATGTTTTTTTGTTCTCACTTTGGCAACGAATGACATTCAGGTTTAGGTTCTCATTATTTGTTAACATTCAAGCAGAATAAGCATACTCCAACAAATCTGAGCTCTCAATATGAGTATTCCTTCCTATGATGCAAAGCAACCCATCATGCCTGCCTACTCTGTTTCAACTAAGTTCTTCCATACATTTTCCCACACAATGTTTGGGGTAGGAAGGAGGGAGGTGGAGGTCTTCCTTGAGTTCTCTTGACATCACACAGGTACCAGCTGAGCATGTGGGTTGCCCCTTGGTGTTTCCTTTCTCTCTCCCTCCCTCCCTCATCAACGTATCTGTTTACTTCTTTTGTCCATTTCTTTGACAGTACCCTTTAAATCCATCTCTCCCATGCAATTCTTTATTTATCACATGTTGTACCCTGCTCTCACCCATCATACACCTCTGCCTTTGTGTTTTCTATGACTTGCAGCCATAATTCACGACTGCTAGAATGTGGGCCTTTGTTAAGAGGAACTTGGAATCATTAAAGGAACTGCACAGTCTCCCAGAGGTAATCCAACCCACTCTTCTCTTGCACAGATAACAATATCAATTCTAACAACTGCCTATACAAGTTTAATCAATGTAAATCAATGACCATAATTAGAGGACCAAAAGAATTCGGACCTGTCTCAACCAGCAGATACGTGATCTTCTTTCCAAGCTGAGGAAGCCAAAAAGGGACACTGGTTTAAATCAGAAACCCATTGGTAAAATCTTATTGGAGATAGTAAAGATGTGAAAAATTCTGAATAGTATAATCTTTTAATATAGAAAGTAGCAGCAGAAGGGAGGAAAATCCAGTGTATTTAAGGAAAGCTTGGTGATACGCCCAGGTAGTCAAGTGTATCCCCAAAGCATTTAAGAATAAAACTAGAAGAGGGCCAACAGAACAAGAGAGGGGTGGACTCCTCAAATGATGAAGAAATCCCCCATGAGTAAGAAAAGGCTTCTATACACAACAGGTATTCTAATCACAAGAAGATATAACCAAGCACCTACATGACCACCTATTCTTTTAACTTAGGTTCTGTGAACTTAAAAAAAAATTTGTGATAATTATATTTCAATATATTTCCTTTGTAATCCTATGAATTGATTTTATGCATTTAAATTATTATTCTGAGGTGTTCATAGGCTTTGCTTTGTTCACAAGAACTCTTGACCTGTGTTCTACTCAATGTTTAAACGGATCTAAGAAGTGATGGTGTAAACATATAATACAGAGAAAATTATGTACTTTGAGAGACTTTGGGGAGCTAAAAGATTATTTAACTAACTTACTCTCTATATTGGCACCCTGCAAGAAGACAATCAGACTGAGAACGCAGTGTTCAGCACTAGAGTCTGAAACAAGGGGAGGAGGAGACATCACCAGATGCCTCCAGATACTCTCTCCTCCTTGTGTGTGATTTTGTGGGTTCCTAACCCTGTATATCCTGTTTACTGTCTCAGCTTCACTGTGGATCCAGAGCTCAATGTTTCTGACCCCAGCCTGGTAAACTGAACCTGATTCTTGATTATTCCATTTGGTTTAATATTCATAGCCTTGAATAGCACCTTAGAAGATACTCGAACCTTACAAAATGACTTATCGGATCAAAAAAAATCTAGATTCTATTCCTGGCTTCATCATGGACTTGCTGTATGAACTTGAAATCCATTTTAACTCTCTACCTCAATTTCCTCATCTGTAAAATGCCACCACTATGACTAGCCCTACAGTGGAATCAATGTTAGCAATTGTTCCAGGAATCATTTTGCTTATAACTTTTGGTTCAAGTGATCACAAAATTAGAAATTATTTCGATACTACATATGGAAGTACTTTATACATCTTCTTTATTTTTTAAGCATCTAAGCAGGGTAAAAATATTTTCCAAAGTTAGAAGAGAAAAACACAAAAATGTTCCATTTAGTCACACCATGAAGGTGAACCAGGTGTAAGGAAGGTCTTGCCCTGTACCCTGAAAGATGATCATGACAACAACAATGGAGCTGTCAAACCGTGGCAGGCAGGAAATATAAAAGGTGTTGACTTTCCCTTGGAAACACATGACTTCCACTGCTGGCAGCATAAATCTGGGAACCTTTGGAAGAAGGACATGAGCACGTTGAGTTATCATGAGGCTCATAAAGATCCAGGCTCCAATCATATAAGATTTCATCGATCACAGTCAACACTGAATAGCACCCCACGGTTATTAAGCTCAGTTGGACAGAAAAAGGGTTTACTACTTCATACATTTGATAAGCAAAGCCAAATACACACAAAGAGATAGCTTTTCAATCCCAGGTGCTAAATATACACATAATCCATTTCACAATACTTCGCGAAAGCATTTTGCAATTCCTAAGTATAACTGAGGATGTACCTGTAGGGCATTAAAATCACTGCTCAATTCAATAAAAGTAGCAAAATTAAAAAAAAGTAGACAGCTGTCATTGGGTTTAACATTCGATATGATTGTAATTTAGGGTTAAATGTACTCCACAGTGACTTGGTTAGCAAACAGCACCCCCCCACACGCACACATGCACATGCACACACACACACACACACATGCTGCTTCTTTAGATAACATTCACCAACATGGCTGAAATAGTAAGTTATAGATAGAATAGCAACAGCACATATATTGTGTACTATGTTAAATGCTTCCTAATTATTATCTGATTTAATCCTCACAACACCTCAGGGAGGCAGGTACTACTATTATCTCCATTTTACAGATGAGAAAACGGAGGCAAAGAGAGGCTAAGTAATTGGCCCAAGGTTGCACAGCTAGTAAGTATCTAAGGTCAGATTTGAACTCATCTTCCTGACTCCAAGCACAGCACAGTAGATTCTCACTGCACTCTAGGCCATCAGTTCAAAAGATTCAAAACTATCCATGTATTAAAAGCATTTGTCACACAATTTTGTGTGACATTTATTTTATGCACACTCTATTGTTGCTGGGTGGGTTGAAACCCAGCATTTGTTTTAAATCAAATATGACTTAGAGCAGAAAAGAAGAGGGGCATCAATGATGAAATTAAGTTTTAATTGATGAAACTATCCAATCTCTTTTGAAACAAAACTCATGGGACGCATGTTTTTTTTTAAATGGGAATGATTTTTTAAATTGACCTATTCTTAGAAAAGTTATGTCTCACTTTACAAAATCACAAAATCTTTGAGTTCCAAAGGACCTGAGAAACCCTCTGGGTCCACTCGTACCTGGTCAAGCTAGGCCTCTGAAACACCCCCACCACACACACACACACACACACACACACACACACACACACACACTCACACACACATACACACACACACACACGTAGGCAGCCAGCCCCTGCCTGAGACCTCTAAGTAGAGGGCCCTCACATCACCCCTTGAAGAAGTGCCTTCCACTTTTGGACAGCTCCCATTTTTGAAAAGTTTTTCTTAACAAGAAGCCTAACTCTACTGCATTTCAATTTCCCTCTAGGTGGCTAAGCTGAGTAAGTACATTCCCTCTTTGATGCAACAGCCTTTCAAATATTTGAAGGCAAACTATTGAGTCCTCTCAGTCTTCTCTTCTCCAGGCTAAAATTCTCAATCTCATGAACATATACTTCTTAGGCAGGAACTGAAGAACCTTCCCTACCTTGGCTGCCCTCCTCTGGACACTCTTCAGATTAATCCTTCCTAAAATGGTTGAACCCCAGCTAGCCACAGTATTCAAGATGTGGCCTTTCCAAAGCAGAGTACAATAGGACTAAGCACCCCCCCACCCCCCGCAGCCCTGGACAATGCAGTAAGTCAGTCAATAAGCATTTATCAAGCATTTATATGCCAAGCATCATGATAAATCCTAGGAATGCAAAGAAAGGAAAAAAACAGTCCCTTCCCTCAAGGAAGAATATATTCTGAAAGTGGAGACAGCATGTACATACACATACATACAGGGCATATACAAAATAGGTACAAGGTCATATGAGAAGGAAAAGGCATGGCAGAGTGGGAAAAGCCTCCTGAAGAATGTAGGACCCCAGTAGTAGGAGGTCAGGTCAGCCAGTGTAGAAGTGAAGAAACAGGAGAGAGAGGGTAGTGGGTGAGAAACTGTCCAGTGTAGGTGGATCAGAGTAAAACTACAAAGGTAGAAAGGGGTCAGGGTGTCAAGAGCTAGAAGCGACAAACACAGGACATTATATTTAACCCTGGGGCATATAGTGTGCCAGTGAAGCTCAATGAGCAGGTGAGTGACATGGTCAGACTTTCACTTTAGAAAAATGCACTTAGTAGCTGAGGGAAGACTGGATCATCATTTGGAGAGAATTAAAGCAGGAAAAACAGTTAGAAGGCTACTACAGTAGTCAGGGCAAGAAATGATGAGGTGCCCTGTGGGGGAGAGAGGCAACATGTACCAGGCAGATTAAACAACCACTACCACCAAGACAACCATGACCACACTCTCCCCTCAGATCTGGATAATTAGCCCTGGCTCTTGAACTCAAGAGCTTTTGTGAGAGTCAGTGCTTCCAGCCCAGTGGCCTCAGCCCTCATCATGGAAACCAAATCCTGTTGAGATGCAACCTAACCACAGCTACTGGAAACCCAGAATATTCTGGGCACCAAAGTCCTTGGCACTGTCAAATGGTTTAGCATCAGAAACTGATGTTGTTTTTATGAGTGAAAATGATGTTAAAGAAGATGCATTAACATCAGTTTTGCTGCAGCACCCTAAGGACCATGGGACTTTTCCAACTGATTCACAGTGGAAACCTTTCATGTGTGTTATTTCTCCTATTAGAATAAGAGCTTCTTGACAGCAGGGAATGTCTGGCTTTTCTATTTATATCCCAGCACTTAATGCAGGGCTTTGTACACAGTAAGTGCTTACTAAATGCTATATTCATTCACTATTCAGTCAACTTAGTAGCATAATGTTCCACAAACACAAGGACCATAATTATTGGTTGGCCTCCATGCATTAATTCTCTCCCTACTCTAAGCTGCCAAAGTGGCTTCTGAAATAGCAGGTCTCATCATATCACCTCCCTACTCAATACCTCCAACAGCTCACTATTACCTCTAGGATCAAATATAAAAACCACTCTCTCTTTGGCATCAAAAACCCCTTCCTTCATCTCTAGGAGTTCTACAGCCCAGTGGCACTGGCCTTCTTGCCATTCCCACTATATGAGTATAATGAGATTATTTTGCTGTAAGCAATGATCAAAAGGTTGATTTCAGGGAACCCTGGAAAATTCAACCTGAACAAACTAATGCAGAACAAAGTGATAAAAGTCAGGGGAACTATTTGTAGAATAACAACATTGCAAAGGAAATCCAACTCTGAATCGCTTAAGAAATTTGATCAATGAAATGACCGTCCATGATTGCCAAGTACTGGTGGTAAAGCATGGAGGTGATGATCTCAGGGTGCAGAATGAGTTATATAATTTTGGAGGTGGCCAATATGTGGATCAATATTGTTTGAGTATGCATATTTATGACAAGGGTGCTAGAGTTGTCAAGAGGGTTGGTTAAGACACAACTCATCATGGCATTGCCAAGCAGTACATTAATGACAGGCAAACCTAAGGGCTGACGTAGAACTCCAACGTTAGGTTGTACCACTTCATGCTATCTCTTGCTGCTTCTGCATACATGATAAAAGTCATTCATAGAGACTTTGTGATTTACAAACCGGTTTACACACAACCACCCTGAAAGAATTATTCCTATTTTAGAGATGAGGAAAGAGACCTCTGGGAAATCAAGTCACTTGTCCAAGACCACCTAAGCATCAATTAGCAGATCTAGGACTTAAAACTCAAGTCATCTAATTCTAAGACTATGGCTCTTTCTACTGAGCCACACTGCCCATAAGCCAGCCTATTTTACATGAACAGAAATAAATGGAATTTTCTCACTAAAAATCCCTGACAATAGATTACAAATATTATTAGGGAACATGACTGCTTGGCCAACTTGCGATTTGCCCCGATATTTTGTCTTTTCTAAAGAGACCACCTGGCTTATTTAGGGTGTGCTAACAAAACCATTTTATAGCTATCACTGGCTGAGCTGTCAATTCTAATGCATGTCTATTCATATTTTGCTTGGGTTACCACTTCAAAAGTGGCTTCTTTGATTGACTCACAATAACCACTGCTTTCTCATCATATTTTCCGTGACATGTATTTGATCATATCAATCAGTCTTGATTTCTAAACTGAACCTTGCACAACATATATTACTAGACTGTAATATATCACCAGACTGCATGTTGGGTTAGCCCTCTGTAGAGGATTTATGGGAAAACATGGACAAAAGTTATACAGGATAAGAAGATGTGGAAGGCCTGCATTTCGCCTCAATGGAGGGAGGGCCCACAATGAGATAAGAGATCTATGGAAGCATTTTAAGTATTACTAGACTATGAGATCCTCAAATGTAGGGACAATACCTTATGTAAAATGTATGTTGCCCCTAATGATGGATATTTTTGCCATTATAATGTAAAGTATAATGACCATTTTTTTCTTAGTGCCCTCTCTAGATTCCATGCAACAAACATTTTAAAACATAGTTTCCATAAGACATAAGGCCTTTACTCCTGTGGAGATTATGATCTAGTGAGGGTATGCCTCATCTGTCATGCGACCATAGCACAAGCTCCTAGAAGTACATAACAGAACATGACAAACAGAACCATATCCAGACAGGCCCAGTTTTTCACCTTTTCTTCTCTGAGGACTTAAGGAAAATTCATTTTAAGGTATATCAGCTTGATTCTTTCTGACACTTGTCAGAAGTGACCTAGTCTGAGAGAATACAAATTTTAGCCATTTGGTTGGGACCAAAACAGTAAAAATGAACCAACTTTCCTTAAGTGGCTAGTATAGAAGGAACCTGGCATGGAGCACCCAGCGGTACTGCACATGCCTGCTGGGGCTCACAGAATGCCAGGGGATTCAACACCTACACAGAGAGCTCTATGGGCAACATGGCAAACAGGATGAGGGAGCCCACTGTACAGCCCCTTACACTGACCCCTACACAGGGACAGTGTGGCATCTGAGAGACAGGAGACCTGGATCTGAATACTGGTCTTACTACCAACTAGCTGCTGGTTCAATCCCCTCACAAATCACCTCGTCCTTATTTTATATATGCCTAGCTACATACATTCTGTCCTCCCTGATAGGATGAAAACTCCTTGAAGACAGGCGTCAGGCTAATTTGGTCTAACATGGTGCCTAAAGTGCTTGCTGACTGATTATTCAGAATATGTGACCTGGAAAATCCCCTTCTCCAGCCTTAGCTTCCTCAGCTGGCAAATCTGTGACATCCCTTCTAGCATCCTCAAATCTAGGAGTCCATGTCCAACTGAGTCCAGGTGTTCCTATGCAATTTAAGAAATATGAAGTTCCGACTCTGGATCAGTGAGAGACAGCTCCATGTCCCAGAAATAGCTCTCATACCTGATTCTCTGCCCCCAAATGTTTATCTCTTCCATGTCGCCCATCTCTAGGGCTTTACTAGACATCCAGTGAGCTCAGTTTTAAGGAGAGATTAACACTTGTGTAGACTAATTTGCTAGTTGCCCTTCTCCAAAAGATTTGTACAGTAAAAGAAAGGACAAAAAGGTAAATGCTAGAGTTGGAAATCTTGAGCACCAGGACAGGCTAAGGGAGATGATTTTTTAGCAATGTTCACAAATCATATTAGCTAGGTGACTATCTGGTCCACTTTATCATAAGGCTGACCCTGTCAACTGCACAAACAAAAATGATACCCACTGGGTTTTCCCTTTCTTCCCCCAAGATAGGCAGGAAAATTCAGTATTTCATTTTTCAGAATAGCAAAAACTCTGAATTGGAAGGGACCTCAAAGCTCATTTCACTCAGCCCACACTGGAATGTGAGACTCTATTCTCAAGGAGTACTGATTCCTTGCTTGAACTCTGAAGACAGTCTTTGCTCGAAGACCTCCATTACTCTTTGGGATGCCTCAAATTGCTGGGGAGATTTTGCTTCTATCATATGTAAATCTGCTCCCTGAAATTTTTATCCACAGCTCCTGATTCTGCTCTGGGGGGATGGGGGTGGGGAAGCAGCACAAGTATAATTTCCCTCTCCCATAGAACAGCCTTCATCTACTCAAAGCCAGTGATCACGCTCCTCTTGTACCTTCTCTACTTTGGTTTTAGCATCCCCCAGCTCTTTCATCTGCTGCATGTACAACAGTTTCCAGGTCTCTCACCATCCCAGGCATTCTCTTTTAATGTCTGACTCCTGTCTGGTTGCTTTTCTTTAAAAATCACAATTATACATGTGTGTGCAAGATAAAATGCAAGCATAATGGGGACCTGTTGCCTCTACATGGCAGCGGTTTCTTGGAGAAACATGATGATGTATACAGAAAATTCCTTGGAGACAAACTGGAGCATGCTTCTGGTTCAGCTCTACCTATATCCTGAATAAGATCCTCTTTGCCTTCAGAGGCATTCAAGAAGGCCTAGCAAGCTCAACTACTGTCTCTTCATCTCATTAGCTTTTGCAGGATCTCAATGACTCATGTGATCATGGAGTCTCATCTCTATGATCTGGAGGATTTCAAAAACTAGGTAGAACAAGCCACCAGAAGCTGGGAGGCAGAGCTCAGACTGGATTTCTCATCCAATGCAGGACTGATGCCAGGGGGCAGAGAGGGATCTTTAGTAGGAACCCAGTGGGAGGATTCATCTGGCAGCTGTGTCACATCTGGACAGGAACTTAGTGGCAACCGTGTTATATAGGAACTGAAGTAAATTGTAAGCCTAACCCCCCAATTCCTCCAAAATCCAAGACCAAGGTGGAGTAAGGGTAAGCAAGCCCAAAGGTGCAAGGGAAATGGATACATTCGCTCCTGCTATATCTTTGAAGTAAGCATCCTCCTATAGAAGCCAAGCACTGTTACCTGGTTAAATGGAACTGCGGTACTAGCCATTTCCCCCTTAACAATGAGGAGAACATGGCAAGTAGAAGGACTCCAGTCAATAGCAGAAAAGAGGGATAGCCCATCCTCTACCTCTCCAGGGCAGAAGCCAGATGGGGGCAGCAGACTGACCCTGAGAGAAAGGTGCCACAGCAAATAGGTTACACAAGTATTTCAGGTATGTTCTGGCCAGGGCAGAGACATGTCTCCTCAGTTCTAGAAACTCTACCCCTCTATGAAGTCCAAGACCCCATCAGAGTTTTTGAATGTCAAGTAGAACTTGCAGACCATTAAAAGTCCCAGATTTGTATCATATATTCTCTCATGTGTTCTTGCCTTCCCCACTTTGTACTGGTAAAGGGGATACTTTGAATCCATGTGTAAGAGTTAATATTTGTCCTTATTAAATGTCACCTCATCTAGCCTGTACAGATTCTTTTGGATTAGGACTCAGTCTTCAGATGCATTAGCTACCCCTCCCAGCTTTGTATTATTGGATATGCCAGGCACTCTGTCTTCCTCCAAGTAACAGATAAAAGAGTCTAACAGCATTCCCTAGGGCATTCCACCAGAGACCTTCCTTTGATACATCAAAAGTTCATTCTTTTAAAAAGACAAATTCTTCCCTTGTTGTAAAAGGGGCATTTCTCTGGGTAGACAATTCCTACAGGAACAACGACAAAGAGAAGATAATTTTCTGATTATAACAGGCTCTCTGGCAATTTATACTTTATTTTAAAGGTGCAGAAAAATTCATTGAAATAACAAATCTGACCACCTAAGGCAGAAGGAAGTCCCTCCAGAGAATTCTCAGTTTTGAGGAAAATGTTATTATGATGTAAGAATTGTACGGGAAAAGCAAAGTCAAGCAAAAGTGCCTGAAAGCTAGCAGTAAATGCCCATAGATGGCCTTGCCCAAATCACTGTTCCCCTCAACTCTCCTCCCTCACCTCAGTTTCCTAGCTTTCGATAATATTATAAATATGTTTAAGGCACTTTCATAGGATCATGACTTTAGAGCTGGCATGAATCAGAGCCCACCTAGCACAGAGGAGGAAACTAAGACCTCCCAAAGTGGAGCAGCTGGTCAGAGGCAGAAACCCATTTGAGTCAAATCCCGAGCTAGTACTCACTTCACTACACTGTGTGGCTTCTGACCTCAACAGCAGAAAATTCAAAGAGCCACTGATTCAAACAGCAAACCATCATGGTGGAGCATGCCATCATTGATTTCATAAAAGAAATAGATCTTTTTTAAAAAAGGCAACACCCTCCAGAGTGATGAGGTCTTTCTTCCCAACATAAACTCAAAAGGCTGAAGGATGCTGCGCTAAGCATGACAGAAAAGCAGGAGAGAGCAACTGACTTGGGAGTCATGAACTGAGTTCACAGGGATCTGCTCAGTCCTCCCCAAGTGACTGTGGTCCAGTTATTTAACTTCTCTAGGTTTCATAGGTTTCTTCTATCAAATGATCTCCAAGGTCCCTTCTAGCTCTAAATGTGAGCCACAGGAATATGAGTTCTGATGGATTGAGGCAAGGAGCGGGGAGGGAGAGAGAATGAGAGAAAGAACGATATAGCACAAAAGAGAAAATATTTCCGCTGATTTTCCAAGAAGCTGAGATCCTACAGTTAAGCAGGGCAGGTTGAATTTCCAAAAGTAAAGGGGGCAGCACAAGCCTCAGAAAGGAGAGCCCAATCCACCAATTTCTCCTTAATCATCATTATTTTCATGGCACTGCAGGAGCCTCTCACCTCCCATTCCCAGCCTCATTCCTTCAATAGCTAATGAACATCTAGGCATTCCTTTTCCCAGGGTGATCTGTATCATTTAAACATTGCAGACCCCTCTACCTCTCTTTCTTCATAGACACATCAGTTCTTAAGCTATTTAAAACATCAAAGGAATCAAAACAAGACGATCAGCGTCGGGACCCATTCCCATCCTCCATCAAGCCCTTCATCCCTACTATTCTTAAAACCACAGTGGGAGTGTCAGAGGTGAACTGGAAGACAGGAAACTGTACCTTGTGCCTGAGACTTAGGTTCAGATCCCACTCCCGCCTCCTACACGTGCTTGCTGTGTGGTCCTGGGCAAGTCACCTCACCTCTGAGGTTCACTTCTCCTGTGTATAAAGTGGAGTAATAGAACCTACCACGCAAAACTGTGGAGTGGCTCAAAGGAGGCAATAAGTGTAAAGTGACTCACAGACCTCAAAGCCAGATGCGAAAGTGATCTATTATTATGATAATCAGAAAATCACTTATGGTGGAAAGTAAACCCAGGACAGAAACTGTTCTCATCTTTAGCTCGCTTACCATGCAGCTAATGACACATTCATAAAAATGTCCTGGGGGAGGAGGAGGGAAGGGGAGGGGAGGGCCATTGAAGGCGCAGCAATTTGCTTTCAATTATTTCCAACAGCATCATTAAAACAGGGCTTTGTGTGCAAATGGACACACCCATCATTTGATTTCACTCTTTCCAGAATCTAAGAAATGGAGTCAGAGAAATGGCATGCCATTTACAGCCCAAAGCACTGAAATACTGGGCCCCAGCCCCAGCTGACGGCCTCTTCCTGGGGAGGAGGGTGAGCGGCGTCTCGGGAAGGAGTTCGGCCAGCCTCCCTTCCTGCCTTCTGGAGATCAGAAGCAACGAGAGCGCAGCTTTTGGCCCCAGGGAAGTTGCATGCCAGGCGACAATCAGACAACCCCTCATTGAGGTTCAAACACGTGAGACTAGTGGCTTCTGAGGGTTATGAAAAAACACTTCAATAGAAATGCACCGCCCCCCTCCCCAGACCCCCAGCCCGGGCTCAGGGTCTCTAACTCTACAGCTTGAGCCTAATCACCCAGGGAAAGCATTCTGCCCCGGGGCGTCAGAGGAACCCCCCCAGGGACCTTACCTGCCCGGGGGCTTCGCCTTAGTCCCAGCAGAATGGCAAGACTTGGGGTTTCTTTCTGGCCTTTGGCTAGGCCCGTGGAGCCCCTGCCCCCACATCCACGTCCACGTCCACGACCCTCCCCTCTCCCCCACGTCCTTTGAACCCTGCCTCTTCCCAGCTGTGCACCTGCCGCAGTTTCTCGACGTCTCATTAGATTGATAACATTTGCAGCTGTTTAAGGGGCCTTCTTGGGCAGTTCTGGGCAGGTCCTGCCATCCCCAGGTGCATTGTATGAAGTTCACCCAGACTGTGTATTGGGTCGCGAAGGGCTCGTGCACCCAGGAAAGGGAACTTTGTCCCAAGGCAGCCCCGTCTGTTCTGAGATAGCCCCAGGTATTAGGAAATTTCTTTTCCTGACATCAAGCCTAAATTTGCATCTTTGCCAATTCCACTCGAGCTCCCGGTTGTAGATGAGGAGCCAGAGGGCAATCTCTGGGGCCAAGCAGAACATGACCAACCCCTCCTCCACATGATCACCCTTTACACATACTTGCAGGGGGCAGGGGAAGGGGGGAAGTGGGGGGGGGGGGTTGGCCCGCCAAGCCTTTCTTCCTCTCTCTCCCCCTCCCCTTTCCTTCTTCAGTTTAAACATCCCCAGTTCCTTCTTCAACTAATCTTCATGTTACATGGATTCAAGGCCCCTCATCATCCTGGCTGCTGTTCTCAAGAAGTACTTTGACTTATCAGTAACAGCCTGCCTTTGTGATGTCCAGATCTCAATGAAATGGTCCAGAAGACAGCTAGCAAGAACACTGGGGAGAGGCTGTCACCTCCTTGGAGTCTCGCAGCCCCAGATCCCATGATCTGGTTCACATTGAGTTTGCAGTCCACTTAAACAATGAGAACTTTTTCAGACAAACTGCTGTATAAACCATGTGTCCCTAATTCATACTAAAGAAATTGAGTTTTGAACACATGTAAGACTACATTTATCCCTGCTGAATTTCATCTTATTAGATTTAGCCCAATGCCCAAGTCTGTCAAAACCTTTTTGTATCCTGACTGTCATACAGTGCGTTAAACTATCCCTCTTAGCTTGCTGTCATCCGCAAATTTGATGAGCACACATATTATTTATGTCTTTATCCAAGTCATGGACAAAACATGTTAAATAAAATAGGGACCCATCTAGATCCCTGGGACAGGCCATTGGAGACCTCCTGACATACCCACATTAAACCATTACTGACTACTCTTGGAGTCCAGTCATTCAAGTGATTCTGAAACAATCTAACTACTCTTGCCTAGCCACTTTCCATTTTCTCCACCAGAATGATATGATAGACTTCATCAAATGGTTTCCTAAAATCTAGGTAAACTATGCTGATAGCATTCCCTTCACATAACAGTTTATCAACTCTGTTAAAAATGAAATGTATACTCTAATGCAAATGTGAATCATAGAATCAGTCAATTGAAGAACTGAGATAAAATAAGATACAATAAAAGACTTTATCCCATGTTTCCAGAATGTCAGCCATTGGCAAGAAGGTAGGGTAGGAACTGGGAATTCGGGGCTGAGTAGGAGACAATTCCTAGAGTGCCTGCAATCCTTCCACACAGGCAACCATCAGCCTTCTACATGACATGACTCTGGAAGAGAGTGAGACTGAGAACTTTGTGTAGCTCTGCCTCACTTAAATCCAATTCACGCACAAATCAAGCCATCACTCTGTGATGTCATTGGGCCTCTTTGAAAATAAATGACAAATAGCAAGCACCCCAGACTGTAGTGAGAGCTTAGTCCAGAGGATAAGAGACTTAGAGCTGGAGAGCTGGAAACGTCTTTGGAGATCATTTGGCCCAGTCCTTTCAGTTTGCAGATGAGGAAACTAAGGCACAGAGAGGTTAGGGAACTTGCCCAAGATCATTCCACTAGGAAGGTGAGGCCCCAGGATTCCTCTCACTTCAAATGCAGCCTTCTTTCCACTCTCCTGCACTGTGAAGTTCTGGCTCTGGGCACCTCTGGCATTCAGCATACACTGGATGAGGGAAAGGTTCTCTCTAGCAGGAAGGGCTGAGAATAGGGCACATGGACTTGGAAAACTCTGCTCCCGTAAATCTACTGCGAAGACTTCACAACTACTTTGAATAAAGGCTGTGAGTGAAGAGTGAATTAAGGCATGAACCCATTGGAGGGAATTGCTCTTCTCCTTATATGTAAGACAGAGCATCCGAGGCCCCCTGCTGAGCACTTGGCTTTCTTTTTGTACATCACACATTCAGTGGCTGGAGTCCCATTAACTGAGGACTCACTGCATGAAGTTATTTGAACTAGTCTGACGTACAATATTCTAATATTGCTAATTTTTAGAATATCAGAGTTCCAAGGGGGTTTGAGGATATCTAATGTACAAAATAAGCTAAAGACCACCATGCAAATAAATTGACTTTGCATGTGAAAAGACCCTTAACCTGTCACTACAACTTACTCATAAAATTTTTCGAAATACTTCCTAGATAATTTAAATGTATCAGGGGATCCAAATTTGCAACTAACTAACTGAAGTTTCCTTCTGCCCATAATGAGAAGAGGATTCTGGTGAACAATAACAAGGTTATTTCAATATTTCTATAGAAAATTTTTAATCTCTTTAGACTAGAAGATAATTTGCAAGATTTTTTTTAAAATGCTTATATAACATGAGAGAAGCAACATGGTATAAGGAGTTGAGGGCAGCTTCTGATATGTACTAGCTGTGTAACTCTGGGTAAGTCATTTCCAGGGCTTCTTAAACTTTTTTCACTTGACTTCTTCAGCCCATCTTAAACTGTGGGCTGCAGACACCACATTTTAAGCATTGAATTTTTAATCCAAGCCACTTGAACTCAGGAGTTGCATTCTCTTTACTCTATAAGCATTGTGTTTGTTGCTATTTATGTCGATGTTATCTCCATTAGGGTGCAATTTTCTTGAGTAAAGACACTGTTTTGCTTATCTTTGTATGTCCAACAGTTAGCACATTGCCTGGCATATAGTGACTATCTAATAGATGTTTGTTGATGGATTTAGTGATTGACATAACCCCTTGGTACCTAAGACAACTTTCTAAGAGTTGCTGATCAGAATTGGTGGAATTTGCACATCAGAGAGTTCCCTACAGGCAAAATTACAGGGCTAGGCCCTTCACCCCCCCCCCCAAAAAAAACCTAACTTATCAAGATTTGTTATTAATTTGCTTTGCTACAAAGGAACATGAATGACCATTTGCAGGTGCTCTTTTCCACCCATGGTAATGGAATAATTTTGATCCATTCAGTGGCTGCCATTGGCTGCTTCCACCTTATTTACAACAAAATAGTCCTGTAATTTGTGAGGCCATTTTTCTTTTGTTGCCATTTGTCAGATCTAGATGTGTCAAAAACCAAGTGGAGAACAACTGACAGCCAAAATATACTTGCCCAGAAAGATAAGCAATCTAGTTAATTCAGGATCCAGAACAGATTTCAAAAAATTTCAAATCAGTATTTAGGGCAGTCATTAATTGGCTATAAATCACCAGTTTAGAGAAAAACCAATTCCTAACTGTAAATTATTGTCACCATTCATTGTATGGCATTGGCAAGCAAGCATTCCCTGTAAAGTGATTAAGAAATAATAACTGTCTAAAATGATTTATACCATGAAGATTATCTGCTGAAACTCAATGAATTTTTAACAGAATGTTTAGAATAAAGTGGAGTAGGCCAGAAATAAACCAGGCTCATGGCCCATACTGTCTATGTACTGAAGCTTATTTGTAGTCCTTAGTAACTAAGCTATTGGTACTTCAGAAAAGACGCAGTATGGTCTAGTGAAGAGGAAGGGAAAAGAAACTTATGCACTTGTAATAGAGGATGTCTAACAAATATTGTTAAGTGCTGTCCAAAACTCTTTACAAATATGATTTCATCTGATCCACATAATAACCCTGGAAGGTAAATATTATTATTATCCCCATTTTATAGTTGAGGAAACTAAGGCAGATGGAAGTTAAATGACTTGCCTAGAGTCATATAACTAGCAAATATCTGAGGCTGGATTTGAATTCAGGTTTTCCTGACTCCAGGCCCAATACTCTATCCACTGAGCCACCTAGACTCAGAATCTGGATTCAAATCCTGCTTCTTGAGGGAGTGGAAGAAGGAAAATCAACAAGGCTTGTGACTGATTGCATAAGGGAGGGGGTAGACGACTGCAAATGAAGAGTGGAGAATAACTCCAAGGTTGGGAGAATGGGTACCTAGAATGGTGGTAGAGCACTTAACATCTATCGGGGTATTTATGGGGTATTATTATTCTATTCCATGATAAGCTAATATGTATACTATATTATAACTGGCAAACTGATATTACTAGGGAATGGCCATGGCCATGTCCCTCTCCTAAACTTTAGAATCAAATATGAACACCTCTATTTGGCATTTATAGAGTTTCACCTCTCTAGGCTACTTGCACCTTCCTCTCCATCACATATTCTACCTTCAATCCAAGTAAAAATTCCTTCTCCTCCCTGTGCCTGATGCCAGGAGGACATTGTACCTTCCCCTTCACCTGACTTTATTCTAAGCTTCCTTCAGTGTTTGGCTTAAAATCTATTTTCCACTTAAGACCTAATGGGGAAGACTGCCCCATTTACCAGTCTATCTCTACCCCAGAATGATTGTGTATATGTGTGGTTTAAATTTACTTCTCTTTGGTTTTGTTTCCCCACAAAGGAATGTGAGCTTCTTGAAAGCATGGAGCTGTTCAATTTTTGTCTTTTTGTTCCTAGTGTGAGTCACAGTGTCTAATACAAAATAAGCTCTTAATAAATGGTTAGTGAATTGCTAAATTGATATCTATGAAGCCTTAAATGTGTGTGTGTATATATGTATATATAGATATATCATTAGGTGTAAAATGTAGAAACCTTCAAGTCAATGGGATATATCTGTTCTTTTTTTACATTTTTTTTAATTAACAAAAATCTACATTTTTTTCTATCTCACAGTCCCACCCTACTGGAAAAGAAAAAGAAAAACAAAATCTTTGTAATAAATGAGTATTATAAAAAATAACCACATTAGCCATGCCAAAAAAAATATCTCCCTCATTTTACAGCCTGGGCCCATGCCCTCTGTCAGGAGGAGGGTGGCAGGTTTCACTACTGGGCCTCTGGAATCATGGTGGGCCATTGTGTTGATTGGAATTCTTGAGTCTATCAAAGCTATTTGTCCTTACAGTGTTGTTGTTACTGTATAAATACTTTTCCTGGTTCTTCTCACTTCATCCCATCAATTCATGAAAGTTTTCCCATGTTTCTTTTAAACTGCCCCCTTCTTTGTTTTTCATGGTATAATGATATTTCATTACATTCATATATGTTAATTGGTTCAGTCATTTCCCAACTGATGGGTAGCCCCCCTTAGTTTCCAGTTCATTGCTATTACAAAAAGAGCTATAAATATTTTTGTACATGGGGCAGCTAGCTAGCACAGTGGATGGAGCACTGTGCTCAGAATCAGGAAGACCAAGGGCAAATCCAACCACTAGTTATGTGACTTTGGGTAAGTCACTTAACCTCTGTTAGTCTCAGTTACCTCATCTGTAAAATGGGGATAATAATGGTACCTACCTCACAGGTTTGTTTTGAGGCTCAAATAAGGTAACATCTGTAAAAGCACTTAGCACAGTGTATGGTACATAGTAAATACCATATAAATGCCAATAGTCGTAGTTATTGTTGGTGTTCTACATGGATCCTTTTCCTCTTTCTTTGATCTTTGGGGGGGTATAAGTCTAATGCTGGTATTGCTGGGTCAAAGAATATGCAGAGTTTCATAACTTTGGCGGTATATATTCAGACTGCTTTCCAAAACATCTGGGCTAGTTCACAGATCTCCCTAACAACGCATCAACATACCTGTTTTCTCCCAGCTCCTACTTTTCCTTTTATGTAAGTTTTGTCAATCTAATAGATATGAGTTGGAGCCTCAAAGTTGTTTTGCTTTTTGTTTTTCTAATTCTTCGTGATTTGGAGCCTTTTTTCATATGACTATTGATAGTTTATATTCCTTCCTTGGAAAACTGACTGAAAACAGCAACAAAGATGAGCCTGGTTCTCCCCCAAGAAGTTCTCCTCCTGCCAAGAGGCAGCCAGATGGTTCAGTGGATAAAGTGCGAGTCCTGGAATCAGGAAGAAATAGTTTTGCATGTGGGCTTGGACTAGCTGAGTAGCCCTGGGCAAGTCACTGAACCTCAGTTTCCTCAGTTTCCTTTACATTCCATGTAAAATGGAATAATAATAGCATATACCTTGCAGAGTTATTGTGAGGATCAAATGAGATAATAATTGTAACGTGCTTAGATAGTGACAAGTACTTAATAAATGCTTATTTCCTTCCTTTCCTCATAACTACTCTAATAAAGATCTAAAAAGTGTCAGACCAAGTATCCATCCAACTATCTAAGGTGAATTTCCAGTGGGTCACTTTTCTGTGACCCCAGAGTAGGATCATGGATTCAAACCCCAGGCTCAGATCAGGAGGAAGCTGACAAGGTTCTTGTTCTCAATCTGCAGACCTCACAACTAGCTGAGCAGGGCTGTGGTTAGCAACTATCTACTGTAGTTCTCCCCAAGGGCAAGTATGTAGCTATGCTGCTTAAACTTAAATTAAGGTTTGGATCCGGGAAAGTCCAGGAGAGTAGCCATTAGACCACATCCTAGGTCAGAGCACATAGGGCCCATTAAAAGTTTGCATCTGCCTGGCACAGGCCACCCCTCTGATCCTTGAATAACATAACACTCAATGCCTGGAGAGGATAGTGCCATAACCATAGATAACACAGAATCATTTTAAAAAGCTACAAGAGTCCATATGGAAGTGTACGTAGGCTGGGCCAAACACAAAGTCTAAATTCAGGAAGACATATTTGGGATATGCAAGTAAAAATCTTTATACACTAGAACAGAGGGTGTGGTCATCACTTGAACCTCACTTTAATCTGAAATTCTCAAAGGAAGGTAGAACACGTACTCATATACTGACCCACATAAAGATTTCTGTATAGAAACACATTCAACTCAACAGGAAAGCAAGAGAGCCTAGGGAAAAGGGAAAGAAAGGGATAAAGGAAATGGTAGATTTTTTTGTTGCTGCTGGGAGGCAATTACATGGTACGGTGGATAGAGTGCTGGGCCAGGAAAAAGAAAGACCTGAGTTCAAATCCAGCCTCAGACAGTTACTAGCTGTGTGGGCAAGTCACTTCACCTCTTGTTGCCAAATGGAAGATTTAAGGAGAGCCTAGTCATAAACAAAACGCTAAAGTCATAGAAAGAATCATAAAGAAGGGTTTAAAGGGAAAAAACAAGCAAAACCTGCAATTGGGTTCTGGGTGAAGGGAAGCTAAGAGGGGTAAGGGAGAAAATGTCAATTACATCTCAAGCAGAGAGCACTAATGCTGAGCACACTGTGACTATGCCTGCAATGAACTCACAAAACAAAAGAGGAGAGCACAATGGATTAGAACATAGAATACAACAACATATTGTTGGACAAGAAAGGCACCTGGAACATAAAAATCTCATATGGGGTTGGAGCAAAATCTATTATCCTTCACCTAAACGAGGCCACATGTGGCCTCAGGGCTGCAGGTTTCCCACCCCTGACCTAAAATGAACAAAGGAGGGGTAGCAGTAGTGATCTTAGACAAGGCAAGAACAAAAGTAGACTTGGTTAAAAGAGATGAACATGGAAACTATTTTGCTAAAAGATACCACAGACAGTGAATGAATGTCTTCACTTATGCACTAAATGGCAAAGCATATAAATGCTAAAAGAAAAAGCTAAACAAATTATAGGGAGAAACAGAGAGCAAAATTATAATAGTGGAGAACACTGATATATATCCCTTTTAGAACCAGGCTAACAATGAAAATAAAAGGTAAGCACCTGGATAGAATTTTAGAAAAGTTAGATCTTACAGATTTCTGGTGATTATTGAATGAGAATAGAAAGGAATAAACATTTCTCAGCTGTGCATGACATCTGTATAAATATTTTCCACATAGCACATAAGAAGCTCATAAATGTAGAAAAGGAAAAAATATTAAAAAGCATCTCTTACTAACCACAATATAATAAAATATTATAATAAAGGACCTTGAAGAAAAGATTACAACTTAATTAGAAACTAAATAACAACCCTGAACATCAGTGAGTCAAAGAACAAATCACAGAAACAATAGATAATTTCATTAAAGATAATGAAAACAATGAGACAAGATGCCAAGAATGTGTGGGATGCAGCCAAATCGGTCATTAGGGGAACATTTATGTCTCTCATCACTGTCATTAACAAAAAAAAGAAAAAGAAAAAAACAAATTGAGCTTTCAATAAAAAACTAGAAAACAGACAAAATTTTAAAAATAAATACCAAAATATAAATCCTGAAAATCAAAGAAATTAATAAAAATTAAAATTAGAAAACTCAAAATGGTTTTATTATTTAGACATAAAAGGTGATAGCATAAGCAAATTAGAGGAGCATAGGATATTTTACCTGTCAGATTTATGGATAAAGGAAGAATTTATGACCAAACAAGAGATAGAGCATTATGGGATGTAAAATGAATAATTCTGATTACATTAAATTAAAAAAAAGTTTTGCACAAACAAAAGTAACATAGCCAATATTAGAAGAAAAGCAAACAACTGTGAATAAACTTATAACCAGTTTCTCTAATAAAAGACTCATTTCTCAAACATGTAGAAAACGGAGTCAAATTTGTAAGAATATGAGTCATTCCCCAACTGATAAGTGATCAAAGGATATGAACAGGCAGTTTTCAGAAGAAGAAATCAAAGCTATCTGTAGTCATATAAAATGCTCTACATCACTATTGATTAGAAAAATGCTTATTAAAACAACCATGAGGTACCACCTCACACCTATCAAATTGGCTAATATTATAGAAAAGAAAAATGAAAAATATTGGAGGGGATATGAGAAAATAGGGACAATGTTGGAGTTGTAAAGTGATCTAACCATTCTGGAGAGCAATTTGGAACTATTCCCAAAGGGCTATAAAACTGTGCATACCTTTTGATCCAGCAATATCATTACTAGGTCTATATCCTAAAGAGATCAAAGAAAAAGGAAATACCTACAAAAATATTTATAGCAGCTCTTTTTCTGGTGGCAAAGAACTGGAAATCAAGGGAATGCCAGTCACCTGGAAATAGCTGAATGAATTATGGTGTATCATTGCAATGGGATAATATAAGAAATGTGAGCAGAATTCTTTTGAAAACAAAACAAAACAAAACTGGGAAGACTTCCAATGAACTGATGCAAAGTGAAATGAGCAGAACCAAGGGAACACTGTACACGCTAAGAGCAAATATTATACAATGATCAACTGTGAGTGATTTAACTTCTCAGCAATGCAATGATCCAAAACAATTCTGAAGGAGTTATGGTGAAAAATACTATCCACCTCCAGAGAAAGAACTTATTATGGAGTGTCAATGCAGACTGAAGTATACTTTTTTCCTTTATTATTCTTGTTTTTGTTTTTTTTCTTTTTTGTCTGCATTTTCTTTTGCAACATGGCTATTATGCAAATGTTTTGCATGACTGCACTGGTAAAATCTTTGTCAAACTGCTTGTCTTCTCAAGGAGGGAATAGTGAAAAAAGGAAGGAGAAAATTTGGAACTCAAAATTTTTAAAAACAAAATGTTAAGCATTTTTGTTTAGATGCAATTGAGAAAAAAATAAAATAAAATTTAAATCTAAAAAGGAACTACTCAATATACTGTCTAGCATATGGGTCTACCAAAGTACCTAAATTTTGACTATAAAACCTTCAATAAAATAAGTATATTGGAAGCCACTGCCTACATTAGCAGTGAAGCAGCTCAAACAAGTGAGATTGACTTTATTTAGCCTTGGAAATTTCCTCTGATGCTTACCAGATTTGTTCTAGTAATGTAATTATCTCTCTAGCTATTAGCTCTTGAAATAATTATATTTCTATTTTAACTGTTTGTATTTATCTTGTTTTCATGTAACATCACTACAAATAATTGCACAGAGTGAATATTTCATGCAGTTGACTAGAAATGTATAATAATAGTGTGGGAAGGATCCCTAGTGGCCCCCATCTCTATGGCTTCAAGCAGGGTAATATTTGTGTAAGTGAAGACAGTTATATCTATTCTATTCAATTTTTAAGCAAGTATTGAAGTAATAGGTCATATGAACAACCAAATGGAAAACTAGTCATTTTGTTCCAATCCTCACAAACTCAAATTTCTCAAAATAATTATGTGCAAGAGATAAAAGAATTGCAGCTGTCTCTACAGGCTAAGACAACAAGAGACCTAACAATATAACTAGCTGATGAAGTAACAGCAGAGAACACCAATCCTTAATTGCTAACATGTTCAATGAGTTCTCCTTCCCCCAGAAGCCCCATGTTCTGACAGGGAAGCACAATAGGCACATGGGTTTGTGTTCTGGGATCCACTCAGCAATTTCCTTGATGCTGTAGGAGACTTTCCTACCACAGTCCCCTACTCCTGTACTCACTCTACCACTCTGTGGCAGTAAAGAAACATGCCTCAACTCTGACCCTTCTCTAGGAAGTGGAGGTAAAGAAAGCAGAAGGATGCTATGCCCGGGTGGCAGTATGCTGTGCTATATGAGTGTTTAGCCACAGAACTAAGATCAGAGATAATTAAGCAAGATACTAGAATATGTGTGAGGCTATACCATGACAGAAAGAAAGGGGACAGACATCTAGCTGTGTCCAGTTCTGCCACTTGAGGAAGAAATTGATACTAGTGAAAAGTTTATTCCCCAATGTGGGTGGAGACTGGAGAAGCTTTAAGGTCTAGCCTGCAGGGGACCCACTACCATCAAAGGTGAAGAAGTCATAGAATTAGCAATAGGGAAATATAAGGGAAAAAATAAATTACCAAAGATGTTAGGAGCAAGAAAATTCAGTTGAAAACCTTAAGCACAAACAGATAAATAAAAAAAGTAATATATTCATAACAGTAGGGAAGATGACTTCCAGGATAGCTAAACAAATCAATACCTGAGGAGACAGACCCCGTGGATTCCCCAAAGAGCACAGAACCACAATAGGATGCTCCTGAACAGTTCAAGACAGAAATGAGATGAAAGCAGAATTTATGCGTGAACAGTAGAAATAATTGGCAGAACAAAAAAAAAAAGAAAAACAACTTGAATCCATGGTGACGAGTCTCTACAAACAAATTTGAAAGAAAACAAATGACTGGAATAAAAATACATAAAAATGAACAATCTAGAAGAGAAAACACAAAAAACAATAATATTAAAAGAAATTATGGTTTCCATGCAAGCAAAATATATTGATCCTTAAGACAGGCTACACAGAGAGATTTTAAGGATCATAGGTCTCCCAGAAGAACATGGCAAGTCAAAAAACCTGAATATCATAATGCAAGAAATAACATAAGAACTTCGGAACATAGAAAACAATGCAATCAAAAGAATCCATTGATCACCTCCAGAATTCTTTTTAATATGCTATAAATTCCAAGACACATAGTTTGTTGTTAAATTTAACTAGAGGCTTTCCAATAAGATTGGGGTAAATCAAGGAGTTCTACTATCATCATTACTCATTGATATGGTAGTAGAAATGCTAGCAATTTCATTAAAACAAGAAAAATAAATTGAGTGAATGAGCATGGACAAAGAAAAAACAAAATTATCCTCTTCTGCAGATGATATGAAGGCTTACTAAGAGAACTCTAAAGAGCCAACTAAAAAAGTTAATTGAAATTATGAACTTCAGCAAAGTTGCAGAATATAAAACAAATCCACAGAAATCATCAGTATTTCTGTTTATTACTAACAAAACCCAGCAGGAAGAGATAGAAAAAGACGTTCCATTTAAAATAATTACAGAAAGTATAAAATACTTGAGAGTTTATCTCATCAAGACACACAAAGGAATTATACAATTCTAAAATACTCTTTATACAAATAACAACTGATCCAAATAATTAATTAATAATAATATCAATTGCTCAAGAGTAGGCCTAGCCAACATGAGAAAATGAAAACACTTCTTAGATTTATTTATTTATTCAGTGCCATAACAATCAAATTACCTGACTTTATAGATTTAGAAAAAATGATAATAGGTAATAACAAAATAATAACAAATTCTTCTGGAAGAATAAAAGGTTAAGAATTTCAAGGAAAATAATGAAAAATAAAGTGGGAATGAAAGGGGCCCAGCAGTATCAGAACACAAACTATGCTACAAAGTTGTAATCATCAAAACAATTTGTTACAGGTTAAGAAACCGAGAAGTTGGGCAATGAAAGTGTGTAGGTATAGATACATTTTCTGGTAATATAGGTAACAAAGTAGGTACATAAACAAATAAGAACAGTAAATTAGTGTTCAATAAACTCAAAGATACCAGCTACTACAGTAAGAACTCACTATTATGCAAAATTTGTTGGAAAAACTAGAAAACACTCTGACAGAAAGTTGGTATAGACTAACATCTTACATTAAATTCCAAGCAAGCTCCAAATGTGTATATAGATTAGATATAAAGGATGATACAAATTAGAGAAGCAACAAAGAAACTGTCCATCAGATCTGTGGAAGTTTGTGACCAAACAAGGTACAACCCTTGTTCCAAGGTCATTGACTTATTGGTGGAGACAAATGCCCTGCCCTGCATTAGAAGCAGGGCAGAGTTGGTAAGAGACAGAGAGCTTCAGTTCTCAACAGTACTCCTCTAAGCACTTTTCAAATGAGAATTTCCCTTTGGTTACTCTACAAATACAGGTCTTTTTTGAGCATCTAGTAGGCTTCCAGCTTCAAGAGAGAATATGGAAGAGGCCAATTCCACTTCAGGTTGCTGAGGGAAAAGACTGAGAAAATATGAGAAGAACTAGCAGTCTCCATCATGTCCCTATTCCCAGCTTGCTACACTAGAGACTTCAGGGAGTTTCCCTTTGGGTGAGATCCAGGACACTCTGTCTTGGCTGAGCTGAGCTATCTTCATCCCAGTGGGAGAGCTCCTTCTTTCTATATTGGCTGGTATTCCTGTGTATGCTTTCTCTGATTTGTATTGGATAAATGACTTTCTTTGCTATTCTCTATGTGTGTTCATTATAGACCTGGTATTAGGTGAGGAAAGGGTCAAGCCTTGAATATAGAGTTTGTGACTCCCCTTTCCACCCAAAATGACGAAGTGATAAAAAGTTAGATGGAACTTGTTCATATCTCCTAGATGAACAATATTTAAGAGAGCAGATAGACAAAATGCTAACCGAGGACCCATCGAGAGAGAGAGAGAGACAGACAGACAGACAGACAGACAGACAGAGACAGAGAGAGAGAGAGACAGAGGAGTGGTAGCCTCCAGTCCCAACCTCCTGCTTCTCTTCCTGGTAGGAGTAAAAGTCTCCCTTGGAGAAGGGTGGGGGGAAAAAGAGGCTAAAGATGTCTACTCTGCCTCCCTTTGAGCCACACACAAGGATGGCCTCCTCTCTTTAAACAGGGATACAGAGCATCACAGAACACAAAATGGACAATTTTTATTACATAAAATTAAAAAGGGTTGATACAAAAAAACAAAAACAAAACAACTAAAATTAGAAGAGAAGCAGGTAAATAAGGGAAAAAATTGCAGAATGAATCTCTGATAAAAGATTTCATTTGTAAGATATATAAAGAATTGATTCTAATTTATAAGAATAAGAGCCATTCCTCAATGGTTAAGTGGTCAAAAGATATGAACAGGCAGTTTTCAGAGGAAGAGATTTAAGCTATCAACAGTCATATGCAGAAATATTTTAAATCACTAATAATTACAGAAATGCAAATAAAAACAACTCTGATTTTATACTAAATAAGCACAAGGTCAATAAAACTGGCAAAAAGAAAGAAAGAAAATGACAAATGTCAAAGGGGTTGTGAGTAAATAGACAGATTAATGCATTATTAGTGGAACTGTGAACAGTTCTGACCGATCTAGAAGCAATCTGGAACTATGATGCAAAAGTTATTCAAGTGTGCCTATCCTTTCAACCTGTGATCTGCCCAAAAGAGAACAAAGAAAGACAAAAAGGACCCATATGTACGGAGATATTTCTTGCAGCTCTTTTTTGCAGAGCTTATCAAGTGGGGAATGGCTGAACAAGTTCTGCCGTATGAATGTAATGGTATGCTATTGTACCATAAAGAAAAACGACAGTGATGGTTCAGGAGAAACCCCAGAAAACTTGAACAATTTATACAACAACAACATTGAAAAGACAAACAACTTTGAAACACTTGAGAACTCCAATCAAGGGGAAAGTGAAAGGAATAAACATTTTATTAAGTGCATACTATGTACCAGATACTATGGTAAGTACTTAATAAATATTATTTCATTTGAGCCTCGCAATAACCCTGTGAGATAGGTTCTTTTATTATCCCCGTTTTACAGTTGAGGAAACTGAGGGATACAGAGGTTAAATGAGTTGCTCAGGATCACCCAGCTAGTAAGTGTTTGAAGCCCAATTTGAATTAAAGTCTTCCTAACGCTAGGTCCAGTGCTCTCCACTGCATCACCTGGCTGTCTGACCATGACTCCAGGTGACTTCTGGTGAAACATAGTACCCAGCCCATTAGAGAGGTGATGGTCTCAGAATGTAGACTGAGACAAATATATTTTTGAACTTGGCTAATATGTGAATTTGTTTTACTTTTCTACACGTTTTTAACAGTTTTGTTTTTTCTTTCTCATGGGGGAGGAGGTAAAGTGAGGGTAAAAGGTGGATTTCATTGATTGAAAAAATAACATTTAATTTTGTTCAACTCTCAAATTCAGAAAAAGAGTGAGAAATGGGGAGGGGGGAGGGGAAGAAGACAGTCTCTGGGAAGAGAATTGTCTTAACTTAGATTAAGCAAAAATAAATGGAGATAAAGTACTGTCTTCACAAAATAAGGACAAAAAATTTTCTAATAAAAATTATTAGAGATATGTGAAGGGATATAGAAACCTAACTCTCAGAACTTTAAATGTGAATAAATTAAATAGTCCAATAAAACAAGAGTAACAGATTGAACACAGGCATTGCAAATCAATGTAAAAAGGCAGAAATAGTAAACATATGCTTTATAGATCCTAACACAAATAAAACAGCCGTCAGTTCACAGAGCACAACTGAAACATGCAGACCCAAGCAGATGCTTAACAATGAAATCCTAAATAATGAATGGATCCAAGAACAAATCACAGAAACAATAATTATGTGAAGGAAAAATACCATGATGAAATGACATACTAAAATTTCTGGGATGCAGCTAAAGCAGTCCTCACGGGGGGAAGTATAATCTTTTTACATACACATATACATATGTGTGTGTGTATATTAGCAAAATAGCAAGGGAAAAGGTTAATGCACTGAATATGCATTTTAAAAATTAGAAAACCAACAAATATAAAATAAGCAAAAAAGAGGAGATACTGAAAATTGGATAAGATATAGATAAACTGGAAACATGTATATGTAGAATATAAACACATATGTATGTATTTATGTATACATGTACATGATTAGCAAAACTAAAAGCTGTTTTTTTGAAATGACTAACAAAATTGATAAATCTTGATCCAATCTGACGAACAAGAAGAGAGCAGAAAATCAAATCAACAAAATAGTACATGAACAAAATGAAATCACACACATGCGTGCGCACACACAGAAAAAAACAAAAGAAACAATGAAAAATATCAGAACCTACTAGAGACAGTTAGATGCTAACAAAACTAAGAACTGAAAAGAAATAGAGGAATCACTTTAAAATAGTAAATAGTCAGATTATCAGAAGACCAAAAATCATTCTAAAATAATTCAACCCACGAAAAGGAAATGAAAATTATTGTAAAGGAATTATGAAAGGAAAAATATTCTGGTTCTTACAAATTCATAGAATAATTCTATTACTTTTAAAAACTAATTAGTACCCATACAATTCTCAAAAATTAAGAAACCACCCTACCATACTCCCTTTGTGATAATAATAGTAATAACACACAGCATTTACATAGTATTTCCAAGTTAGCAAAGTGCTTTACATATGTTATGTCATTTGCTCCTCACAACACCTACAAAAAGTAGGTGCTAATCTTATCCCCACTTTACAGTAGGGGAAACTGAGTCACAGAGAGGTTAAGTGACTTGCTGAGGTGATACAACTATTAAGTGTTTGAAGTAGGATTTGACCTTGGATTGTCTTGACTTCAAGTCCAGCACTCTAGCACAGCTTTGCAAGTACCTGGCACATAGTAGGTGTTTAATAAATGTTTATTGACTCTATTCACTGTCCTGGAGAAATATTCATTGCTCAAGTTTGGGTTGGGCCAATCTAATAAAATTACAATACCACTAAAGTTAATTTACAGTTTAAATGCTATGTAAATCACACTATCAAAAGGATACTGCATATACCTGAAAAAAAATCAGAGGAAATCATGAAAAGGGGTAGCTATAAACGGGGAATAGCACTTCTAGACCTCAAACTATATCATAACACAGCATTCATAAAAAAAATGGGGAAATAGATCAGTGGAACAGAAGGGACAAGGAAGAATCTGATATAAAAATGATCAATATGATAAATACAGAAAAGCATGGAAAGATTGACATAGAACGATGAAGAATGAAGTAAGGAAAGTCAAGAAAACACAGAACTATAACAACATTCATTAAAAGAACAACCACAATACAATGAAAAGTGAATGTTGAACAATGACAAAGGAGAGAAATAAGAAGATATCCCAATTCCACTTGTTTACAGACATGGGAGTTCCATGAGTAGGGCATATTGCATACATTTATACATGATTTCATTGTGTTGATTGGCTTTGATGGTTTTCTCTTTTTCTTTATTTTTTTCCTCTTTAAAAATATTGCTATATGAGATAGCTTTCTGTGAAGGGAAGAAATACTGAGAAATTCTGATGATGTAAAAAACAAAAGCTATCAATAAACATTTATTTAAAAAAACTTTATGAGAAATGGAGAAGATATAGTGGCTGCCTATTTAAGAGTCATTCATACACTTCTAAGTTAGTGAGCAATGAATATCGAGCACCTGCTGTGGATAGAGTCCTGTACTGGGAGTGAAGGGAATAGTATTAAAAATTACTGTGATACATGTTTCCTTCCTTCAAAGAGATTATAATCTAACTGAGGAGAAAGAACAACCATATAAGAAAGTAGCTTAAGAAAAATTACAAAGAAATACACAAAAGGTACAAAAATGATGGAAGGGATTAGGGTGGAGGATAAGATCTGAGTCTTAAAGGAGGTGAAGGAAATGGTTTTCAGAGCAGGACATCTAGGACATCTAGGAATACCCATACTTGGACAGAAATTCCATTTGTATCACCATCAACTGGTCATCTGGCCTTCATTTGAACCTCTAAAGGGAGGAAACTCATTAATTCCCAAAGAAGTCCATTTCATTTTGAGATTTCTATAATTATCAGGAAGTTTTTCCATACTTTGAACCTAATCCTGCCTCTGCACAACTTCTACCCATTCTCCTCTTTAGGGTTAAGAAGAAGTCAAATCTCTTCTAGACGAGAGCCTCTGAAATAATCAAAGACAACTATCAAGTTCCTCTCGGAGATGAAATTACATCTTTCATCAATTCCTTCAACCAGTTCTGGCATGGCATGGTCTCAAGAGCTTTCTACATCCTCCTCTGGACACTCTATAGGTTGCCAATAATCTTTCTAAATATGACATCCAAAATTGAACATAATGCTCCAGATATGGCCTGACCAGGGAAGAGTTACATGAGCTATTTATCTCTCTAGTCATAGAACAATGTCTTTTTTTTAAAATTAATTTATTTAACTTTTAACATTCATTTTCACAAAATTTGGGGTTCCAAATTTTTCTCTCCATTTGTCCCTTCCCCCCACCCCAAAACACCAAGCATTCTAATTGCCCCTATCACCAATCTGTCCTCTCTTTTGTCATCCCTCCCATCCCTTGTCCCCATCTTCTCTTTTGTCCTGTAGGGCCAGATAACTTTCTATACCCCTTTACCTGTATTTCTTATTTCCTAGTAGCAAGAACAGTACTCAACAGTTGTTCCTAATACTTTGAGTTCCAACTTCTCTTCATCCCTCCCTCCCCACCCATTCCCTTTGGAAGGCAAGCAATTCAATATAGGCCATATCTGTGTAGTTTTGCAAATGACTTCCATAATAGTTGTGTTGTGTAAGACTAACTATATTTCCCTCCATCCTATCCTGCCCCCCATTGCTTCTATTCTCTCTTTGGATCCTGTCCCTCCCCAAGAGTGTTGACTTCAGATTGCTCCCTCCTCCCATTGCCCTCCCTCCCATCATCCCCCCACCCTGCTTATCCCCTTCTCCCCCACTTTCCTGTATTGTAAGATAGGTTTTCATAACAAAATGAGTGTGCATTTTATTCCTTCCATTAGTGGAATGTGATGAGAGTAAACTTCATGTTTTTCTCTCACCTCCCTTCTTTTTCCCTCCACTAAAAAGTCTTTTGCTTGCCTCTTTTATGAGAGATAATTTGCCCCATTCCATTTCTCCCTTTCTCCTCCCAATATATTTCTCTCTCACCACTTAATTTCATTTTTTAAAGATATGATCCCATCTTATTCAATTTACTCTGTGCTTTCTGTATCTGTGTGTGTGCGTGTGTGTGTATAATCACATGTGTGAAAAGTTTCAAGAGTTACAAATATTGTCTTTCCATGTAGGAATGTAAACAGTTCAACTTTAGTAAGTCCCTTATGACTTCTCTTTGCTGTTTACCTTTTCATGCTTCTCTTCATTCTTGTGTTTGAAAGTCAAATTTTCTTTTCAGCTCTGGTCTTTTCATCAAGAATACTTAAAAGTCCCCAATTTCATTGAAAGACCATTTTTTTCCCCTGAAGTATTATACTCAGTTTTGCTGGGTAGATGATTCTTGGCTTTAGTGCTAGTTCCTTTGACTTCTGGAATATCATATTCCACTCCCTTCGATCCCTTAATGTAGAAGCTGCTAGACATCGTGTTATCCTGATTGTTTCTTTCTAGCTGCTTGCAATATTTTCTCCTTGTCCAGGGAACTCTGGAATTTGGCCACAATGTTCCTAGGAGTTTCTCTTTTTGGATCTCTTTCAGGTGGTGATCAGTGGATTCCTTGAATACTTATTTTGCCCTCTGGTTCTAGAATATCAGGGCAGTTTTCCTTGATAATTTCATGAAAGATGATGTCTAGGCTCTTTTTTTGATCATGGCTTTCAGGTAGTCCCATAATTTTTAAATTGTCTCTCCTGGATCTATTTTCCAGGTCAGTTGTTTTTCCAATGAGATATTTCACATTATCTTCCATTTTTTCATTCTTTTGGTTTTGTTTTGTGATTTCTTGGTTTCTCATAAAGTCATTAGCCTCCATCTGTTCCATTCTAATTTTGAAAGAACTATTTTCTTCAGTGAGCTTTTGAACCTCCTTTTCCATTTGGCTAATTCTGCTTTTGAAAGCATTCTTAGAGAGGGAGAGACAAAGGGATGGGGAGCGGGGAAGAGAAGGGGAAAGGAATGGGAGGGGGACGCGCTGGCGCCCTCCCCCACCCCTATCCTCACCTCCCTCTGTGGCCAAGAAGGGCGCGTGCGCCAGGGTCCCTCCGCCCCCTGCCCGCACACGTGCACACACATCGGGTGACAAGTGGGGGGGGTAGGGAAGCGGGGGGGGGGGGAGGGGGAGAGAGAGAGAGAGAGAGAGAGAGAGGGGCTGGAAGAGAGGGAGACCGAGAGTTAGCCTATTTTTCAAGGTGTTATTTTCTTCAGCATTTTTTTGGGTCTCCTTTAGCAAGGTGTTGACCTGCTTTTCATGCTCCTCTCAGTGCCGCGCAGCCAAGGCAGGGCTGGGCTCCGCTCTGGGTCCAGGGTGTAACGGACCTTTGGTGTCTGTTTTCACGGCTCTCTGGAACAGAAATCTCGTCTGCTCCATTGCTCTGTGGCTTCTGCTGCTCCAGAATTTGTTGGGAGTTCTTCTTTAGAGATATTTTATGGGCTGTGGGTTTGGAGCTAGCATATGTGTGTCTTTCTACTCTGCCATCTTGGCTCCTCCAAACAATGTCTTAAGGCAGCCAAAGATCTCAGGAACTGCTTTGACTGCCACATCACACTGTTGACCTATACTGAGCCTATAGGTCACTAAAAAGCCAGATCTTTTTCGAGTGAACTGTTGCCTAACCACATCTCCCCCATCCTCTACTGATGATGATGCATTTTTAACCCACCTCCAGGATTTTATGTTCATTCCTATTAAATTTCATCATATTAGATTAAGCCCATCATTCTAGCCATAATGTGATTTATCACACAACAGTAATTCATTGTAACTTTTGACAAGGAGAGTGATCTGATGAAAACCCAATTTGTGGGAACAGGAAGAAATGGAAAGCAGACAACATCTTCTAGGAGACTACAGCAAGAATTGCGTTTCTGAAATGCTGGGCTTCAGTGGTGGCTGTGATAAGGGATTGATTCAAGGTATGACAGTGGAAGAATCTGGAAGAGTTTATCATGGATTGCTTGGGAGAGGCAAAGAGAAATAATTGAAAGCAAAGGAAGTAGTGAAAGTGGTGAAACCATTAATGATAATTAGGAGCTTGGGAATGAATAACAGGGATGGGGGAATTACAAATCCAGTTTTCTCTAAGCTTATTGATTTGAGCTAAGGCTAAAGGTTAGGGAGGGGTTGCATCTTTTACTTCATGGGTACCTTCAGTCTGGAGACTAATCACCTTCATCTGTTGCAGGGGTTCTTTACCTGGGGTCTACAAACTTTTAAAAAACATTGGTAACTATTTCATTATAATTGGTTTTTTTGTAATGTTGTGTGTTTTATTTTATGCATTTAAAAACATTCTGAGAAGAGATACAAAGGCTTTAGCAGACTTCCGGGGGGGGGGGCATTATATAAAAAAGTTAAGAATCCCTCACCTTTACTAATTAGAGGTGGGGCCACTCTTAGGTGCTGGGCCACCCAGTAAACTCCCAGAGAAAGTAAGAATCAAGAAGGCATTTTCACACTGAAAAGACAGCTGGCAGGGAAGAAGCATTGTGCCATGAAAGGTATGTGGAACTTGTAGTCAGGAGACCTGAGATGGATGAGAAACAGATTGTGTAACCCTGGGTACATTACTTCACCTATCAGAACCATAAGCTATTCTCCTTTGAAAATATGGGAGGTGGCATCAGTCATCTATACATCAATGCCATGTGACCCCCACCCAGATAGCAATATGATTCTAAATTTTGTTGAAGATGTAATAACAGAAATAACCATGTCCAATGAGCCTCTGAAAGCAAACATAAAGTGAGGCATAAACCAGACGAAAAGATGTGTGCTCCCCACTGTGATGGAGGAGAGCCCAGCACAAAGTCCAAGTCAAAGAGGATTCCCTGTGATAGTTACACTGTGTTCAATCCAAGCTATCAACAAGCATATGGGGAAAAATGTTTTAAACCACTAATAATTAGAGAAATACAAATGAAAGCAACTTTGAGGTTCTACCTCACACTCATGAGACTGGCAAAGATGACAAGAGAAAAATGACAAATGTAGAAGGGTCTGTAGGAAAACACATACATCACTGCATTGTTGGTGACCCTGCGAACTGGTTCAGCTATTCTGGAAAAGCAATTTGGAACTATGCCCAAAATGTTACTAAACTATGCATACCCATTGACACAGCTAAACCACCACTACATATATGTCCCCAGTGAAATCAAAGAAAGTGGAAGGGGACACATATGTACAACAACTCTTTTTGTGGTATCCAAAAGTTAGAAACTAAAAGACTTCAGTTCTTCCTATTGGAGAATGACTAAACAAATTGTGGCTTAAGAATAGCATAGAATATTATTGTGCCATAAGAAATTATGAAACGGACAGTTCAGAGGAAACTGGGAAGACTTGTATGATCTGATACAGATCCAAGTGAGCATAATCAGGAGAACAATTTATATACAAAGATAACAAGATTACAGAAAAAATAATTCTGCTATGCATTTGGTTAAGCAGATTACATTTCACTCCTTGTTAGAATTTAAACTTAGCACATCCCTAAATTTAGCTCCTCCTTAACAGGATCCACTGACAGTTTCACAAATTGGCCATTCATTTTATGCCTTTCAGGTTGTCTGTACATATTGATGCCCCTGGTTCCCATTCCATGTGCTACTGAATTTTGTTTCTAGCAGTTGGCTACTTGTTTCTGGGAAGGACAGACAAGATAGGACTTAGACATTTCATTTACAGGCTACAGCACAGGAGCTTTGCTACTCCCAAACGATGCATTCTATGCTCAGAATGTTTGAAAATCATGATCAAAGTCTGATGCTTTCAGAGCACTGATCTGGCATCTGCAAGCACTGAATAATTTTTTAAAAAATAAATAAATGAAAAGATGGCATTTTCCCCAAATTCCTTAAGAGGAATTACAATGAAACGAAGCCAAAGAATTTCTGAGAGAGGAGTAGAATTCAGAGATACAATTCACATGGTCAAAACAAACAGTTGTTTTTTTCCAGATTTTCAGGAAAAGACAATGGGATGTAGTAAAAGAACTAACACTGGGTTTAAGTCCAGCTCTGCCAAACTCTGTATCCTGGGGTAAATCAATCAATGAGCATTCACTAAATCCCTACCATTATCCAGCTACTGGGCTAGGCACTGGGAATACAAAGGGGAGAATGAAATGTTCCTTCTCCTGAATAAGTTCGCATTCTCTTGAGTGAAACATTATGCAAGAAAATGCGTAGTCCAGACCAAGTCAATAAAAGATACTTTTAGCAGAGGCAAGGGAGGAAGAGGTACTTGTCCTTGCAGCTAGGGAATAACAGAAATGGTCTCAACCCAACTCCTCTGATCTTCAGTTTTCATGTACGTTAATATGGGCTCATCCTTTTACATTATCTCCCTCCATGAGAGGCAGCCTTAGAGATACAGCTGTGTTCATTTTCCACCTCTTCTGTATACTTGCTACATGACCCTGGCTAGATCACTTAACCTCTAAATGCTTCAGGCAAATCTCTAGGACTAGAAGTTCGAACACAGTTGCTTCTCTTGCCTTGGTAGAGGGAGTGGCCTCCTGGGAGCTTCCAACACGAGTCAATCCCTGTTCCAGATTAAAAAAAAATCTAAACTAAACTAAAAACCTTTATACGATGTGTTATACTAGGCAACCTGGTATAGTGGCAAGAACGCTGACTTTGGAGGCATTGAGCCTCATTTTGAAACCTAGCTCTGGTGCATACAATGAAGGTGCCCTGGGGCAAGACCTTGGACAATTCACCTTAGTTTTTTTTTGGCTATAAAACAACAATAACAATAATAATAAGAAGAACTGAAATTTACGTTTAGTGCTTTAAAATTTGCAAGGTGCATTAAGCTGCTTGAGCCTCAAATAACCCAATGAGGTCGCCAATACTAGCATTCCCAGTCTTGCTTTCTAGATAGCAAAGCCAAGAGTGAGAAAATGGAGGCAGGAAGCCCCATAGCCCGCCGGTATCAGACGATGAGAAGCTGAGTCTTCCTGGCCCCAGGTGAGGCACTAGGTGGTCTTTGCCACACTGCCCAGCTAGTGTCAAGGATGCCTCCCAGCTTTCTAATTCTATGCACTGCCAAGTGCTATCTAAATGTAAACATTGTTGCTTCAAATGCCAGGCATACCTGAGAGAGCAAGAACATTACTTTCACCTCCCTGCCCCCCAGTCTCAGAACTGTGACTGATGCCAGGTTCAGTGGAGAGGTAGAGCTAGTAAACTACATTTAACTCCCAGAAGCAACCTTTTCTCCTATATACATACACTGCTTTAATCTACTTGGACATTCAGCTAACTGGGGGTGAGGAGAGAGATTAGACATCACCAAATAATATATTATTTACCTACAAAAGAGCCTGCCTTAAATTATGGTCATGTCTCAGGGACTTGGCTAGAGCAGAGAGTTGGTGCTAAAGCAGAATGAGAGAGAAGGCTGGAAAGGAAGGTAGATTGAGGCTAGCTGGGAGAGGGCCTTAAATACAAAGCTAAGCATATGATCAAAATAGCCCCCTGCCACACTACCACAGTTAGAGCATACAAGTGGCCCTGCCTCCTAATATGTACAATGTGCTCCAATACTTCTTTTGCTCATCAGGGTCCATACAGGGACACAGTGGGTGCTGCTAAGCTCCAGGAGGCTGAAGAAATATAGTCTCCGTGGGGTTTTGTTTCTATTTTTACTAAAATTCTTCATCTTTATTTAGATCTTGCCTTTTGAGAGCTGGACCTGAGGTGCTGTGCTCCTTTTCTAAGTGGGGCTGCAAAGGACATTGAAGAAAATAGGACTGACATTTCCAGAATGGCTTTTTGGGAAGAGCTTGAAATCATATACAATCGTCACCGAAAGAAGGCCTTCTCTTCTTGTGAATGTGATTTGAATTGGTAATTGGAACTTGCATTTTAGTGCATCCAGAAAGGGGTAACTTGTTCTCTAGGAGGACTAAGAGCTATAAATACATTCCAGTCACCAGAATATGAGGAAATTACAATGAAAGCAATTAAAGTATATCATAAAAATGATGGTGGCCTCACATCTAGAATCCAAACATTCTGGAGAGGGACTAGATTTTAGCGATCATTTGGCCCACTACTGACCAACCCAAATCGTATTGAGGACTGCCAAAATAGCCCAGTCATTTACTAGGGACTGTTCTGTCCCCTCTGCAGCCTCAGTCCCATGTTGCTCAGAGGCTCAAGGGAACAGAGATCAAAGAGAATAAGGGAGCCAGGAGTGAGAGAAGGCGATGCAAGGGAAAAACCACAGGAATCAGCTTTTTTAAAGATTCTAATATTTTTATCAATGACTTAAAGGCATGGATTGCATGGTGATGAAAATCTCAGGTCCCTACAGAGAAGTTTCTCTCTTCTCTTTATCAAAATTCAAAAAGTGAACTTCCAACACCAATCTCAGAGACTGGCTCCCCGGTTCCCTCCAAAACAACTACTGGCATGTTTCAATGCCAGCCATGACACCTTCCTCCCAGACATGCTCTCATTGGGGAAGTAAGCAGAGAGCATTCTTCTCTAAGCAGTTTGACATCTGGCCTGAAATGGGCACTAAGCAAAGGCAGGGCTGGTTCATAGGAGAGGAGGAGCTCACGAAAATGGGGGAGTCCAATCCAACTACTTTCCCTCTCTGTTGCTGAACTTTGGAAATCATAATGGTGGCAACACTTCATTAATTCAGAGTAATTAGAGGGCAGTCAGTCTAAATTACATACAATTGTCAGAGAAATAGAGTTTTGTATTTTTGAAGCGTGCTGAAAGCTGATAGGAACTTTTGCCAAGCAAGGGGCCTACAGGACTTGCTTTAATGCACAGACAAGATAGGGATTAATGGGTCTCAGTCACTGCTGACAGAGAAATGGATGCTGTTAAAACAATCTTAAAAGGGTTTGAAAGTTTGGGGTGGAATTGTGCCTCCACTAACCTTGGTTATATCATCTAAGGTTTTTTAAATCGTTTGAATATTGAATGATTTCAGAGATTTAACCTCTGTTTACAAATGCATAAGCCCCAGAGGGCCCAACAGAGAGCAGAGTAGAATTTGCAGAGGAGCAATACCAGATCACCTGAAGTGGCATAACTCCATGGATATTCCTGGATATGAAGCTGGAAGCTGCTGGATTCCAGAAGACTCCAGGGACACGTGTAGATATCCTGCCATTTGGCCTAGCATGTGGTTGGGAGGGACCTTTTTCCATTGGCTACATAGCCACAGCTGTCAGTGTCGTTTAAAGGGCTGGAGCCAGGACTGACTAGGGCTTGGGTAGAATTAATCTGAAGAAGAAGGTGACTCCTTCCCTCGCACTATGCATAGCCTTAGGACTTCCTCCATCTCTCAAGACATATGCCTCTCTCCCCAGGAATGGATCTGGGTCTTTGACTTGTTAACTCCTTTGTTATTTCCCCATCCCAGGTGCAGAGAGCAGAGTCTCAGACCTGGCTAGGCAGCATGAGTTGTAGGGATCTGAGGAAACAGGAATTCAGGAATCCAGGCCTGGTGCTGCATACATACCAGCAGCTACACTCCAGGGAGCAGAGTTTTGGGATCTCCACCCAGTAGAAGCCAGCAGTGATGTGAGCTTTGGACATGAATGAACTAACTGGTTGGATCCAAAGCAATGTAGGAACTGAGCTAAACTTACCAACCTAATCCCTCCAGAATGAGGTGGTGAGAGGTGACTGTGCTCCTGAGGTGCTAAGGGAAATTTGTGTATGTTTCTTCTTGCAGTATCTTTGAAGTGAATTGCCATTTGTAAAAGTGAATCCGATGTTAAATAGTTAAATAGGGTACTAGTCACTGGGCCCCTAAAATCGGAGGGGCAACAGAACATAGTTCACAGAGGACCAAGCCAATGTCAGAGAAGAAAGCCAACCTGCAACCTGTACTGGCACCCTAAGAAACTGGAGGAGGGGCCCAGCTCTGAGAAACACTCAATTAGAGCTACCTAACAAGTAGAAGGGGCTGCTTTAGGGAGTGGCAAGTTCTTCTTCACTGGAAGACTTCAAGCATAAGCTGGAGGTTTGCCTGCTGGGAATGTAGCCATCATGGCTCATACAGGGTTCGATCTTTAAAAAGCCTTTTCCTATTTATTAGTTCAATCTGATCCTCCTAGCACTAAAGATCAAGAGAGTTTAAGCAATCGATCCATTGTCACACAGCTAGCAAGTGTTGGAGGCTAGTTTTAAAAGTAAGTCTCTCAGGTACAGGTTGGACATGATGACCTCTGACCTTCCAACTTCAGAGATTAAGAATAAGGAGACCTTCATACTACATTTTTTGGTCCTCTGTTTGCATTTCTACCTCCCCAACCTTACTCCAGCAATGAAGATGGATTGCACTGGATGATAAACATGCTCTCCTGATTAACACAACCAACTAGAACTAGCTCACATTTACCCTTCTGCATATACACTTGACCAGCTGGCACAGAGTGAGTCAGATTAAATCACTTAGCCTCCTAGGCCTCAGTTTCCTCATCTGTAAAATGAGGGATCTTTCTAGCTCTAGTTCTGTGATCCAAATGAGGAAATCCACAGGGGCCTCGAGAAATCTGTTGGTAATCTTACAAAGCTGGCCTATGCAAGGAATGCTTGAGTGGTGGACTGAGGAAAGGCAGGGAAAGTTTGCCAATCTGTACTTAAATACCTTAAATGGGAATCTATGAACTGGACATTGTACAATTAATACATTAAAGACTACAATACCCTTTCTGCTAGTTCCTATGCTTCATCAGTCACTTACATGACATTTCTGTAGGATCAGTTGGCTACAGGGAGACTTCATAAGAATCCTCCAGTCCATGAAAGATTTTTATACATAGACTAGCAACCAGCTGCTCTCAATTTCCACTGGGTCTAGAAGAGGAAATTAGCTTAAACTGTAACATGAAGGTTTCAGTTAGGCAGGAAAAGGTCCTGCCAGTCAATTTTATTAAACCAGGAAGTTTGAGAAATCTCTTGGGGAGGGCTTTATATATAGATCTTCCTTGTTTGAGAGGAGTTCATTACAGGGACAGCCTACACACTGATGGAGAAGACAGCTGCCTATGTGGTACAGCCCATGGTTTCTGGGGAAGGCTCCCTTTCCCTTCCCCCATTTTCCCTAACCACCTGTCCCTAGTGCATGATTTTAGGTTTTAGATTGTAAAAAAAAAACAACTTAGAACTAATTTAGTCCAAACCCCTCATTTTGCAAAGGAGGAAACTGAGGCCCAGAGAGGAAGTTTCTTGTCCACAGTCATATAGAAAATGAGTAGCAGAACCAGAATTCCAACCCAGGTCCACTGGCTGTAAATCCTACGTGTTTCATTGAAGGCATTGTTCCCTGTCCAAGTTGGAAGTACCTCTGAAAGGCCTGTAAGTCACTAATGCCTACATATGATTTCATTCATTTAAAGCTTTCTTTTCAGTGTAAGAACAAGAAAAGCCTCAGTTTGGACTGAGACAAAGGCAGAGTGACAGGTTCACAGCATGGGGCATTGCCCAAGGACAGAAAAAGTCTATGTGGGTAGGCACCTTAAGGAATAGAGGAAGGACAGAGGAGGAAAGAACAGGACGTAAGTTAGAGACAAATGGTCAACTTCATGGTTTCCCTCTTTACATGGAGCTCTGTCTGGTCGCAGGAAATAAGAACACATGAATTCTCAAGGTCACTTACAGTCTGAGGTTTGTAGAATGTGACAAATACTCACAACCATTGTCCCTCCTGAGGAGGTCTTTATGTAGAAATATGCTCTCACACACAGATAGGGCCTAGAATTCCCAGGTGAGGAAACTCCTTCCATACATGCAGGTCAGTAGAGCTTAGAGAGCTGCCTAGAGCACTTGAGAGGTTAAGCAAGTGGCCCCCAGGTCCCCAGCCAGAATGTGTCCCAGGCAGGACTCACCCCAGGTCTCTCCCCACCAGGCCACACAGCCTCTCAGCTAGGGTTGACAAATGGTTTGACTGTATGTGGTTCTGTAAGGCTCCCAATGATCATTGGCTTCTTACTGCAGGGGACTCTGGCCTGGCCACTCCTGTCCTGAGACAATTCAACTCTAAAGTCCTTGTTGGCACTGAATTCTATCATCTGCTCTCTTGGGTTCACATTCAGAACAAGCAATGTGCCAGACTTTTTTTTGCCAGTGAGATCCCACTGATTCTGAAAATGAGTTTAGAGGGAAATATCTGCCACATTATACTCCTTAGTTGAGCTTTTGTTAACGTTAGAAAAAGTACACTGTTCACGTGGCTTAAGTGACTTCTTGGAGAGGATTTTCTTTTCCTTTTCTTCCTGAGGCCAGGCTCTAAGGTAAATTGCATCTCATAGCAACCGGGCTGAGGTGAAAAGAGTGAATTTCAATGGTAGCAAATGTATTCAACAAACAATGACTTGATGTGAAGAATGAAAATGAGAAAGTTGTTTACCAGCTTCTAATCTAATACAATGGAGCAGATTTCTTTCCTATGTGGTCACACTATGCAGGCAGGAAACCCTTCCCCCCCGCAGAGGATCAGTATCTGCTCCAAGGACTGGCTTGACAGATAGTTCCATTGTGTCCACATCAACACAGCCATTCAGGAGCCACTGTACTATTTGGGATGTTGAGGATAATAGCTATCATCTAGAGAATACTTTAAGATATATATTATATATAGATAGATATCTATACCTATTTATCTATCATATATGTATATTAAATAAATATTCAATGATATATCCAATGACGTGTGTGTGTGCGTGTGTGTGTATTCAATGAAACTGCCCACATCATTTAGGAATAAAAAAGCTTATAAAAACTGGGTGACTGACAAAGTCCTCCACTGGCTTAAAAAACACAGTTTATCTATACGTGTCGCTATATTCCTGACAGAAATAATGTACTAATTTTTTGTTTACACTTTTTCTGTATCTATACATATATGAATAAAAAGCTTTTCACCATCAAAATCACTGACATTCTTTCGATATTTTCAAGAAAAGTATGAAAGTTAAATTTACTGAAGTCTGTCTACTCTTCTTGTCTAAATTGTGGCATGAAATTTGCCCCTTCTATATATAGGGCCATGGGTTACTATCCTGGGGTCTGTTAACTTAGAAAGAAGGGGGAGACAGAGGAGAGAGGAGAGGAGAGGGAGAAAAGAGAAAGGGAAGCTATACTTGAATATAATTGCTTTCTTGCGTATTTTATTTATTACTTATTAATCCTATGTATTTTATTTTGTGCATTTAAAAACATGATTCTGAGAAGGGATTCAGAGTTTTCACCAGACTGACAAAGGGGCCCATGATACAAAAAACATCAAAACTCTGATTTAGATTATTAGGGTAAGAGAGAAAAGAGGAGACTTCAAGATGAAAGCAAAGAGGAAAGCTATGAAAAGGCAGAGGGTAATTATTTCCTGTGTCAGGAGGCTGGAAGATGGAAAAATGTCATACAGAGGAAGAAAAGAACCATTGAAAACTTAAGGCTAAGTTACAGATATGAGGCTCTTTAAAAAAGGAGGCTGAACCCTCAAAGAGGAGGAAGCAACTATTTGTCCTCTAAGGAATTATAAGGAGGATGCCCAGATACTGTCTGGTGAGAGATCATCCGGTAAAAGTTGGAGAAAGAAGAGATGAGTGGTAATGGTTCCTCACTGCTGGCTGAGTGATACTGAGGCAGCTATCTGCCAACCTCAAAGCACCAACAGAGTGGTCTGGTGTCTTTCCAGGTCATAATCAATGAGTATTTATTAAGGCTCAATTATGTGCCAAGCTCTGTGCTAGGTACCAGGTAGACGAGGACATGCCACATGTGCACATATAAGTATATACAAGATTAGTATGAGCGCAATATACACAAAATCTATACCAGGTAATCAGGGTGAAGTAAGAGGTAGTGTTGGAGCTGGGGTGTGAAGGAAACTGAGGATTCTAAGAGGACAAGATGAGGAGCTAGGACATTCCAAGTATGAGGGACTGCCTTGCAAAGACCCTGATATAGGAGATGGAGTGGCATGTGAGACAAATAGCAGAAGGCTAGTCTGCTTAGAAAGGCACTGTCCGTTGGAGCCAGGTTGTAAAGAGCTTTAAATGTCAAAGTGAGGTGTTTGTGTTTGATCCTAGAGGCAACGGAGAGTTACTGGAATTTACTTAACTAGAGGGTGACATAGATTTGTGACTTAGCAAAATCATGTTGGCAACTGGGTACAGGACAGATTGAAGAGGAGACAGACTTGAGGTATGGAGACCAATCTGGGGACTACTGAGATAGTCAACAAAGAGGTGATGAGGGGCTAACTAAGGTGATGGCCTTATGAGTTAAGATATGAAGGTAAAATAGAGAAAATTTGGTATCTATGGGATAAGGGAGAGTAGGAAGCAAAGAATGACAATTAGATTGGGAACTTAGGTGACCAGAAAGATGGTGGTGTCTTCAACAGAAATAGATAAGTGCCTAAGAGAGAAGGGTTTAGGAGAAAACCATGAGTTCTGTTTTGGGCATGTAAAGTTTGAAATGCCTATGGGATTTGCAGTTGGAAATGCTCAATAAGCAGGTGGTGATTTGGCCCTGGAGCTCAGGAGAGAGACTATAAACAGAGATCTGGGAGCCATCTGCACAAAGAAGATAGATAACTCCAGGGTTGCTGATGGGGTGACAACAAAAGAGTGTAGAGAGAAAGGAGAAGAGGGTCAAGGTCAGAACTTTGGGGAAAAAAAATGAGGAGAGGTCAGAGAGATAGAAGGAAAACCAAGAGATCTGAGTCCTGAAAACTCAAAGAGGAGAGAGTATATAGCTAGAGAACAGTGAAGCGTATAGAATGTTTTAGAGGGATCAAGAAGAATGAAGATTAAGAAAAGCTATCAAATGTAGAAACTAAGAGGTTCTTAGTGACTTTGGAGAGAGAAGAGAGTTAATGAAGTTGAAAGCCATACTGAAAGGAGTTGAGAAGTGAGAGCAAAAATGGAGAGGTAACTAGTAGGAAATGCTTCTTCTAGGAGGCTAGCTGTGAAAAGGACAAAAAAGATGATGGTGGCTTGAAGGACTGCTAAGGTTGAAGGAGGGTTTCATAACAATGGAGGAGACGTAATAGAGAGCCTCTAAGTTGTTGACATCTTCTCGGTCACTCACTTTCAAAACCTTGGTGCCATCTTTGATTTCTCTGTCTTATTCACCTCATATCCAATCTGTTGCCAAGTCATGATTTTTTCTGCTTCTACGGTGTCTCTTGTATATGGTCCCTTCTCTCTACTCACACAGCTGCCACCCTGGTGATGGCCCTCAGCACCTGATTCCTGAACTACTGCACAAATCTTCTGGTTGATCTCCCTATATCGAGTCTCTCCCCATTCTAGTTCATTCTCCACTCAACTGCCAAAGTGGCATCTAAGTTGCATGGTAGGCAGGGTGCTAAACCAGGAGTCAGGGGGGCCTGGAGTTAGGAAGACCTAAATTCAAATCATAGCCTTTCTAGCTGTATGACCCTGGGCAAGTCACTTAACTTTGCCTCAGTTTCCTCAATTGTAAAATGGGGATAATAGTACCTACCCTCCTAGGGTTGTTGTCAGGATTGAATGAAATAATCTTTATAAAGCAATTAGCACAGTGCCTGGCACATAGTAGGTACTATAAAATGCTAGTTATTATTTTTATTATCTTTTGAAAATGCAGGTCTGACCATGTCACTACCTTATTCAGTAAAATCCAGCAGCTCCCTATTACCACTACCATCAAATATCCAATGCTACATTTGCTATTAAAGCCCTTTAAAACCTGTCCCCTTCCTATCTTTTTACATTTGACTCTCCTCCACACTCTTTGATCTAGTATCACTGGAATACTATTGGTACACGTGGTATTGTGATACGAAGCAAACACCTTCAGAAATTCTCTTTTGTTTTCCTATCATGTGTACACTGATATGTTTGCATGTGTTATATGCCATTTTATTTCATTGAAATAAAAAACATAGGGCACAGAAATATACTTTCTGAAGTGAAGTTGCATTTTACAGTAAGAATTTTATGCTGGCTTTTACAAATCTCCTCATCTCTTTCCCTATAATGTTCCCCTATTTCCTAGAAAAAAGTACACTATACACCCTTGACATCAATAGTTCCCATGTAACTTACTTGATCACTATTCATGTTTAAATTTGTTCTTGTTTTTAGTCACTCCCTCTAATTCTTCTTCTGGATTATTTTTCCATTTCTCCTCATTCACTTTTCCTCTTATACGATCAAGATGGGTCACACAATCATGCTTTCTGTTACTCATAGGCAGTATGCATTCTTTTGCCTGCAGGGCTGCTGATGATATTGGGTCAAAAGCCAGGGCTAGATGGCCTGTAAAGGAAAGTTCTTGTCCAGTAGCAACAGGGCTTACAAAGGTAGGAGGACATCCACTGTTCTTTGTCTATTGATTCTGTAGCTATTTCTTTAGCACCTTCTATGTACTGGAACCTTTCCCATAGGTGGGTTGTGAAGTGGCCATTTTCCTCTTTGTCTTTATCTATCCTTGGTTGGTCCAGGAAATGGCACATTTTAGTATACCAATGAGGAAGTTGATTTTGAGAAAAACAATTGATTTGCTGTGCCTTTCAGTTTTTATAAGCTGATGTGTCATTGAGAAGTGTAAGGCAATATAATGTAATTTGTCAGTCTATTTCAAAAAGAAATGGGATTAGTTGATCCTTTTCAATTAAAAATGGAATTAATAAAGTCCAAGAATAGCATAAATCATCGAAAAACTGAAAACTAAACAGCCATCCCTTGCAGGCAATGATTCACTTGGAGATATATATATATATATATATATATATATATATATATATATATATATATATATATATATATTTCACTTCTAACAATTTATGTTCTTACAAGGCTTACATACGTGCTTCATTGAATCAGTTCAGCTGATCCAAATTTCCCATGTGAAAACTCATTATGTTCTTAGGTTTCTCTTTGTGAATTAGGTCTTGTAGGATTATCTACACTATTTTAAAGTCTTAGGAGAGGCTCCCTAAAAGCATTACCTAAAGCCACCAATCTGCAAGCCAGGTTTTAAACAACAGCTTTAATACTCTTCCAACAGTTTTCTCCAGGCCACTTCATTTTCACTCACCACCAAAACACAAGTTTCTCTGGGGCTTCAAAGCTGAAGATAAAAGACATTGGTCGTTACCTTTCCTTTGATAGTGAATACAAGTTTTCCAGAAAGATAAACATTTAAGCTACTTGGGATAAAAGTTCTATGTTGGGCATAAGTTCTAATTCTGTCAAGGCTTGGAGTGTCCTTCTATGAAGATTTACATGGGTGAAATACCTGGGCCATGCATGATAATGTGAAACCCTTCAATGAGATTTGTTCCTAATGATAATCATTCACTCCAGTTTTCCAGTACCTGAATACAATGCTCACAGTGGATGGCAGCAGGCTTGTAAATGCATATTTCAAAACTTGAAGGATCTAGGATTTCATTGGTATGGCAAAACTCACTGCAGCAAAGCAAAGCAAACTGCAACCTCTCTGTGAGGTAGGGAATGATTTTGGAGAGTAGCTGTGGTCAAAAACTTCATCATTGGCAGGCAACTTGATGATAATCCTCTCTGCATTTAGTACTTTGGATGATAGACATTGAATCTATCACCTGAACTCATATTCAAAGTCTTTCCAGCATGGTAGGACCTGCCTGAGATTATACTCCACTGGCAGAGCCTGTCTTACACAATCTTGTATCCCCAAGGGATGTTCCTAGCACCTAGGGTCTAGAGCTTAGGACATAAATCTTTGTTATATTGCAATGAATTGAGATGCTGGAGAAGAAACCAGTAAGCTGCCAAGTCAAGTTTCAGGTGATCAAGGAGAGGGAAGCTTTGACTTCAAGAAAAAGATTATAGGAAAGGAAGGAAGGGAGGAAGGAAAGGAAAGGAAAGAAAAGAAAAGGAAAGGAAAGGAAAGGAAAGGAAAGGAAAGGAAAGAAAGGAAAGAAAGGAAAGAAAGGAAAGGAAAGGAAAGGAAAGGAAAGGAAAGGAAAGGAAAGGAAAGAGAAAAAGGAAGGAAAGAAGGAAGGAGAAGAGTAGGGGAGGAAGAAAGAAAGAAGGAAAGAAAGGAAGGAAAAAGAGGGGAGGAAGAAAGAAATGAAAGAAAGAAGACAGGAAAGAAAGAAGGTGAGGAGGAAAAAGGGAGGGAAGGAGGAAAGAAATAAAACAAAGTGAGGGGGAGAGAGAAGGAAGGAAGGGAGGAAAGGAGGAAAGAAATTTAAAAAGTTAGAGGAAGAGAGAAGGAAGGAAGGAAAGAAAGAAGGAAGGAAACAGATTGTCTTCAAAGATGTAATCATTCTAGGATTTTCTGTACCTCTGATACTCAACACTTTTTCTGTCCAACCCACATTATCTGCCAAGTTCCTTTGGACTAGCCAGACTCCTTGGTCTTTCCAGTACAATTCAGGCCCACTGTCATCTCTGCCTTAGTGACAGAGCATACAGTTCTAATATAGGGAGGTCACTTGGCTTCCATAGCCCACTGACTTGTTTGGGGTATGTTGGGTCTACTGCCAGTAAGATTAAATAATCTTACTCATGCTTTGGTTCCTGTGTCACTAATACCTATGATGAAACAAGACCACCAATTTCTTTTCCATCAGCTTCTCCACCACTGCCACTGTTCATCATTGCTAACCTGAACCCAATTTGGACCAGTGACCTAGAGAAGCAAAAGCTTTCTTTCTTCTTCCATTATCAGGTCCCTAAGGCATTTGATTCCTTCCCTCGGCTTTTTGAATGATTGAAAGACCAGTTCAGATAGTGACACTTTATTTCTTAATGGAAGCAACAGCTATTCTCATAAATGATTTACCTTGTTTCAAAAATCAATGGAATTGCAATGCCCTAGTATTGTCTGTTTCCACAGCATTTCCCCTTCTCAGAAGTACTGCCCTGTTTAATGTCTACATAAAAGGAAACTCAAATTAATTTTCTTTTAAGAATTTTACCACCTTCTTTAAGATAACTTGAGCCTCCCAGTAATGTTACCAAATCAGGGTAGGAAGTTGCTCATTGAAATGTGGATTTTAATAGTCCTACTTTTTTGAAAAAGTATAAAAATCCATTTGTGTCATGATTCTTGGGTCAAAAGAATGGTACTGGCATCCTCTTTCTTAGTAAATTTATTACTGGAAATATGTCTATGTGTCTATACATATATATCTCTTTATGTTTAAATGACATCTCTGAAGAATTCTATGATACCTTTAAAAAATAGAGCACAGCAAAAACAGTCAGAAACTAGGAGATGGGGGTCACTGCTGAGATGTAAAGATGCATGCTATAGTATACATGTACACAGCAGCACCATGGACAAAGCTAGTTTCTTGCTGGCAAAAATAGGATTAATTCATTTCCTTTGTATAATAGAAAGCAAAATGAGTTTCACTTTAATCCTCTTTCAAGGCTTAATAAGATCAACTGGAAGATACCCAATCAGCATTTATCTTAAAAGTCGAACAGCAGATGCAGTGTACTTTACCTTAGAAAGCTAATGCAGGAGAATAATTAATCCATAAGCTAACATTCCAAAGCCATGGTCTTGTTTGCTATGACCACACATGCTATTTTATTTGCTAGGAGACATGAGAGCTATTGGGGACCTTATTGGTACTATTGATGTTGGAATGAAAATGGCACAAATTTCCTTAGTGATTCCAGTTCTTAGGCTTTTCACACTCCAAATATATTTCATACTTTCTGCCTTCCTGTGGGGTTTTTCTGAATGAAAGTAGTGTTTTCTCATTATATTACTTTAGCTATAAATAAATTACAGAGATTTCTGAAAGGCAGATAATTAGTGGCAGAGCCAAGAATAAAACCTACATCTTCTGACCTTAGTGCTCTTTCAGCTGCACACAATAAGAATAAGAATAACCATCTCCAAGTCTAACCCATCATCCTTGATGAAGGTGAGAAGGGAAGAGTTGTCAGACCAATGGTAGGGCGAAGAAATTCCAGCCACCACAACATGCTTTGGGACCACTATGACACTGTGGAAGCCTGGAAGGAACCCTAAAATGCTGGCCAAGGGGGCTCTGGTGATACTCCTATTGGATTACTATCCCAGCCAATGTGCTATTGATGTTCTATGATGTTAAGAAATAGGGCAACATAGGATTGCAGTCCAGCTCTACTCAAAGCTATCATGATGATCACCTTGGTGTGAAGGTTGATGGTGGAGCAAATGACCTTCCTTCATGTTTTTGTACCACAAAAAGCAGGAGACATTGGAACAAATCAGAAATATCAATAACTCACCTGTTGGAAATACTTCAGTGCAATCACTAAAGCAGACAAACTAAAAGTGTGCATAAAATGGATTGAAGACATGAATATTTTCATTATGCATTAATATTATATCAAAGGAAAACTGGAAAAAGACTACTGGTTATAAGCAAGGACTATATGCTACTTTTCGTCAACAGTACCCTCGGCTCCACATCTCACAAGAGCATGTTGCTGATCAATGCTGGGCAATGCTAAAAATGATTCCATTCCTAAACATACGTTAGATAAAATAAGGGATGAAATGGTAGAGATAAAAAAATGCAAAGAGCAAAGGTGAAAATCTTTTGAAAGTCATTGACAATCTTCACTTAAGTCAAATTTCAGAAATTATACCTAGCAACAAAATATTTTTTTTAAAAATGCAGCACTGATATGTCTAATGATTTTTAAAAGGTGACGGGCATACTTAGACTAGAATTCCTTTTTGAGTTGATGCGAAGAATCTAACTAGCAGACCAAGTCACCAAAACAAAGTAATTCCAAAAATCTAGTATTTGCTATAACCATTATGGGTATATTTTCCACAGAGTTTGATGAAAACTGTAAAAACACTCCAGGAACTGAATACACTAATATGGGTGGTGGCTAGAGCTGTAGTGAGAACCACAGGAAGACAGATGGAGTTATCCAGCAATATCCTTAAGGACAGTCAGCAAACACCACCATCAAAGTTTTCAAATAATTGAAACTATTGAAAATACGGGGAAAGGTATTGGAAGACTATATTGCTATTTAGCTGGTACTTGCAGTAGAAAGCTTGAATGCCATGTTGCCAAACTAAAGACAATAAACAAGGACACATGGGAAAAAGTGCAGAAAACGAAGACAAATCAAATTTCTAGATTCCCTTAATCAACAATGTCAAACAAAAGTCAAAAATGTGAAGCAACATAAGGAACAAGAAAAAATGCAGTATCAATCGAAAACTTTACTAAAGAGGCTTAAGAAATAAATCAGAGGTAAGAGAATCATCAAAGGAAACTGTTGGTCAGTTTTATTGGCACAAGAAGGGCAATGCAGCAATAAATTCAAGTCGGATCAAATGAGAAACAGATTGCACATCATTAATATAATGAATTGCAGGATAGTAATATCAAGGCAAGTGAGTGAAACTCTAGCGTCTCGGCAGAACTGGAAGGCTATATGGGCAGTCAGTCAGTTAACATTTATCAAGAGCCTACTATGAGTCAAACACTGTGCTAAGCACTGAGGATGCAAAGAAATGCCCAAAACAGTCCATGTTCTCCATGAGCTCACAGCATAATGTGAGATAAAACATGCAAACTATATACAAAACAAATTATAAACAAGTTAAAATGGAAATAATCAACAGAGGGAAGTCTCCAATTTTAAGAGAAATTGGAAAGGCTTTTGGGAGAAATTGGAATTTTAGCTAGGACTTGACGGATGCCAAGGGATCCAGAAGGTGGAGATGGGGAGAGAGAACATTCCAGGCATGGTAGCCAGCCAACAAAAATGCAGTCAAGAGATGGTGAAGAACAGCAAGGAACCCAGTGGCACTGGGTATTTCACAGTAGTACAGCATGTGTCAAACTGTTTGGTCTCAGAACCCTTTACGGTACTAAAAATTATCGAAGATCCACTTGAGACCTTTTGCTTATATGAGTTATACTTATCAATATTTAACATATTAGAACCTATACTACCTTAGTATTATTATGAAAATAGTCCCCCTTGAAAGGGGACTCTCCATTTGGAGAAGTATACCTTCCAGCTTCTTCTCAGATGCCAGGATGATCCCTCCTTCTTAGTAGAATACATCATATACTTAAAACCAAAAATGAGAATGGAACTAACCCTCACCATAAAAGCGGATCATGAGCTTATGTATTATATACAAGGCATTCACATCTTGTACCTCCTTCAAAATTATAAATGCACGATATTGGCTAAGAACCAGAAAGGTTATACTGAAAAGCCCTAGAGGTATATACACCAACTCATTATTGATTTGGCTATTCTTAAACAAGCCATCTGAAAGTGCTATAACATTCGTATTACTTTTTTTGATCATATCTCACAACTTTTCATTTCATTCTCCACACATGGCTTATTCTGGTATTGCAAATACAGGTTGTCCCAAAAGAAATGGTACATTTTGGAGCTTAAACAGCTTAAAAAGATTTTCTGAACACTCTGTTATAAAGTACTTCCCAAAACAATGAAGATACCATAGCATCTGATGTCCACATGGTAAACTCTTACTCTATTTAAAACATGCACCAATATTAATAATGTCCAAACTAAGGAATATAAATTGCAGCAAATTTCAGGAAGTTAGACTAAACTCATTAGTTCTGTCTAGCCTTAACCCTCTTATCGTCTCTCCTGAAGAAAACTGTGCATACTTTCCAAGTCAAGGAGGGTGGTACTCTCAAACCCCTATCAATCACTCAATGTACATGGAAGACATGCCAATGAAAAACATTATCACACACCTTCATCCTATAGCAATGTGTTCCAGTGATATCAAAATGTTATTTGTATTAAGAAATAAGTGTAAAAGAGTCAATGCATACCAAAGAAAAATAAAGCTGAAACAATGGATAAAGGTGATACTTAAAAGTAGCTTGTTCTCTTCCAAGCAAGACACAACAAACAAAAAGTTATTGAAGAAGACACCATAGTAGTGTGTATCAGGGCACTCACCGGCCCCTCAAAGTCCAAGCTGAATGAGGAGACTCATGCTTAGTTCAGTTAACACCTTCTCAATGCCAATAAATGTAAACTTTTGGAACAGGCAAATGGACAGAAACAGCTTTAGAAAGTAGGCAAACAATATTAACAAAACACAGAGTCCACTATTCCAAGGCAACCATGGAAAAATTAACATTGTCTTTTATTAAGGAAAAAGAGGACTGAGAGATGTTTTCATACCACATGACAAACAAGTTGGGTGTTTTGTTTTTTTTTTTTCAATCATTTCAGTCATGTCCTATTCTTCATGACCCTATTTGGGGTTTTTTTGGCAAAGATACTGGAGTGGTTTGATATTTCCTTCTCCAGCTTGTGTCACAGATGAGGAAACTAAGGCAAACAGAGTTAAGTGACTAGCCCAGTGTCATACAGCTAGTAAGTGTCTGAGGCCACATTTGCACTCAGATCTTGCTGACTCCAGGCCTGGTACTCTGTCTACTGCACCACCTAACTGTCCCTGATAAATAGGTTAAGAATGTACAAAACTACACTAACTGGGCCCATTACAAGTTAATGCTGCATAATCTTTACTGGGCCCTCACTGTGATACAGCAGTCCTTTGACACTTTTCTAATCAATTCACTGTTCCACTTCCTACAATGACTCTTTGCAAATCTTTCCAACCCTCCTCAAACTTCCAATGGCATACCTCCCTGCAACCTCTCAGCTGAGTTCCTTGCCTCATATTTCACTGAAAATATTAAGGCCATTCACCAAGAGCTCCCTCTTCTTCCATCCTTCTCAGCTCACATTACCCTTCCTCCTTCACCTGTTTCACATGAATAAGTGGCTCTACTCCTTGCCAACGCAAACTCTTCTACCTGTGCAAGTGATCCCATTCCATCACATTTTCTCTATAAGACTGTCCTTTCTATCATCACCACTCTCTCAATCTTCAATCTCTACCTGTCTTCTGTTTCCCTACTGACTACAAACATGCCTATATCTCCTTCATCTTGAAAAAACCCTCACTTGATCTGTCCATTACCATTAGATATCATCCTATATCTATCTTCCCTTTCATGGACAAACTCCTTGAGAAAGCTACCTCCAGTGAGTACCTCCATTCTTTCCTCTCACCGTCTTCTTAACTCACTTCAGTCTGACTTCTGACCTCATTATTCAACCAAAAGAGCTCTCTCTAAAGTTACCAGGAATCTTTCAAGTGCCATATCTAATAGCTTTTTCTCAATCTGCATGCTTCTTGAATTCTGGGTAGTCTTTACCACTGATGACCACCCTCTTGCCCTTTATACTATCTCTAGGTTTTCATGACATTATCCTTTTCTAGTGCCTCTCCCTCTTGATCTCTACCTTCTGGCTTCCTTACTTCCTTCAAGTCCGGGTTTAAATCTTATCTTCTGTAAGAAGTCTTTTCCTGTCCCTCTTAATCTTAATATTTTCCCTCTATGGATCATTTCTTATTTATCCTATATATAGGTTATCCCTACCTACTCATCTGTATGTTGTCTCCATTAGATTGCAAGCTCCTTAAGGGCAGGAATTGTCTTTTGCTTTTCTTTGTAGCTCCAGTGCTTAGCATGGTACCTGGCATGTAGTAAGTATTTAGTAGTCAATGCTAATTGACTAACTGATAACTCCTCAGTCTCATTTGCTGAATTTTAACCTAGGCATCCCCAAAGGCTCTGTCCTAGGTTCTCTTCTCTCCTTCCTCTATGCAATTTCACTCAGTAACCACATAGGCTCCCATGAAGTCAATAATCCTCTCTCAGCAGATGATTCTCAAATTAATTCTTGTAGCACTGGCATCTCTCCTGAACTCTAGTCTCACATTTCCAAGTGTCTACTGGACATCTCAAACTGGACAGCCCAGAGGCATCTTAAACTCAACATGTCCAAAACTGAACTTATCTTTCTGCCAAAACTTTCTCCTCTCCCTATATTCCCTATTTCTGATGAGGCCATCCCCCCAGTTACCCAGGCTCACAGCCTCAATGTCATCCTTGACTCCTTACCCTCTCTCACCATCCCCACATCTAATCTACTGCCAAGTCTTCTGATTCTCCCTTCACAATATCACTCACATCCACCCCCTCATCTCCTCTGCCCTGCTGCCATTCTGGTATAGGCCTTTATCACCTCGCTCTTGGACTATTGCAAGTCTTCCAGTTGGTATTCTTGCCTCAAGTCTCTCCCCACTCCAGTCCATCCTCCCTACTCAATAAACTCCAATAGTTCCCTATTACCTCCAAGATCAAATATAAAATTCCCTGTTTGACTTCCAGACCCTTAGAAATTGGCCCATTCCTACCTTTCCAGTCTTCAAAGTTTAATGGCTACAAGTACTATATCCATTATCTCACTCAATTCTCACAGAAACACTGAGGAGGTCTTTGTTATTATGCACATTTTTCAGAAAAGGTTAACATATTAGGAGGTGCCTGAGGCCAAATTCAAACCCAAGTCTTCCAGATTTCAAGTCTAGTGCTCTTTCCACTATACCAGTAGAAATTCTATAAACTTGACCAACATAGACGTGGCCAAAGACACTTTAGGTTAGGTGAAAAATTCTAGCATAAGGAGAGACTGTGATGTAATTTTGGTTAGCAGGACTTATGTTCTCCAACTTCTTATCTGATTCCTATGAAGGAAAGATAATAACATTTGTTGACCTGAATTTTAAAATTTAGACTAAAGTCACATATTAACAATTCATGGAAATTGAATTTTGTAAACCACAGAACCTTGGAATTGGAAGGGAAACCTAGAGACTACCTATTCCAACTCACAACAGGACAAGAATCCCTTCTATAGCGTACTTGGCAAGTAGCCATACAAACTTGTCTTGAAGACCTAAAGCAAAGATGAACCTACAATTTCAAGAGGCACCCCGTATATCTTCTGAATGATTTGGACTGTTAGGAAGTGTTGTCTGCCATTAAGTCTAAATTTTACTCTTTGCCACTGCCATCCACTGCTCGTATATCTGTTCAATGAGAAAATTATTTTGCTGCATACTAGGTACCCTTTCTTTGCATGGGACCCCAGGAGAATTATATCTACTGAAAATCATAGCTCACAAGATTTCATTAATATGTTTACTTTGACTAGAAAACCAGAGCACACAATCAGTTCAAAACAAAACAAAACAAAACAATGAAATAGCCAAGCAAGAAAAGCCATAATAATAATTAGCCTTTATATAGTAGTGCCTTAAAGTTTATAAATTGATATCACCTCAATCCTATAAAGTAGGTACTACATATTAGGAAATCTGAGGCCCCATATTCAATCAGTTGACAAATACAGATTAAGCATCTACTCTGTGCCAAGTTCTGTGGTAGGTGCTGAGACTATAAAGACAAAATCAGAAGTCACTGGCCTCAAGGAGTTTATATGTGCACATAATTACTAAGTGTCTGAGGCAGATTTTAAATTCAGGTCTTCCTAATGTCAGATCCAATACACTCTCTGCTCTACAAGGTTGCTGTCCTTGATGGTAGAGTACTCCCCCCCCTCCATAAAGCTAGGGCATGGTTTCCAACAAATAAACATGTCATCAGGATGAGTAGGCACATATGTGAGGAACACATGTAGAGGGGCACACATACAAGCGACATGCAAGGTCAGCACATTTGGGTGAAGTGACATGTGATGATGCTACAGGATTGCCTATATCTTCTGGTGATGTCATCACACTGTTCTACTGGCCGGGCTCCCTGCTGGGACCTATAGGACTTCATTTGCAGTGTTCAGCTGAGGTAACAATCCCTTCCCCATGTCAGGGAGTCGGCTGCCACCTCTCTTTCTAGTTTACAGCTAAGAGGCTATGTTTCCTCTCTTTAAGTGGAAAAGACAGATCTTCACACACTAAGAGGCTTTCTTTCCATAAGGAGAGAGCTCTTTCAGCAACTCTATTCTTAGCCTCAGGGCTTAATTAAAGACTATCATCATTTAGTAGTATGTCTTTGAACTCATTTCTTCCAAAGTCCCAGTCCCAAGCTTCTGTCTGACTTAGGATTTGAAAGTCTCCTTTAATTCCAATTCATTCCTGCTTGTCAACCTTCATCCCGCTCAAATGTTCCAACTGCAGTAGATACAACAGCTTGTCTTGTGCCCTCCCCCCAAAAAAACTTATTTATCTCCCCACGTACATACAGAGGAAAGGGATGGCAAGAACGGAAGAACCAGGAGCCCCTGCTGGGAGCCTACTATCAGCTCACCTCAAATCCTTTGTTCCCATGTTACCATTCACATGGAAACATGGCAGGCAACAAACTTCTCAGACATTCAGATGCCCGCAAAACTTAAAAATCTCCCAGTCTGTCAGCCCAAATACAAATCCCCTCCACAGTATCCCAGACAAATGTTACTGTGCTCATCCAGCCTCTGCCTGAAGGCCTGGAAGCTTACTACCTCATAAATTAGGTCATTAAACTTTCCACAGGGAGAAAAGATTTTCAAAAACACTCAGTTCTAATCCCGGAAGTGCTTCCTCATATTAAGCTGAATACAATCTGCACCCTTCCCCATACCTAAAATAGAGAAGAAACACACATGGAATTCCACCTGATTTTACTTATACATTTCTGCTGGAAAATATAACGAGTGAGACTTATTCCTAGTAGCTGACATTCTTTGCGGTCTGGCTGTCAATGTTTCAAGCCTTTAGGCAAAAATGAGCTAAATAAAATTAGAACAGGCCAAATCCTTAATGAACTTGAAAAAAAATCAATACTAGTGATGGGGGAAATTTCCAAGACATCAAACACACTGTCAAAGGACAATAAGGGAGCAAAACCTTTTCTGAAGAACATAGGAAGTCACAAAAGTGTAAGAGAAACTGCCTGGTAAAGTCCAAGAGATTACTGGTGTAATCTTCTAAAAGAAATGGGAGTGGGAGGCAGGGTGCCAAGGAGAAATATTCAAAATAGTTTCTAATTTGAATTTGGAAAGTCTACCAAGTAACCTAGACGAGAACAAATGATAGTGCATGGTGCAAATGTGCTTCTTAGAAACATGTCCAATGAGTGATGTGGTTTGTTTTCTTGGTGCCAGGGGAAAAAAACATTTTCTGAAGTCTATCTGAAGAAATGAATTATGGGTATTAGTAGAATTGCAAAAACAAAACAAACAAACAAACAAAAACATTAATCACTGTTTTAGGGCAAAAATCCTATGCATACTTCAGAAAAACTGATGTTTTTACATTAACACTCCCATTAGACAGCAGCTCAAATAGGCATTGGCTGAAATTCATTCAAAACACAAAGCTTTGAATACCAAAGAGTCTGGGAAACCACTTTTATTTCTCATTTGTGATTATTTCAGGGAATGTGTATCCTCTTTACAAAACTATCCTCTCTAACAATTCAGAAATAATTTATGGATGATTAATGGTATGTGATATGTTATATGGATATGAACTGAAGCTGGTCATCATCATTCACTTTTATCATTTGCCTTGGATGTAACTGACTTTGACCATGTAAATTACAGCAGAGAAGGGAGAAGCAGAAGAGATTTCTAAAACTCTTAGCCTGAATGATTGCTCTGTGGCCTTCAATGCTTTCGCCTCTAACTCTCAGTTTCTAGCAGATTATACTTTCCCCTTAATTTAAAATATCAATGATCAAAATAATATATGCCAGTTTTCATAAAGATCTCAAAGCAATTTATCTGCAGATATTTAGCAGGAAATTAACCATGTGAGGGTACATGCAGCTGCTCCCACCAGTTTCTTTTGCACTTTGCTTGGTGAAGAATATTTTAAAAAATGACGACTCACAAAAACAAAACTTCTTGATTCAAGTACACTGGAAGAAAGGGAGAAAATGGGAACCAGGCATGGAAAAATCTTAAGTACTCTGAAGGTCTACCAACATAACCTCCAGCTTGTCTATTCCTTTCTAGTCACTAAATGTTTTCCAGGCCTCTAAATAAAGAAGACTAAGCACTTCAATGAGCTTCCTTTGCCTTATATTTCTATAGTGTCCTCCTCTGTGTTTAACACAAGGCTGAGCTGTATAAGCCTCAATCAATAAAGACATTTTGACTGATTAATACAAATCCTAGCACAGCTTCTCAACATGCAGATATTGCATCAGACAATGGGGCTACAACGATTTCTTTTCTTTTTAAATTTTGAAGTTCTAAATTCTCTCATTCCCTCTCACTCACTCCCCCCACCCACTGTGAAGGCAAACAATGAGATATCACTTATCCATGTGACATCATACAAAACATAGCTCTATATTAGCCATATCACAAAAAAAAGCAAAACAAAATGAAGTGAGAAAACTTTATTTTAATTTCCACTCAGTTCATCAGGTCTTGCTTTGGAGGTAGGATTTTTTCAACACAAAACCTTTGAAATGCTTTGGATTATTATGCTGATAATATATAATATATTATAATAATATAATATAATATTATTATGTCATATTATTATAATATATTATATTGATCAGAGCAGTCGAGCCTTTCACAGTTGATGATCATTACATCACTGCTATTACAGTGTACAATGATGTCTCAGTTCTTCTCACTTCACTGTAGATCAGTTTATATAGATCTTGCCATGTTTTTTTGTGAAATCACCTCCTCATCATTACTCCATCACAATTATGTGTCACAATTTATTCAGCCATTCCCCAAATGATGATCATCCCCTCATTTCCCAAGTCTTTGCCACCACAAGAAAGAGCTGCTATAATTACTTTTGTACATATAGATCTTTTTATTTTTTCTTTGATCTCTTTGGGATATAGATTTAGTGATATTGCTGGTATGCACAGTTTTATAGCCCTTTGGACATAGTTCCAAATCGTGCTCCAGAACAATTGGACCAGTTCACGACTCCACTTCATTAGCATACTTATTTTCTCTCTTTTTTTATTAATTTATTTAACTTTTAGCATTCATTTTCACAAAATTTTGGGTTCCAAATTTTCTCCCTATTTGTTCCCTCCCCCACCCCAAAACACCGAGAATTCTAAATGCCCTTATCATCAATCTGCCCTCTCTTCTATCATCCCTCCCTTCTCTTGTCCCCATCTTCTCTTTTGTCCCGTAGGGCCAGATCACTTTCTATACCCCTTTACCTGTATTTCTTATTTCTTAGTAGCAAGAACAGTACTCGAGAGTTGTTCCTAAAACTTTGAGTTCCAACTTCTCTTCATCCCTCCCTCCCCACCCACTCCCTTTGGAAGGCAAGCAATTCACTATAGGCCATATCTGTGTAGTTTGGCAAATGACTTCTATAATAGTTGTGTTGTGTAAGACTAACTATATTTCCCTCCATCCTATCCTGTCCCCCATTACTTCTGTTCTCTCTTTTGATCCTGACCCTCCCCATGAGTGTTGACTTCAAATTGCTCCCTCTTCCCATTGCCCTCCCTCCCATCATCTCCCCCACCCTGCATATCCCCTTATCCGCCACTTTCCTGTATTGTAAGATAGATTTTCATACCAAAATGAGGGTGCATTTTATTCCTTCCTTTAGTGGAATGTGATGAGAGTAAACTTCATGTTTTTCTCTCACCTCCCCTCTTTTTCCCTCCTCTGAAAAGTTTTTGCTTGCCTCTTTTATGAAAGATAATTTGCCCCATTCCATTTCTCCCTTTCTCCTCCCAATATATTTCTCTCTCACTGCTTAATTTCATTTTTTTAAAATATGATCCCATCCTATTCAATTCACTCTGTGCTCTCTGTCTCTCTCTCTGTGTGTGTGTGTGTGTGTGTGTGTGTGTGTGTAATCCCACCCACTACCCAGATACTGAAAAGTTTCAAGAGTTACAAATATTGTCTTTCCATGTAGGAATGTAAACAGTTCAACTTTAGTAAGTCCCTTATGACTTCTCTTTGCTGTTTACCTTTTCATGCTTCTCTTCATTCTTGTGTTTGAAAGTCAAGTTTTCTTTTCAGCTCTGGTCTTTTCATCAAGAATGCTTGAAAGTCCTCTATTTCATTGAAAGACCATTTTTTTCCCCTGAAGTATTATACTCAGTTTTGCTGGGTAGGTGATTCTTGGTTTTAGTCCTAGTTCCTTTGACTTCTGGAATATCCTATTCCATGCCCTTCAATCCCTTAACGTAGAAGCTGCTAGATATTGTGTTATCCTGATCGTATTTCCACAATACTTGAATTGTTTCTTTCTAGCTGCTTGCAATATTTTCTCCTTGACCAGGGAACTCTGGAATTTGGCCACAGTGTTCCTAGGAGTTTCTCTTTTTTGGATCTCTTTCAGATGGTGATTGCTGGATTCCTTGAATACTTATTTTGCCCTCTGGTTCTAGAATATCAGGGCAGTTTTCCTTGATAATTTCATGAAAGATGATGTCTAGGCTCTTTTTTTGATCATGGCTTTCAGGTAGGCCCATAATTTTTAAATTGTATCTCCTGGATCTATTTTCCAGGTCAGTTGTTTTTCCAATGAGATATTTCACATTATGTTCCATTTTTTCATTCTTTTGGTTTTGTTTTATGATTTCTTGGTTTCTCATAAAGTCATTAGCCTCCATCTGTTCCACTCTAATTTTGAAAGAACTATTTTCTTCAGTGAGCTTCTGAACCTCCTTTTCCATTTGGCTAATTCTGCTTTTGAAAGCATTCTTCTCCTCATTGGCTTTTTGAACCTCTTTTGCCAATTGAGTTAGCCTATTTTTCAAGGTGTTATTTTCTTCAGCATTTTTTTGGGTCTCCTTTAGCAAGGTGTGGACCTGCTTCTCATGCTTTTCTTGCATCTCTCTCATTTCTCTTCCTAGTTTTTCCTCCACCTCTCTAACTTGATTTTCAAAATCCTTTTTGAGCTCTTCCATGGCCTGAGCCCATGGTATATTTATTTTGGATGTGTGGGATACAGAAGCCTTGACTTCTATGTCTTTCCCTGATGGTAAGCATTGTTCTTCCTCATCAGAAAGGAAGGGAGGAAATGCCTGTTCACCAAGAAAGTAACCTTCTATAGTCTTATTTCTTTTCCCTTTTCTGGGCATTTTCCCAGCCAGTGACTTGCCTTCTGAGTTTTCTTTCCACCCCCACCTGGCCTCCAGATCCACCCAGCCAGTGCTTGGGGTCTGAGATTCAAATGCTGCTTCCCAGCCTCAGGGCTTTGGGCGGGGGCAGGGCTGCCATTCAGTGTGAGATTAAGTTCAGGTGCTTGGGTGGGGGCAGGGCTGCCACACAGGCCTCAGTTCCCTCAGGGGGTTTATGTGGAGACCTTCAACAATGGATCCAAGCTCCTGCCTGCTTGGGGAGCCCCTGTCCACTGCTGCCCCTGCTGCTGCCTCCTGAGGGGGCCCAAGCCACAGGGACACTCCACTCCCCTCTTGGCCACCCAAAAAGACTCTCTCGCTGACCCTTGTCACCTGTGGGTGGAGGGACCTGCATGGCTGCTGGAGATTCTGTCCCTGAAGCCTGCTGGGATCTGCTCCTCTCGCAGCCATGTGGCCAAGACAGGGCTGGGCTCCGCTCTGGGTCCGGTGCACTATGGACCTTTTGCATCAGGTTTTCAGGTCTCTCTGGAACAGAAATCTTGTCTGCTCCATTGTTCTGTGGCTTCTGCTGCTCCAGAATTTGTTGGGAGTTCTTCTTTACAGATATTTTATGGGCTGTGGGTTTGGAGCTAGCATATGTGTGTCTTTCTACTGCACCATCTTGGCTCCTCCCCCTAGCATACTTCTTTTCCCACATCCCCTTGAGCATTCATCATTTCTGAGAGGTGTGAGGTGCTACCTCAGAACTGTTTTAATTTGCCTTTCTCTAAACAATAGTGATTTAGAGCATTTATTCATATGGCTATAGATAACTGATTTCTTCTTCTAGAAACTTTTTGTTCATATCCTATTTTGCCATTTGGGCAAAATTTGTTTGCCATTTGGGGAATGGCTCTTATTTTTGTAAATTTAATTCAATTCTTTATATATTTGAGAAATGAGGTCTTCATCAGAAAAACTTGCTGTAATTTTTTTATATTACTTCATTATCTGTCATACCTTTTAGCAAAATGTAGTTTCCTTGATTATTTTAATTAGTTCTCTTTTTGCTTTTGTTTTGTCTGAGATGATACCATGGGAGGGCTTAAGGAAAGACAAGAAAGTTTGAAAAAGCCACTGCAGAGAGTAGGATAGTGAATCAATTAGAGGAAGAAAAAAAGATTGCCTTGCTTTATTGAGGTCCCAAAAGAGATAATGTAGCATAATTTGGCAGTAGACACAGTCAGGGTAAGGGCTGGCAGTACACGAACAGGAACAAAAGAGGTAGATGGTAGGAGTAAGCCAGAGTTGAGGTATGGCAAAACCATGATTGGCTACAAGACAAAAAGGCAAGGGAATTGAGAGCAGAGGACAATATAGAGCTGAATGAGTGTACCAAGAGATTGAAGGAGAGACAAAAGAAGAGTATAGCTATAGCCAATGAAGAAGTGATAGCCTGAGAAAGAACAGAGGGGTGGAGGGAATGGAGGAAATAATGGTGATGAACAGGGTTAGAGGTCATAAATTACAGAGAAAGATGGAATGATGAAAATTATGATCAGATAAAGTCAATTTGTAGTTCTTTACAATGGAAGTGGAATACTTGTGGATAATGGTAAAATCAAGTGTGTGACCATCTCTCTGTAGTGCTGAGGTGGATTGAGGAGTAGGCCAAGGGGATTTATAACTTCTCTGACAGTTATTCAGCCGTGTATTTTAAGAATATTGTTCAGCCTCTGATTATACTTGGTTAATAAAAAATTATTAGAACTATGATCTATACAATCCTTGTGGTAGATAATGACATCTATCTCTGAAATTATTTCATGATTTTCAACTGTTCCATATTTTCCGCTGCTACTGGCAAGTAAGAATAGACATAGCAGTCACATGGACTAAGCGATCCAGAATATAATCACAGAATCTCAGAGGTGGATAAAACCTTCATGGAGCATCTGTCACCAGTACCTGAATTAGAATCATCTTTTCAACATACTTGATGAGTACTCAGACATCCTTTTCTTAAAAATCTCCAGTTGAGAGGAATCCACTACTTTCTAAGGCAAAGCCTTCCAGGATCAGAGAGTTTGAATTAGTAGGAAATGTCTCCTTACATCAAGCCTAAATTCACTTCTCTATGATTTTCATTCACTTCTCCTAGTTCTGCATTCTGGTGCTAAGTAGACCAACTCTAGTCTCTCTTCTGTGTTGTTGAGTCGTTTCAGTCATGTCTGACTCTTTGAGACCCCATTTGGGGTTTTCTTGGCAAAGATACAGGAGTGGTTTGCCATTTCCTTCACCAGCCCATTTTGCAGATGAGGTACCCAGGGTCACACAGCTAGTAAGTGTCTGAGGCCAGATTTGAACTCAAGAAGCTGAGCCTTCCTGACTCCAGGCCTGGCACTCTGTGCACTGCAGTGCCACCTACCTGCCTCTTCTACATGACACTCTTTCAAATCCTTGACAGCTATCATGCCTCCCTCAGTCTTCTCTTCTCCAGGACAAACATCCCCAGTTCATTAAGCCAAACTTAATATGTATAATCAGGAGGGACTTCCCCATTCTGGCTGCCCACCTCTAGACACTAGTCACTGCTCTTGTGACTGCAGACATTACTTGGGATCTCATTACAGTACAGTACACTATGGACAGTACTATCTTTTAGTTTCTTACTAAATTGTAAGCTCATTGAAAGCAGGAATTATATGATTTTTTTCCTTCTTTGTATCTCCAGTGCTTTGCACAGAGTGGGCCCTTAACAATTTTTTTGCTGAATGGAATTTAATTTGACAATTTACTAAGCTCCATGAAAATATAATCAAGTGGCTAATAGCTTAAATCCTGACAGTTCCCAAATGCTCTGCTGTGACGTATGACACTTCATAACAATAAGTAATGTCCAAAACCTTTTGACTTATAAAGATGAACGGGAAGAAGCTGGATCAACCAATGACTGGCATAGCTCAGAAAACATAGGCAGAATGGTATTTTCTCCCTATTCTTTGACTTTTATTCACCTGGAATTGGGAGAGTTTGCTTGTGTTACTTTATTATGAATGGTTTTAAGTGGCTAGAAAAATAAATATGACTCTAGAGAGTTGAACTTATGGTTGAAAAAGTGTTTTAGAAGTCTAAAAACACCTACAAACCATTTGCTTCTGTATAGTCAGCATCAAAGTAAGTATAAATGTGAATTTCTAAGGGAAACTGACTTCCTTACTATGGACCATTTCTAAGGGTTCCATGGTGATTCATTAAGAATTATAGCCGTTCATTAATATAAGCACAAATGTAGATTTTACCATTCCCCCTGCTATACTGTGCCACACATTTTCATTTGATTTCCCCTCTCTACTTACTGGCGAGATGCTTAGAGATCTGTGAATATGCCTCGGTTCTTTAGCATCAAAGTATCTCAGAGTAAATAAAATCATCTCACAGAGCCTCTTTTACAGACCAACTTGAATCAGGTGTATTTAGCAAAAGCCTCGTGCTGAATGTGTTAACCCTATGGGAAATTAGAACAGAGAAGAGAGAATCCTTGCTAGAGTGGATTCAGTTTTGGTTCTACTCTCAAACCAAAAGAGTTCCTGAATGAGAGCAACAAGAAACCATGTGGGAAATAGATCCAAATAGCTCTACCTGGCCTTGGACATGACACAGTGAAAGGTAGGAAGCGAAGGAACCCCACAGGAATGACTTTCTTTTCTTCTTCCAGGAGGGTACATCTTGAGAGAAAGCTTTCCTTCCAACAGAGGAAAGGCTACACAACTGCTGTAGACTGACTGGCGATCACATTTAGACATTTAGCCGCAGCAGGCAACTCAAACTGAGGCCCAGCCCAGGTGGAATACAGTAGCATCAGTATTCACATAGCCTTTCTCCCACTTGCATTATAACATCTCCTCCCCACTTAGAGTGCAGTTACACTGAGTTAGAAACAGCATAACATGGATTTGTAGCAACCCATAGGACCAACATAAAGTCCCAGAACAGTAAGACTGGAGAAGGAATGGAGATGAGAGAGATATCAAATGGAAAAACAGAGCACCCACAGGACTTGGGAGATGGAACAGGATAAGCCAAAATAGCAGAAGTTAAAAGGCTGTGCAAGGAGGAAGATGATGAAGTAGGCTTGGGCTGACTCTAGGTTTGCAAGATTACTATAATAATGTAGGTAAAACATCCAGTAAGCTTGAGCCTCCTATGTGGTATGTACAGAGTGAAAATTTAAGGGCAGCTAGGTGGTGCAGTGGTTAGAGCAACAGTCCTGGAGTCAGGAAGACCTGAGTTTAAACCCAATCTCAGACACTTACTAGTTGTGTGACCCTGGACAAGTCACTTGACCCTGTTTGTCTCAGTTTCCTCATCTGTAAAATGAACTGGAGAAGGAAGTGGCAAACTTTCTTTGCCAAGAAAAGACAAAATGGGACCATAAAGATTTGGAAATGACTGAGCAACAACAAAGGGTGAAAATATCTTTCTAAAAATTGTGAAAGTAAGCTAGAAGTCATCAAAAAATAAATAAACATGTAAAGCTTTCCTAAGCCAGTCTAGAAAATGCATCAGTTCCAAAATACCGTTCGCCAGCTCAGAAGCTAAATGTGATGGTGGGATGCTGCCGCTGTTGTTCAGTCATTTCTGTCACGTCTCTTTGTGACTCCATTTGAAGTTTTCTTGGCAATGATACTGGAGTGGTTTACCATTCCCTTCTCTAGCTCATTTTACAGGTGAGGAAACTGAGGCAAACAGGGTGAAGTGACTTACCTAGGGTCACACAGCTAGTAAGTACCTGAGGCTAGACTTGAACTCAGATTCCTGAGTTGGTGTCCTGATTCCAGGCCTGGGGCTCTATCCACTGCAGCAACCTCTAGCTGCCCTGATGGTGGGTTAGTGTCTGTCAAACAAGGAACTGATCAATCAACAAACATTCACTAAGCACTTACTATATACCAGACACTGCTCCCCTAGAGAAATGGAGAGATAAAGACAAAAACAAAACAGTTTCTGACTTCAAGGAACTTCCATTTCATTTTAAGAGACAACATCTACACATATAAGTACATACAAAATAGATTTAAGATAACTGGAAGGGAGAGGTAGGAGAAGCAAGGAGGATCAGAAAAGGAAAAGCCTCATGTAGAAGGGATGCATGGTGTCCTATGATAACATAAGATGCATGCTTTGGGTCTGAAGTTATAACAATGCACATGAATGAGTTTAATACACACACACACACACACACACACACACACGAACACAACATCAGTCAATTGCCAAGTATTTTGAAAAGATATCACTCCTGCTTTAATTGGTGATTGAATTCAATTTTTTAGATCTAATTTATATACATAGACATAGATTTTTAACTCAGTTAAAAAAAAGTTGGGGCATATACTGATCCTCACATAGGATGACGTTTTCATACTTGTCATCATTATCATCATCAACCTAATTGGCATTTCAACAGTATTTAAGGTTCACAAAACACTTTACACACTTGTTCTCTTTGGAGTCTCACAGGTCCATATTACCAGTTCTAGAGCTAGCCTCACCTTATGGATGAAGAAACAGCCTCAGAGAGTCAAGAGGCCTGCAGTCACAAAATCAGCACCAGAAGTGCAATTCAAACTGTATTTTCTTATTCCAAGTCCAGCATTTCATCTTCCACACCATCCCACATGGATACTACAGTGGAATTCAATCTACTTTGTTGCCAGACAGTGCTAACTAGTGATCTAAATGTTCTTATTCCCCAGCTTTAGGCCATACAGTGCAATATATTCACAACAGTATAGAAAGAACAAGATGATTTAGAGGAAAAAAGTGAATTTTGTTTTCATTCATTTAATAAACAATAAGTACCTCTCTTGTGCAGAACTATATGCTAGCATCAATGCGAGAAACAAAGTTTAGGTAACTGTTCTAATACCATCTAGAGTGTAGTGGATAATAGTTACATTATATCCATATATATATGTATATATATATCTCCACTAATACCATCTAGAGTGTAGTGGATAATAGTCATATTATATCCATGTATATATATATATATAGAGAGAGATAGATAGATAGATATACATATATATACATACATACATACACTAATACCGTCTAGAGTGTAGAGGAGGAAACAGACAGGCAATGATTTTGAACCACATTCCATGAGCAGGAGATTAGAGAGAAGAGTAAAACAAATTGTATGTGAAGTCTAGGAGGAAAGCCCCTACCACCTGGGGAGATGAGGGAAGAATTCCTGGAGGGGATGCCTTTTGAATTGGATTTCCAATTATAGGAATAAATTTGAGAGATGGAGAGGGAAAGGGAGGGCATTTTAGAGAGAAAGGACAGTTTGAGCAAAGGCTGGAGGATGCATGATGAGTGTAGAAGAAAGCAATAGGAAATAAGGGTGAAAAGGTGTGTGGCACCATTACAGAGGGCCTTGAATGCCAGGTGGAGAGATATGAGCATACTCAACAGGTAATAGGGAATCAGCAATGATTTTTTTGGAGCAGAAGAATGCCCTGCCTACATTCATATGGAAGAAAGAAGATTCTAGGAGTAGCACAAAGAAAAGACTGGAGAAGGAAAGAATGGAAGTAGGAAAACCTATTAGGATGCTATTACAATAGTCCAGGCAGGTAGTTATGAGGGCTCAAGCTAGGATGGAGGCCGTGGAGAGAAAGAGGTAATATAGCAAAGGCCCCATAAGTGGAATCTGGTAAATGACTGGCTACAGTGGTAGCAGCATTTATCTCGGGCTTCACAATTCCTCCTTTGAAGCTCACAACATTCTTGGTACGTCACTTAACCTCTGCTCGCCTTGTTTTTTCAGCTGTAATATGCAGATCATAAGAGCACCTACTTCACCTGATTGTTGTGAGCATCAAATGAGATGATCTTCACACAGCACTTAGCATAGTCCCATGCACGTGGAGGGGAATGAGATTGGAGGCACACCTTGAGGGATTCACCTAGTTAAGAGTAGGGATACTGCTTCTGTGACCTGAGCAAAGACTAGAAGAAGGAGTTGGTGGTCTTAATCTTCTCAGGAAATTAAGAGGCAAGGTCATTTGTTCTGTGAATTAGAAAGGACTGTAGAAGGGAGGAAGCAATAAAAGAGAGGTTGGAGGAGAGAAGTAAAGATTTTGTTGTATTTTCCCAAAACAAAGATTTCATGCTAGTTGCAGTCTTGGATAAAATATTCTAGAAGACAAGTCAGAACGAAAATGATAGCTTTCCAGTATGATGCATGGCATTTCCCCCTCAAAGAACAGAGAGCTTAGGCCTCCATGTTGCTTCTCTGATCACTCAACACTGACAGCCACATTTATGAACTTCCCTGGCAGATTTAATTTTGGTGAGCTGACATCTCGGGACAGTATGGCTGTTACTCATGCTCTGCTTTAGAAGAGAAGTATGCCTCCTTTAACCACCACTTCTTCCTTCCCCTGCCCAGTGATCTCCATTCCCAGAATTTTCTTACAGTTCACTCAGCCTTGAAGGCAACAAAGAAATATCTTTACTTTTCCCTCATGGAATCCATATGGACAAAGGAACATACTTGAGGCAATATTTCTCAGACTAAAGCTTTCCCCTAAGTGGTGGTTTCACTACAAAATCCAGTGAAACTGATGGGTGTGTACAGGGCCTTTCTCTGGATGGCTATAAAGTTGTTATAGATTTCTTTTGAAAAACCAATCCTCACAACAGCCCCTGTGAGCCTGTTTCTGTCTTCATTTCAGAAAACACAGACATGAGGTCTGAAGCAGTACTTTGGATTTTGCTCACATAGCAGCTCCATGGGGTCACCAGGAACAACCTTGACCAAAGGCTCTTCTCTAGCATACGCTTCTGTCTTCAGGTTCACTCCAAACACTTTGGCGAGCCCCGAATCCTCCTCTCAAATGGAATTTAAGTCAAAATAGCACAAGTGCTGTCTGTAGGAATTTCTGAGAGTTAGCTGTTTCTGCATGAACAAGTAGACACTAATTGGATTTTAAAGAAATCAAAATGTTAAATTGAGCTCTTAAATTATTATTAAATTCTACATAAACATGTTCATTCAGCCTTGTATAATGCTTCAGGAGGAAGCTTTACATTTGTAGGTCTAGTTTAATCTGCTGTCACACCTATCCATCCAGATTTATTTTGCATTAATCCCCTTAAGATCTTCTCTGTAGCAGCCAAATAGTCTCCTTGCTGCTACCCAAGTCAGTCTTCTACTCCTCCTCCTGCACAGACATTCCCCTGGTCTTGGTATCCACCTCCTTCTAGACTCTGTTTGGTAGGACCCCTGAAATCCTTCAGGCTCAGATCGGACGCCATGAGTCTCCAGAAGTCTCTCCCACAAATCATCCTGTATTTACTTATGCATTGAAATATTACATCCCTGAAGTGAAACATAAACTCTTTGAACACAGGGGCTGATTTCCATCTCTGCCTTGTTCGTCCTCACTAAGTGTTTGTTGGATTGCATTGAAAACACAAAGTTATAGAGACAGCATTCTATTCAATTTTTATAATGGTCAGAATTTTTCCATGACTGAACTAACCATACTGTTAATAGTATGAAAATGGTTCATAAAATCTGATCAGAAATAAAGCATAGTATTTTCCTTAAGGCAGCTATAATTGTCAATCTGATCACAGCCTCTGTCCTAGAGATCAATTATATTAAACTGAGTCCAAATCTCTTAGACTACTGACCATTAGGCTTAATTATTGTAGAGTTGGCCATTTTTTGCCAGGCCTGTCCCTTTCTCATTCTTCTCTAGTTTTCCTTTACATCTCTCTGTATTCCCCTGACCATGGAGTAATCCAAGCTAGAGTCGGAGGCTGTAAGAGTACCCCCTAAAAACAGCTGGATCTAAAGGCAGATCCAGAGATTTCCCTGTGCACAAAGAATCTCACTAGCACTTCTTACACATCTTCCACATTGCTTAGTTAGAAACAGATGTGAGGATAGTGTAATCTTAGTCATACTAAGTTTTCGTGCTACAGTATTTGTTACACTTAGTGTTATACTATCTGGCTTTAGAAATGTGTCTAAGAATGCCAAAGCTTTTAATTCAGGTTTGCAAGTAGACACAAAATTGCAAGCTGCTGTTCCAACAAGGCAGGAACATCTTGGTTATAACATCTAAGATAGGATGTATTTCAAATACTCTAACAGAGAAAAGGGCTAAGGAGGTTTGGGGAGGGGGGCCCTCCCAGTGGAATGCAATCAGATCTAGCTTCGTTTGGAATGTTTCAATTTCTAGTACAAGTTGTCTTCTGGAAATATGCATAATAATTTCACTATCATACAGTTCCATTAGGGGAAGGAGGCGAAAGGGGGCAAACCTGTGGTTTAAGCAGTGTCAGGAACCCCCAATGCGTGCAAAAATCCCTCTACCAATGCAAATCTGCAACTCATATATAAGATGTCATTTCAGAGGGATGCCTAAGAGCACTAAGAGATTAAGTGACTTGCCCATAGTCACCAGTTAGTATGTGTCTTAGGGAGGACTTCAACTCAAGTCTCTGTTACACCAGCTTGCCTCTCAATAATGTAATGCATCATCATTTCCTTTCTTGGGACATTTAAATAGCATACAGTTGCTCCTCTAAATCCATTGGACACAAATATCTTCTAGAGGTAGAGAAAGGATTCCCCTTGAAAAAACTAATGGCTTTTTCTAATTAGACTTTTTTTAAGCTGTTGAATCTCATACTAGTTCATTATCATTTAAAAATACTTACTGAGCATGTACTACGTCCAGGGAAAAGGGCCAAATGGACAGGATGTGTTCATGTAAATATCTGGCAAAAGATAATAATTGTGTATACACATGTATATGGCGGTGGTGTCATCCCATCAACAAATGCTGGAACTGATCCCTTTTTACCTGTGTCTCTTGAGCACTCTAGGTCAAAGTGTGCTGTTACTTGGTTAACTAGCTGTGTAGACCTTGGCTTGTTGATTCACTCATTGCCTCAAAGGTCCTCTCTGAGACAAAATTTTTTCAGATTTCCAACTGCCTGAGATCAAGAGATCATTTCAACTGGTTTGATCACTGTTCAGAGACTCCAATGGCATGAAAGAGGGAGAGGAGAATACTTTGATCGTAGGGAGAGTAGAACCTCTTTCTAATGCTGCTTGCAGGGGCAGGAACTGCCACCTATTTTAGAGTCTTCTAGGTCAGCTTGGTTTGGGTTTGTTTTTTATGACATGGAGTTTGTGTTTTAGGGGAAAGAATTCGATGGGTAGCATTTCCACATAGAAAGTATAACAGGGACAGCGTCCTACTACATTTCTGAACACTTAATATTCTATTGGAGCCAGAAAGATTCTGCAACATTAACTTAGCTCAGAAAGACAAGAGCTGTTAGTTATACTGAAATCTTTTCTTCTATAGCATGTTTTAGAATTTAAATTATCTGGTTAATTTCCTTGACTCTTATCTGTGTCGACATAACCTTCGGGAAGTTACAATTAAGACAACCCTTGAAAATGAAACTGAATCTAAAGCCTTGGTAATATTAATAGCTAGCATTAACACAGCACTTTACAAACATTAATTACTTCATTTGATCTTCACAACAACCCTGTGAGGTAACTATTATTATCACCATTTTACAGATAGAGAAAATGAGTCTCAGAGCAGTTAAGTGTCTCACTCAAAGTCCCACAGCTAGTAAGCCTCAGAGGTTAGATTTGGACCCTGCTCATTCCTGACTCCAGCTCCAATATTCTTTTCACTAGCCCAGGTTGCTTTTGGCTCAAGGTTTTTACATTTCAGTTCCTTATGACTGAATAAAAATGAAAGCTAATGGTAATTGAGTTTATCTATGTAACAGAAATTAAACATTTAGAAAGGTTAAGAAGTATAGAATTGGAGTTTTTCATTAACTACTTAAAATAGGTTAATTATTGCCACTGGGGAGTATTGTGACATTTTAAATGTCACCAATTATTATGACCAACATTAATAAATACCTTCGTTTCCTATGATTAAAAAACATTGGCTATTTCCACATTTATAGCAAGTTTGACCCTAGTGAGGGTCAAAATCTTTTTTCTTAAAAAAATAAACTGTGGGGGGATAGATTTAATTCTCAGAGTGGTCAAACAACTGTGACATAGGCTTAGAAAAATTTGGTTATATTCAATAAGAATTTATTAAGTGCTTACTATGTGCAAAATGCCATGCTATGGACTGAGGACATAAGCACTAAAATTAAAGTGTCCCTCCTCTCAAAAATGATCACATTCTAATGAAGGGCATAATATGAACACCAGTAACTAAATACATGGCCAACTAGGTGATGCAGTAGATAGAGTGCCAGGCCTGTAGTCAAGAAGGCTCATCTTCCTGAGTTCATATCTGGCTTCAGATACTTACAAGCTATGTGACCCTAGGCAAGTCACTTAACCTTGTTTGCCTCTTTCCTCATCAGTAAAATGAACTGGAGAAGGAAATGGCAAACCACTCCAGTGTCTGTGCCAAGGAAACCCCAAATGTGGTCATGAAGAGTCAGACACAACTGAAAAATAACTGAACAAGAAGAAGAAGTAAATACATAGTGGTTTCAAAAGGGAAGAGACCCTTAACAGGTAGATGGAGAAGGAGTAGAGGAAGAGGAATCAGGAAGGAGGTACTAGATAAGCTATGCCTGGAAGAAAGCTAGGGTTTCTAAGAGACAGAGATGAGAAAGGCATATAGTCCAGATATAGAAGGCCATCTGTACAAAGGAATAGAAGCAGGCAATGGAACACAGCACAGGGAATTCCTAGCAGGCCTATCTAGCTGATAAAATAACTTAAGGACAGTACATTTGAATTAGACTACAAAAAACTTCTTTTTTTCCCTTGTTATTTTCATTCTGCATACAATACCAGAGGCACTAAAGTACAGAAATGCTATAGAGTATCAGATGAGATGAGTTCTGAGAAGGAGAATTTCTTGTCCTGTAAGCAGCTGGAGATCTGGGACTGGAACCCAGGGGAAAGGTGGTGGTAGTGGCTCTGGTAGGCATCACTAACAACAAGGCCACAGCTGCAGCTGGAGAACAAGGAAGTGGCCAGGAGAGTCGGCATCAAGGGAGAAGAATGGAGAAGGCTGAGTAAAGCCCACAGGAAGGAGGGAAGTGAATAGGAAATGCTTATTAGGAACACTTAGGTAGGAGAACTGAGATAGCACAGAGTAATGTAAGCTAAGCAGGTTCCAAAGAGGAGGGAATGAATGGCTCACAGTGACAAATACTACAGAGAGATCAAAGATGAGAACTGGGAGTAGTCAGCAGCAATAATCATAAAGATAACAGTTTCTACTTGGGTAAAGAAGCTAGAATTCAGATTTCAAGGCATTTAAGGAAGGAAGAAATGGTGAGAAAATGGAGATAGATAGCATATGAATATAGATAATAGGTAAATAATATATGTTGCTGTGATCAGAAGGAAGTAAGTAGAGTCAAAATTGGGGTGCTGGGAGGATGAAACAAAAGGCTTTTCAAGACAATGTAAAAATAGAGGAGGGAGACCTAGGAGTCAACTGAATCGGGAGCAGCAGGTTCCAGAGCTCTCTGTCCACCAACAGTAAGGAGGTCGGACAAATGGTCAGAGGAGATTACAAGGGTCCCTTTGCTGGCACAGGGTACAAGACAGTGGTGGCCCTGGTCACAGTTCCAGGACTAAAAAGAGTGCTTGTGGTCACTCACAGATCACAGCACAGGTCAGAACAGTAGCAAACAACCCCATCCTTATATAATACCACCTCTGAAGAATTGAAAACTTACAGACCTCCAGAAATAGCTCTGAAAATAGCAGCATAAAAAACCCTGAATCTTGGGACCTTCACTAATTTTAACATAAAGTTGTAAGTCAATAAATAGGCTATAAAATGAGCAAATAACAACAAAAACAATAATCTGACAATAGAAAGTTATTATATTAACAGGAGAGATCAATACACAAATTCAGAAGAAGACAAAATAAAAACCACTACATCCACCACCTTAAAGAAAAATGTGAATTGGTCTGAGGCCCAAAAAGAATTCCTGGAAGCACTCAAAAGGGATTTTAAAAATCAAGTAAGAGAGATGGAAGAAAAACTAGAAAAAGAAATGAGAATGTTGCAAGAAAATCATGAAAAAAGAGTCAACAGATTGTTAAAGGAGGTGCAAAAAATCCTGAAGAACTCCTTAAAAAACAGATTAGGCCAAATGGCAAAAGAGGCACAAAAATCAACTGAAGAGAACTCCTTTAAAAGTAAAATTGGCTAAATGGAAAAGGAAGTACAAAAGCTCACTAAAAAAATGATTGCTTAAAAATTGAACTTGGGTAAGTGGAGGCACATGACTCTATGAGATATCAAGAAACAATAAAATCAAATCAAAAGAATAAAAATTAGAAGAAAATATGAGATATTTCATTGGAAAAACAACTGACCTGGAATGCAGATCAAGGAGAGATAATTTAAGAATTATTGGACTACTTGAAAGCCATGATAAAAAAAGGGGGGGGGGAGAGAACTTAGATGTTATTCTTCAATAAATTGTCAAGGAAAACTGCCTTAATATTTTAGAACCAAAGGATAAAATACATATTGAAAGAACCCACTAATCACCTCCTAAAGAGATCCCCAAATGAAAACTCCCAGAAATCCTATAGCCAAACTCCAGAGCTCTCAAGTAAAGAAGCAAATATTGCAAGCAGCCAGAAAGAAGTAATTAAAATATAGTGGAGTCACAGTAAGGATAACACAAAATTTAAGAGTTTCAACATAAAAGGATCATAGGGCTAGGAATATGATACTCTGGAGAGCAAAGGAGCTAAGATTACAACCAAGAATCACCTACTGAGCAAAATTGAATATAATTCTTCAGGGGGAAAAAAGGACATTCAGTAAAATAGAAGATTTTCAAGCATTCTTCATGAAAATACTGAAGCTAAATAGAAAATTTGACTTTCAAATAGAAAACCCAAGAGAAGTATAAAAAGCAAGTTTCTCTGATAAAAGCCACATTCCTCAAATATATAGAGAACTGAGTCAAATTTATAAAAATAAGAGCCATTCCCCAACTGATGAATGGTCAAAGGATATGAGCAGTTTTCAGATGAAGAAATCAAAGCTATCTATATTCATATGAAGAAATACTCTAAATCACTACTGGTTAGAGAAATGCAAATTAAAACAACTCTGAGGTACAACCCCACACCTATTAGATGGGCTAACATGACAGAAAGGGAAAATGACAAATTTTGGAGGAGATGTAGGAAAATTGGGACACGATACAGTGCTTGGTGAAATTGTAAGCTGATTCAGCCCTTCTGGTTAGGAACCATGCCCTAAGGGCTATAAAACCAAGTATACCCTTTAACCTAGCAATAATACTACTAAGTCTGTATATGTACAAAAATATTTATGGCAGCTCTTTTGGTGGTGGCAAAGAATTGAACATTGAAATAAGGGCCATCAATTGGGGAATGGCTAAACTAGTTGTGATGTATGATTGCAATGGAATATTATTGTGCTATGAGAAATAACAAGCAAGATGCTCTAAGAAAAACCTGGAAAGACTTACAAGAACTTATCCAAAGTGAATTGAGCAGAACCAGGAGAACATGGAACACAGAAACAGCAATATTGTACAATGATCAACTATGAATGAGTTAATTATTCTCAGTATTACAATGCTCCAAGACAATTCTGAAGGACTGATGATGAAAAATACTATGCATCACCAGAGAAAAAACTGACGGAGTTTGAATGCAGATTGAATAATTTTTTTTACTTTATTTTTCTTGTCTTTTTTTGGTCTGTGTTTTCTTTCACAACATGACTAATATGGAAATATGTTTTGTGTGAATATAGATGTATAATCTATCTCAAATTGCTTGCCTGCTTAATGGGGGGGGAATAATAAAAATAAAATAATAAGAAACAGAATAAAAATAAACAAACACAAATATAATAAAAATTAAATAAATGTTAAAATTGGTTTTATGTGTAATTGGGAAAAAGCAAAATATTAAACAAATAGAAAAGAAAATTGCACCTTACAAAAAAGTGGGGGATGGGAACAAAATGTCAAAAGGGATGAAATCCAGACTAATGTTGGAAAGGTTAGCCCAGAGGTCACAGATACCTGTTTTCTTTCAGTCAGGTTCATCTCCCAAATGGATGATTCATCTCCTTTTGCCCCAAAGCTATTTTCACTTCTTTTTTTCTCTTTAAAATGTGGATTTGTATGAGAAATTAAACTCATTTTATTATAATAATTCAATGCATCAAAATCAGTGGTTTTGCTGATGTGGGTACTCCTTCATCCCATGCTGCTTGTAGCTCATCTTTACCTTCATAAAGCTTGGGAAGTTCCAGAGAGAGTGATTGGAACCATGGGTGAGGAGCATGGCACACTCTTTCCAATATGAATGGCACAACTGATTTGGTTATGGTTCCAGAAAGATAAAGCTCAACTGGAACCAGCCTGGCCTAATAGAGTGGATAATGTGAGACATTCACCAATAATTTCACTATACACTCTTTTAAAACTGCCTCTAAGGCATTTTCATAATTTTTATTTCAGTTTGAATATTACTCTTTCCTCACTCATCTCCACCTATTAAAATCCTACCCTCTGTTTAAGACCACATCAAATGTCACTTTCTCCGTGAAACCTTTCTTTAGCCTCCTCCAAACAGATATGATCATGTCATCTGCCACAAAATTCCATGGTGTACCTGGCATTTAGCAGAATTTGCCTTAAGCCAGAGTGTAGTGCAAAGAGACCAAGAAAAGACAACTTGGGTTCCCATCTCAGCTCCAATATTTATTAGCTATATGACTAAGGGTAACTGATAAATTCTCTGAGTTTCAATTCCTGAAAAGGATGTAAAATAAAGATATAATTATAACAGCTGATATTCATAGAGCACTTTCCTACTTACAATGCATTTCACACCACTGTTGGTACTTTGGACAACCATGGGAGGTAGGTAAAATGGCTATTTTTATGTCCCTCTTACAGATGAGGAAACTGAGGCTCAGAGAAGGTGATCTCCTTTCCCAGAGACATTTATCAAAGAAGTTATCTGATGTGGCATTTGAAGCCAAGACACACTTGACTCTAGGTTCACTATGGTTTCTCCTCCCAGTCTCAGAGGACTGTCGTAAGTAAAACACTCCATTAGCCTTAAAGTGCTGTATAAATGTGAGCTATTCTTATATTCACCTTTCAAGCCTGATTTCGTACTATTTCCCTTCGCACATTCTATGCTCCAGCCAAACTGGCCTACTCTCTGCCCTTCCATCCTTCTCCTCTCCTCTGTATTTGCTTATGCCATTCTGTGTCTATAATAGATTCCCGTGTCCCTCTCTTCCTTCCAAGTCCAAATCAGGTGCTATTCCTCCATGAAGCCTTCCTGGACACCTTGTGTACAAAGTGATCTCTCTTTGAATTTTATAGCACTTTGCCTAGACCTCTTCTTTTGCACTTACCTCACTCTCCCTTGTATCACAGTTATTTGTGTACATGTCTCCCTACCCCCCCCCCCCCATTTTATTGTAATGTGGCACATTATAAGAATGGTGTCAGGAGTGTTAAAGCTCAGAATGAGCTGTAGCTAAAGCAAAAGACAACAAAAAGGTGGGATTTCCCCCCCGCTCTGAACTACATTGGGAAGAGAGGAGGATCAAAAAAAGGGTAGAAGCAATACTCTGGATTTATGGAATCGTGAGAGTGGATTGATGTAAAGAAGGTAGAGCTGCTTGAATCTTCTTTTGCTTCCATGTTCTTTGCCAAGAAAAATTATCTTTGGCTCGAAAAATATAGAACAAAAGTAGCTAACAAGGAGTTAACACCAAAGACAAAGAGGGACATAGTAAGGGATACACAGTTGCCATGGATCAATTCAAGCCACCAGGTCCAGATGAACTAGTAAGCCTGAGGTACCGAAATAACTGGCAGCTGTGTTTGCTGAACCAACACTTCTGACCTTTGAAAGAGTATGAGAAAAGAATCTATGGGACGAACAGGGATAAATGTCTCAATGTTCAGAAAAGAGAGGAGAGCAAAATTGGCAAATTATTGGCCAGTGAGCTTGATTTCAGTTCCTGGCAAAATCTAGAATGTGTTCTTAAATGGCTGCTGAGTGACCAACTAGAAAAGGAAGCAGTGACCATAAGGCATGGCTTCACCAAGAATGGCTCATGTCAAAGTGCGAGAAGCAGAGGGGATGCCCACCAATTGAGGAATAGGAATAGCAGTATATGAATGTAAGGGAATATTGCTGCATTAAAAAAAATGATGACTATGAAGAATGCTGAGAAACATGTAAAGACTTAGATGAACTGATGCAAAGTGAATTAAGCAGAACCAGAAAATTATATACCATAACAATAATTTAAATGTAAGGAGCAAAATGAATGTAAATTGAATGGTATGTAAATCTAATAACCTAGAAGAAGAAGCTGAACTATGAGAAAACATATTACCTTCTTTTCAGATGTAGGGGACTATGAGTATAGAACGCTGCATATATGGTTGCACTTAGTTGATGTGTTGGTTAGTTTTGTTGAGCTACTTTTTTTTATTCTTTGTTATACAGGATGATCCTCTGAGAGGGAGGAGGGGGAAGGACATCTTGGCAAATGATAATGAGGTAAAAATAAAAGATATCAATGATTTTTTTCTTAAAATAATAGGTCATGCCAGACTACTCTCTTTTTCTTTTTCTAGGAGGATTAGTAAACCAGATGATCAGAGGAACACTATAGGAAAAAGTCATATACTTCAACTCCTATTCTTCCATTAATGAGCATCCCCTTTGCTTCTAATTCTTTGGCATGAGCCATTTTTGATGAAGCCATGCTAGCTTTTTCAGTCACTGCTTCCTTTTCTAGGCCAGCTGTTTAATATCACAGTCTAGATTTTGCCAGGAACTGAAGTCAAAGTACATCACAGTCTTTCATCCTAAATCTCTAGCTCTCAGCACAGTGACTGGCATGTGACAAGCATTTAATAAGTGTTTGTTGATTGATCAATTGATTTCTATTCTAATGGACAAGTTGGGGAAGTGTGTGATACATGATAGTACAGGTAGATGGATGAGGGTACTGCTTGGACCATGTCCAACAAGGATTCATTATTAGTTAGATGTGAGCTTAAAAAGAAATTTCTAGTGAAGTAACCAAGGGAATCTATGTTTGGCTATGAGTCACAGGTCATATTAATCTGTGGCTAGGATAAAGTCAAAAAAATTTTAAATCAAATTTGTCAGTGATACAAAGCTAGGAAGAATTGCTGACGTGGAATAATAAAATCCAAAAAGATCCTGACATACCAGAACATTAGGGTGAAGCTAATCACATGAAAGTCATTAAGGGATAAATGCAAAGTCTTGAGCTGTAGCACACCAGAATGGATAGAGATCTGGTTTTATAGTCAATAAGACCTATCCCTGATATATCTGTCACATGCCCTCACTATACAAGTCATCTCACCTCTCAGTGGCCCAGGGAACTCTCTAAGAATATGAGTTGAAGAGAAGGTGCTGATTTACATTGGTAGAGGGAGTTTCATTAGGCAGAGCGCTCTATACGAGTGAAATTACAGGTCCAGCCCCAACATCCCCATGACAAATGGCAGTCTTGATTTGGATTCAAACAATTAGCATCACAAGTACAAGCTGAGAGAGATAAGGCTAGCCAGCAATTCATCTAAAAAGGACCTATGGGATTCAGTGAACTGTAAACCTGATATTAGTCAATAGCATAATATGGCAGCCCTAAAAAACAGGCAAAATAGGGAGGTAATGATTCTGTCCATCTCAGTGAACTGTTGTTTTCAACCCTTAGTGCCACATTTCAGGAAGGATCTGGATATGCTGGCTAGCATCCCGAGGAGGCCCACAAGGATGGTGATTGGCTATATGAGGACTGGTAGAAAGAACTGGGGAGGTTTACCCTGAAGGAGAGAAGACTTAAGAGGCCACGATGTCTATCTTCAACCCAACCCAATGCAATCTAATCAACATTTTTAAGCACCTACTATATATAATACACATGTTCAGGATATAAAAAAATTAAAATCAGGTCTTCCTTCCAAGGAACTTATCAGGATAATACAAGTAATGAAATCTAAACAGATAGCAGGAAGGAGGGAATGGTGAACTGATTGCTGCAGATGAATCAAATTCCTTTAAGGTCTTCAAATACATTCAAGTATTTGAGAAGTGTTGATGTGAAGGTGGGTTTAAACTTGTTCCGTTTGGCTCCAGAGGACAAATCCAGAAGCAGTGAGTAGAAGTTTTAAATAAGGAATTTTAGACTGGCCACAAGGACAAACTTTCGAACAATCCAAAATCTCTGAAGGCATCCTGGTTGCCTTGAGAGGTAGAAGTTCCCCTTGGAATGAATGGTGTGAAGCAAAGGTTGGATGGCCCTTTGTCAGCTGGGCAAAAGAAAGGATTACAACTCAGGGCTTTCTTGGACAGGACGGCCTTGGAGGTCCCTTACAAATCAGAGATTCTCTAATCCTGTAAGTTTTCTGGGAGATGTACCTGTGTCTTTACCTTTGTATTCCCCTCACACTCCATCACACATAGGGGTGCCTTAATGAATATTTGTTGTATTAAACTGAATATATTCATGCAATTAGAAACTGTAAGGCACTACAGAGACAAGCAGTATGGCCTTATCGACTAAACAGTGAGCCTTTATTAAGCACTTAACATATGCCAGGCGCTGTGCCAAGTATTGGAAATATAAAGGGAAAAGTGAAACAATTCCTTCCCCCAAGGCATTCACATTGTATTGGTAGAGATAAAATATATGCATATACAGTAGGTACATATGATTCAATAAGCTACCGTGGTTCCCTATTATTTCTCAGATCAAATACAAAACCCTTTATGATTTAAAGCTCTTTGCAACGTGATCCCTTCTGACCTACCTTTGCAATCTCACACTGTCCTCATCTCCCCTCACTCTAAAATCCAGCTCTACTGATCGGCTCACTATTTGTTCCTCACATATGACATTCTGTCTGCTATTGCCATGCATGGAATACTTTCCCTCCACCTTTTAGAATCCCTGACTTCCCTCAAGATTCAACTCAAATACCAACTTCTGGAGGACTTTCATGGCCCCCTCGGTGACGACATCTAAGGCTACCTTCCATTTACTCAGCTGATATCTTTTAGGAGCCACATGTTGTTCCCCCCTTATTAGAATGTAACTTTTTTGAGGACAGAGACTGATTTTGCTTTTCTTTGTTTCTCTAGTACTATGTGCCTGGCACATAATAAACACAATAAATGTTTATCAATTGGTTGGTTGATTGATTTCAGGGGAAAATATTAGCAGCTGACAGCACCAGGAAAGGTTTGTATATGTGGAATGATGGATAATGAGGAGGCAAGAATGACCTTGAGGTTGTGAACATGGGTGACTGAAAGGATGGTGCTGCCCTGAACAGAAATAGGGAACACTGGAAGAGGGGTAGCTCTGGCATAATGAATTCTGTTTTAGACCTGTTGAGTTTGAAATGTGACATATATGTGACATCCAGTTTGAAATGTACAGTAGGCAGTTAGTGACAGAACTAGGGCTCAGAAGCATGACAGGGGCTGATATATACATTGTGGAATCTGCATCAGGATAACAACTGAACCCATGGGAGCTGAAGGGATCATGTGCCAAAGTATAGGGGTTGTTGTCCTTTGTGCTCAAAGTGGACCAAAAATGACCTATGTTGGAGTCAAGGTTCCAGTGTGTCCAACTGTGGCTGATCAGACCAATGTCTGAGCTTTACCACATATCAGGCACAAATGGTCCACGTGAACATTTGGAGTGGAGATGGCTCTAAATTTGCGCATCTCACGTTTCTTTTGAGCTACTTCAATTCTGCTTTGCCCTTAGAGCACAGAGCCTTCTTTGATGTGGGCATGCTAGGCTAGGTGGCCTTGTGCCAGTGTTTCTCATGTATCACAATCAATTCCAAACTTCTTTAGAGAGACCTTGAGAGTATCCTTGTGTGATTTCTCTATAAAATAGTTTTTTAGGCAAATGTTATGCTTCACATTCAAACAACATGGCCAGTCCATAGGAGCTGCACTTTCTGCATTAGAGTTTGAATGTTTGGCAGTTCGACTTGAGAAAGGACCTCAGTTTCCAGTACCTTAATTTGCCAGAGGGTCTTCAGAATCTAAAGCATAAAAAGTAGATAAAGAAAAGAGAAGAGAGTCCAAGACAGAGTCTTGTGGTATACTCACAGTTAGTGAAAATGCCATAGATGAAGATCTAGCAAAGGAAACAGAAGGTACAAACAGGTAGGAGGAGAATCAAGAAAGAGCAGTGTCACAGAAACCCAGAGATAAAGAGAGTATTCAATAGAAGATGGTCACTAATGTCAGAAGCTAGAGAGATCAGGAAGAATGAGCACTGAGAAAATACCAACAGATGTAGCAATTCAAAACTGTCAGTAACTTTGAGGTCAGGAGTAACTTTGAAGAGAGCAATTTTAGTTGAATGGTAAGGTCAGCAGGTTAGAGTAGTGCCTGGAGTGTTGTGGTTCAGGCTTCCAAGGACCTAGAATGAAGGCAAGAGTTGATATGTCCCTGGGAGTCCCATCAGCCAGCTAGGTCAATTTTTTAATACCAATATTTTACCAATATTGATATATGGCAGTGACACCTGGAAAGAATTCTTTCTGAAGAATTACAAGTATGTATCACACAGAGAGCAAGAGAGATGCAAGATGGGTGGGAATAAGCTTCAAAGCATGACCAGTGAGAAGTTCCAGAGAAGAACAAGAGTGAAAGACATCATGAAGGAAGACAAGTATAATAGGAAGGGAAGATGGGCAGGCCACCAGAGGAGAGCAAAGAATGGCAGGTGAAGAGCCAGGTACTCCACTAGTAGCTTCACAATTTCAAGAGAAAGAAAGGCAGGCCTTCAGTACATCATGGACCTTCTGTGTTGAATTTATAGAAGGATATGGATGAAAGTCAGAGGACAGGCTGTAATCTGCATTGTCAGAAGGAGTTTCTGAATCAGTGAGATCACAGCTCCATCTGAGCACATAATTGAGCTGATGAGGTCTCCAAGAAAGAATGAGTAGAGAAAGAGAAAAGGGTGCAGGAAAGAGTCTTGGGGCACATCTACAAATAAGGGACATAAGATGAAGGATGAATCAGCCAAGACCTCTGCAAACAGGTGATTAGGCAGGCAGGAGGAAAGATAAGAGGGAACAGTATCACAAAGACTGAGAGGAGAGAGGCCCAAGAGAGAAAGGGCAGTCAAAAGTGACAAAGTCTGCCCAGAGCTCAAGAAGGAATGAGAAAAGGCCATGGGAATCAGTCAATGAAGAGATCCCTGGTAACTTTGGAGAGAACAGTTTCAGTCGATTGCTTTTAGACAAGTTATAGAAAAGGTGCTGATCTGCATTGGCACAAGGTGATTCCTTACCAGGAGCTCTCTTCACCAGTGAAATCACCAGTCTATTAAAAAATATTTAAGTGAAATCATAGGTCTGGACCAAAACCCACTACCTTTACCACCACCACTGAGAGCAGCAGTACCACCACCACTACTGTTAGCCATCATTGTCATCATGAGCACCCTATACAGATTTTAAGTTCCTTGAGGACCAAGAATGGATATCTTACTTGTGACAGTATCCCCTATTCCAATGCACACAGCAGATGTTCAAGTAACACAATTGCTGAGATGAATTTCTTAACGTGATTTCTCATTTAGTCATTTTACAATTTACATTTTCTTTTTGTATACATAGCTCCCAGTTCCTTGCACATAATAAGTATGTGCTAAATGTTTGTTGAAATGAGTTTTATTGCATTTCCATGATCCAAAAACATAAACTATATTCATTTCAAAGGAAAATACTCATTATAATGACCTCATAGGGCTTCTATGTCCATTTACATTTCCTGGGTTCCCTTCTCCCTTAGATTTAAGTGACCCTCTCAAACCCTTCCCCAGAGACACTTATATTTGGGTCACTGACATTTAGCATTGTTCTTCCAGGTTCATAGACCTTGAATAATTTAAACCAATTGACCAGTATAACGGCTTTAATGCCAGCTTGGTGGGCTTTCGAAGGAAGTGGAAAACAGAGCTTCTGCCCTTAAGGATATGACAAATGTAGTTCTTGGCATCTAGAAGCTCCAGATTTGGGGGCTGTAGCCTTGGACTAGCTATAACTGCTCCTTGATATGTGTGGGGTGTGTCAGAACAGATGGCTCAGCCTGTGCCCTTCCACTGCCTCACAATACCTTAACAATGAACAAGCTGAAGTTGTCAGAACAAACTTCAAGATGACCTTGGCAAATCTACTACTAATGCAAATTTGTAACAGAAGCATTAGCCTTCAACACAACAGATTTCAAAGCACCTTGTACCCAGTTATTGCAAAGTAATGTAAAATTAAGTGAGGGTCACTGTGGTGTCTAGGGATGGCTCGAGTCCTGCCTGTCACATCTGCTAGTTATATGTCCATGGACAAGTCACCAAATTTCAAAGGTGGAAGAGACATCAACAGCCATCTAGTCTAAACCATGCCTGAAGAAGAACCCCTCTTGTAACAGAGGAGACAAGTGCTCAGGCAGGCTCCAGGGAGAGGGACCCCACCATCTCCTGGGGCAGCCCATTCCACTGGATGGCTCTCATTGTTAGGAAGGTTGCCCCAGACTTCAAGCCTCAACTTATACCTTTTGCTCTTAGTGCTGCCCCCTTTAGGGCCAAACAGAAAGAGTTTATGTGACAGCCATTCAAATACGTGAAGACATCTCTCATTGTCTCCTGAGTTTTCATTTCATCAGGCTGAAAAGGCCCACTTTCTTCAATCAATTTTTATATGGTGTGACCTCAATGTCCCTCACCATTCTTTCTGTTCCTCTTGACACACTTTTGCTTATCAATAGCCCTTCTAAAATGTGGCAGCCAGAACTGGTCAAAGTATTCTGGGTGTGGTCTGACCAGGCCAGACCACAGTGGGACTCTCACCTCCTCATTCCCCAAAGCTGTGCCTTTCTTAATGCAAGCCAGGATCTCATTAGCCTTTTTGGCTGCTCAGTAATATTGAAATTACAGCCCACTAACACCCCCAGCTCTTCTTCAAGACAAACACTGTTGTTTAACCATTCTTACATCTTATTCTTGTGAACTCCAGAGCAAGACTTGACATTTCTCGCCATTTAATTTAATCTTCTCAAATCCATCCCAATGGGATATAGCCTGTCATGATCTTTTTGGCCTCTGGCTCAGTGATTCAAGGTATTAGCTCTCCCTCTGGGCTCTGTGTCTTCTGGAAAAAAACCTCTTAGTGCCCCCAGGCAGCCAAGACTATAAGTTGCAGAAAACCTGTCCTTCCATATTGGTGGAACTAGTTTCTATAGTAGGAGTTCTCTATCATCGTGAAATCCCAAGCTCAGACACATCCCCCCTCCAATAAAAAGCAATTTAGTGTAAACTCAAAACATGTGGATTTGGAGTCAGATGCCCTGAGTTTGAATATGGTTTCTGCTACTTAGCACTTGGGTGATTTGGGGTAAATCATTTAGTCCCTCTGAGCCTCAGCTTCAGCCTCTATAAAGGAGGGATTGGGTAACCTCCGATATCCCTTCTAGTTATAAGTAGATGAGCCTTTGATCATGAGTCGTGCTGCATCTTCTTGTAAGGAAGAAAGGAAAACAAAACCTTTCCACCTTGCCTGAGACAGCGAGGGCAATATTAGGGTTTTCATATAGAGACAAAGCCAAGTCACACTGGATTTCCCTGCTCAAGTCACTGAGGAAAGACTCAAAAGTTCTCAGTCTCCTTACCATGACCCTCTTGCCTTATCCATGCACCTTCATAGGAAACGTCAAATATCGTGATCCATTAGGCAACCCCTTTATCACACCCTGAAGTTCCGATACTTTCTTCCTTTTCTGACATCCTTCCTTTATCCAAGAGGCCCTTAAAGATCAGTTCATATGGGCAAAGGGAGGCATGTGGAAAACCTTGAAAATTTTCTTGGGGTGGAAGGAAGGGGGTCGAAATACAAGGCACATCTCCTAGTGGCTTGGCAACTGGCTCAGGAGAAGAAGATTATAAAAGATTCTCTTTTCATTCATAAATCTTCCAGGTAGGGGACCTCCCCGATAACTGGTGGCAGGCGCCGGTGGGGAAGCGAGGGAGCAGTCAGCCAGTTTGGCCACCCCGTTCTCACGGACTCCCCCGTATGTCAAGTTGCACGGCTTCTGCTCCCTTAGGATCATGTGAGGCATTGCTCTGGTGTCTGTTCGCAAGGTGGGACAGCCTGGAGGGCTGCGAGTGTGCAAAACTAACAGCGGGAGTGAGTCGTGGTGGCTGCTTTCCTGTGCTAAGCCGATTTACTTGTTTAAGGTCTGACCTCATCATCCTGTCAGTATGGGTTCCCACCTACACACTTAGCGGCAGCAGCAGCCGCCGCCGTCACAGCAGCAGCAGCAGCAGCAGCGCCTGGCTTCAGCTCCAAGTGGATGCTGCTGAGCACCAGAGGCGGGCTGGGGGGTAGAGGGAGGTGGGAGGGAGGGAAAGAGGGAGGGAGGAAGGGAGGAAAGGAGGGAAAGGAAGGCGCTTGCTCCAGGCACTTGGGCTTTCGTAGGTTGTTCCGAAGAGGCAGAAAAAAGAGAGATAACAAAGGCTCCATTTCCTCTCCGGAGGGAGAGTCGGCTTTGGTCTTCCTCCCTCCCTCCCTCTCCACCCCCCGCAAAGATGTCAGTGTCGGGCAAGAAAGAGTTTGACGTGAAGCAGATCCTGAGGCTCCGCTGGAGGTGGTTCAGTCACCCTTCGCCAGGCGCCCCCGGGCCGGGAGGCTGCCTGCAGCAGGAAGCATATGAGCACAGAGGGACCGCGGGGCAGACCCGGCTGAAGAGCCACTCGCGGGACAGGGGCAACGGGCTGAAGAAAAGCAGTGCCAACAGTCCTGGCCACCAAAACATCCTGGCCCCCGTGCCAGGTCCAACCCCTGCCCATCAGAGAGCCATTCAAACGTGGCATCAGCAGAACCTAATCGAACATTTCCGAGCCAATGAGGACATTCCGAAAGCAAGCCCAGAGGAGAATCTGGTCAAAGAAGGGGCAGAGGAAAACACCTCGGATTTGCAGATGATTACTGAAGAAAACCCAGATGACTCCTCAGAAAGGTAGGAATTAGCCGCGACACTCCCCGAAAGCCCAAAGCTAGGTCGCCTTACTCCCCAGCATTGGCGTTTGGTGTTTTAATAGAAATTTGATGGGGGGATTCTCTAAATGCGCGCAGAGCCAATCGGGATCTCCCTAACCCCCACGAAAAAGTAGACCCATAACTTGAGAATAATCTGCTTTCCTTAGGATGAATATAAAATGCTTTGGGTCGTTCGGGATTTGCCTCTCCTCTCCCCCGTACATATTGAATGTTGTAGAGATTTCACTTTTAAGAATCGTGCCTTCGTTCGTTCTCTGCAAACAAACCTTCCGCTTTAACGTTCAAATGTCTGTTGTGATGCCTGGGACAGATGTTCTGACTTTGTAAGTTACAGCAACTTTAGCAAAATATCTCCTACTCTAAAGATCTTTATTGGCTCATTTTTCTCCTGCCTCTTATTAAGTATGTGCGCCTCCCACCTGAAAAGGGAAGTTTTGCATAGGTTCTCAAAGCCTGGTTCATTTCCAGGTGCATTGCCTGAATAGCTAGTTTGAGATCTTGAGAAAATCGACTCCAAAGACCAGGCAAAGAGATGTTCATTACGATAGCGCCATCTGAGAGCATGAAGCAGGGCAGGGCAGCTATTTCGGAACTTAACGGCAAAGTGAGGGGTGAAGGGAGGCCAGTGCGACTGCTTACCTTTATTTTAGCTTCACCCTTTCACGCACTCTGATATCATTAATGTGGAAGAAAATTATAGCCTGGCAGCTCCAACTGTGAAACATGACTCAACTGCCTTTCTTTTGAAAATGTGAGATATGTTTATTTTTTTTCTTCTAATGCATCTTAAGGTCAGTGTAAAGATTTTGGCAACAGAAACTTAAAAGTGCTCTAAACAAAGAAATGACTTTTTTGTGACATTTCCTAATTATGTAACAGCTCTAGCACGATACTTTAAGTAATGTTCTGTTTGTGAAATTGCCTATTGGGGCCTATATACATCACTATATAAGCCAAGAGGGCTGTCTTCAGCTCCATAAAGTAAAGCCTCCCACCCACCCCCAACAAATTCAGATCCTTTGACAGTGTTTGTGGTCTCTACCTGTGCAACAGACTCTCCATAAAGAAAGCCACATAAAGGCATGGCTCCACGAAAAATGAACTCTGGGCTTAAGGGGGAAATGGTAATGAAAAACCTTCCTTGAGAAACATGCTAAATAAAGGCTTCCATGAGATGATTCTAATTTGGGAATGAAGTCAAAAATATTTGAGACTAGTACAAGACATCTAGAGCTAATCACAATTAGGCAGACAAAGCTAGAAAAACCCAGGTTCAAGTCCCAGGGTCACATACTAACTATGTGACCCTGGGCCAAGGAACTTGATCTCTCAGTGCTCTTGGCAACTTTCTAAGCCTTGACATTCCAGAGAAGGTGCTGACCTGCATTGATAGAGGAAATTTCTTTATCTGCAAGTTTCCTATCTCATTGAAATCACAGATCCAGTCCCTAACCTACAAGACACGGACAATACTATCAGATCTGTTTGTTTGATTTTGTGTAGCAAAGAAAAATAGCAAATTAATAGGACAGTGGTTGCACATCATGCTATTTCCAAATGACACTCCCAACAACCATTTTGAAAATTTCCTGCTGAATCCTAAAGTTGGTAAGGAGATATTTCTTTTCAAATAAGTGCGCACATCTGTCTCAACCGCATGGAAAATTAAGCTTTACCTACTGTCACCTCCTGACAAAATTATATGAAGATTCTGGAATTGATTTGTCAGCACTTGGTTGAGACTGCTGGGTAGTGTGCCAAGCAAGCATCCTTGTGAGCAGAGGAGTTTTAAATGTGTGTTTTCTGATTCTTTGGAGTACAGTTCATGTTCTGAAAATGAAATAGTATACATGCAAGATTTCTTAACCTGAAATCCATGAACTTTAAAAATATATCTGCATATTTGATAACTGTTTTTCAGTATAATGGTTTCCTTTTTAATCATATGCATTTTATTTTATGCATTTAAAAACACTATTCTGAGAAGGGAAGATGTATTTATTAAGCACCTACTATGTGACTAGCACTGTGCTAAGTATTTTACAAATATAATCTCATTTAATCCACACAACAACCCTGTGAGATAGGTGCTCTTATTACCATCCCCATTTTATAGTTGAGCAAATTAAGGCAGGCAGAAGTTAATTGACCTGCCTGGGGCTGCACAGCTACTGTCTGAGACCAGATTTGTTCTCAGGTTTTCCTGAATGCAAACCCAGGGCTCTATGCACGGCACCACAAATTTGCCTCTAGAAGAGGTCCATAGGCCTCAGCAGTAAGCCAAAGGGACCCATACCACAAAAATAGTAGAAGAATTCCCCTTGAATAAATGGTATGTTGTTAACTGTGCTACACTTTGGGGGAAGTCAACAATGTTGTCTTTGAAAAAGGAAATAAATACAGGTAATTGTAACAATGTAGGCCTCGTGGCCAAGGCTTCTTCCAGATAAAGGTAAATCAAGAACCTTGGTAGGATCATTGAGTCACAGAGGGAAGGGCCATGAGAGGTGATTTATCCATTCCTCTCATTTTACAGATGAGGAAATGGAAGGGGAGAGAGGTTAAGTGGCTGGTACAAGGTCATACAGTTGATAAGTATCAGAGGCAGGATTTGAACCCAGGTCTTCCTAACACTATGCTCAGTGTTCTATTCACCATGCCATACTTCCTCACATTCCCTTAGATAAAGCAATCTCATGTCTCATGTAGACTTCCCCCCCCCCCATATTAGATGGGAGAAGCAGAGATAGAAAACTGAGTACAAATGTTGTGTATCTGAAGAATATCACAAAAACACAACTAAAGAAAACAACTGAGGCAAAATGACATTAAAATTAAATCTGTATGCATGACCAGGTACTTAAATAACCATGGTGTTGCCAAAAAAATCTAAAACTTCTTTCTGTCCCTGTGTACTTAACATGTCTAGATCTTCTGTGGTTAAAAACAGCCATGTGGAGATTTTTCACATTGAGGGTGTATGTACATACACGCTGGCATCAGGGCACTGACTCATTCCTATTCCAGCTGTCTTAGTCTCAAACTTCTAGCTCTTTTGCTTCTCTCTGACCTACTGAATCACCAATGCCAAATTACTCCCCCGCTCAGTGGCCTCTCCTTTCCAAAACTGACCTATTATATTCCAAGCATCAGGACAAATATTTCAACAACATCCTGTTTATCACATAACAATCAATGGATAGTTATGAATTTATCATGTAGGGTACATTTGTAAACTTTAACACACCATATATATTTATGTTATTGTGTGTGTGTGTGTATGTATGCAAGTTTGATAGGGTCACAAGTAGATGCCAGAATATTAATGCCATAAGAAAATAGGTTGGCCTAAAATAAGCTCAATCACCTCTTCATTGTATGTGTGGATTGTCTATACTGCAGAAAGCCTTCCCTGGCACACAGCTGAATCAAGACCGTAGGGAATAGTACTGATGTTGTCTGGTCCTATGGCCCTAATCTATTTGACTTAGAGGGCTGTAAAGCTACACAAAAAAGTGCTGACTAGACGAGTCACCTGTAATTTGTCATTATCTGGACCAATCTTACCATGTTCAACAGAAACCATGATTCCCACTTGACCAAGAGCCTTTGTACTCTTAAGGCTGGACCAGGAAAAGAACTGCTGTTCTTGCGTTCTGAGGCCCCTCTAACAGTGAAAAGGAGCAGAGTCCAAAGCAGATGAGAATTAAGCAAGGAGGTAGATCTCAACTTTGTCAAATACCCTCTTCCATATGCAGTCAACCCTGAATACTCCCCGATAACTCACTGATTAATCACCAAGGTCAAGCAGCTAATTTAGAAATATACCCTGGCCTCTTGACTAATTAATCTGTTGACTGATTAATGAGCTATAAGGGAGCATTTGGGGTTAAGTGTTTCTAGAAGAGGACTGTGGCAATTGATAGAGCTGAAGGAAGGAAGCACATTACTCAGTAGGAATCTCCCTGAGGTTGCAACTGTAGTACGTTGGATCCTGGGCTAAGGAGCTGAGCTATAAGACTTCCAAGTCCAAAATCATTGCTTCTCTCAATCCCAGTACAAGCCTTTCTGCTGTGTGGAATCTTCTAGGGCAATATTTATGCCTAGGGGTGAGGGATGTGCTTTATTATACACAATGAAATATATTGGTAAAATTATTGCCCATAGGAAGATTGAGTGTTCTTACTCCCACAAAGGAAATAAACCCCCAAAGTGTCCTCATCAGCAAATATTTTTGAAGGTGGAGTTTTTATGAAGAACATAGAGAATACCTCCTCCTGCCTCACAGATAGGCCCTATAGCTTGACCCATGTGTAATTTTAGCCAGAGATCCCTGAAAGGACCCAAGGCAACTTGGGGAAACCACTGCATCATTGCTCTGTGCCTATTATTTGGATGATAACTGCGGAATCCATTGACAAAAACCATGGCAGTCATAGGCCTTTACAAATTCTGTGGTGAATTCTCAGAGGCAGGTAATTGTCCTCTTATGGAGCTTGGCAGACACCTGCATTCAGGAAAGAATATGGGGGAAAAGGGAAGAACTGTTCCAAAAGGAGAGAGAATGTAGTCTATCACTCTCACATTTGGAAATCCAGAATATTCCTTGCACCCAGAACTCCTCTCCAGGGCAACACAACTTTGTATTTCCATTTCTAGGTCTCTAGAAAATTGAAGAACACTCCACTGCTAGAATGGAGTGAACAAAATAGGATATTTAAATTTGAAAAGGCAACTAACATATCTACAATAAGATATTCATTTCACTCAGGGCTGATTATGCATAAAATAAAGTAATCAACCTAAGAGAATTTACTAGAGCTTTTTCTACTCTGAAAAAAAGGAAAGAAACCCATCACATTATTTGTAAAATCATCAGAGAATGTAATGCTTCCCAAATAATCAGATTGAGAGACTGACCAAAAGCCACCACATAATCTCTGAATTCTCCTTTTCTGGTTCCTTCCCGCCTAAGAATCCACCATGCTTGAGAAAGGGTGGGAGTATATTGAGTAAATCAACCAGATAGCCTCACCTTACCTAAAATAAGTAATAAGATGCTATATTATTTCTCAGGTGAGAACCCATCTCAATTGGTCACTTGGTACGAACACAGATGTGGTAGTAAGTCACTTTGGATTGGCTGAGGGACTTGGTTATACATTCTGGAACCTGTTTGATATCATTAAACTAGATAAAATCAAGACAAAAAAGAGAGTTCCAGCTAAACCTTTAAGAAGCAATTTCTTCCATGGAGGGGGGAAATCTCAGCCTCCTCCACCCTCACCCTGATGAGAGGAGGAACTTGTGAACTTTGAAGAGGTTCAAGGATTTTTGACTTCCAATTTTCCTACTGATGCCCTCACCTAGCATCACCACTGGGAAAGAAATAGACTGTGGCAATGTGGCAATCACATCCAAGAACAGGCTAGATGTGATGAGTAAAGGCAAATTCAAGGTTACACAAGGTTCTCAGAAGAAAGTCACACTACATAACCCCTTATGCCTGAGAGGAATACACTGAGGGCTCTAGCAAAGGGATTTCCTTTTCCTCACAGGCTGTGAGTGACCCCTTTATCACATGCCCTCTCTAAGCTTGAGCCCCCCTTCTCCTAGACTCTGTATATACTGGTGGGAGAGGTTGGTACAGATTTTGGGAGAGGAAATGTTTACTGAACCATCTTATCAAATATCCCTTTCTAAAAATCAAGCAGCCTTATAACCACTGATAATCATAGGGGGAGAGCATACCAGCAAGGGCTTATGAGCTATAATATTAGAAAGACAAGTCTCAAACTATTCCCAGACTCTGAGATGACAAACAGCACATGAGCTCTGGGGATTTCAGCTGCCAGTGGGAATGGTCTCTCCTACTCTGGGCTCAGTTGGAAGAATAAGTCCAGAGCTTCCATGCACTATGCTCATTTAGCGCAGATGTAAAAGGTGCACCATTTTGGATCAAACTAGCCTGCTAGCTGCCTCAAATGGTAGCTGATGAGGACATGTACATATCTTCCTGGTAGAGGATTCCATAGGGAACCATGCCCCAGATTGGGGAAGTTTTGTAGTGTTTATGGTACCACGTACCATACATACACACACATATACATACACACAAATATACATACACACACATACACAAACACATGTTAAGGCAGGGAAAATAACTAATTTGCAGTCAAATGTTTCCCAAGTGTGCTTTTTGTCCAAAATAGTTGTCTTCATTCTTTCCTCATCTTCTATATAGTAAGACACAGAGCCCACTTTGGGATAATTCCATATTCCATCAAACTGACAGGTAAGAAGGGGAAGGAGGGTCACACCCCAGCCTCTTATTGCATGCCATTTTGTGGCAACAAAGAAACTCCAAACTGTATAAAACAGCCTTCAAATTTGATTTCCTAAGGGAGACCAAATTGGGCATCCATCAGATGCTCTTACCTTTATGGATTCTGGTTGAATTCCCAAGTTAAATTTTCTTTGAATTGTTTTCTAACTCATTCTATATTCTATGTGATTGAGAACACCAGCTATTCATTTTACAAACCAAACTAGTGTGTTTTCTACTGTATTGGCTATTTTTAGCATTCGCTGCTTTTTTGACAAATTCTTTCCCATTAACAGAATGGGCCTTAAGCATTAGATAATGTATGGAGCTGCCCCTGTGTGTAATTTGAGGGAGAAAGGGAAGAACCTTCTGCCCCACTGTACCTCCCTCTCGTCAGATCGTTGCATTTGAAATCCTACCATTGGAGATGAATTACTTGAACAGGCTTATAAATGAAATACAGTTGGTAAAGCCCTTTGTAAATCTTAAAGGATGTAAAAATACCTTGTCATTATTCTCATTATGATTAGGCAAAGGCATAATGTATTACGTTGGTCATTCAAAACTTGCTAAAGATTAGCTTAATAAGTAACAATGATACCCCCAAAAGAAATGAGCATCAATGAAATCCACTCAAGAAAACAGAAGGAAGTTCAAAAGGAGACACAGATAAGCAGGTTAGCAGTGCTTCTACTATGTTGTTTATTATAGACAGAAACCAAGCTGTATGTACGTAACAGATACATGGTTTCCTGGGCAATCTTCTTTTGTTCTTTGTATATGGAAAAGTTTGAGTTTATTGGTTTGTCAAGCTCACAGTCAAGAAAAAGGAAAAACGTCAAAAAATGATCTGATCCAACCCACCTCCCTCATTTTACAGGTAAATTAAGTGAGGCTCAGAAAAGTGAAGGTATATGACATTTATCACATGGCAAGTGGTTGACAGGATCAAGACTAGATTCCTAGTTCCTAAGATCAATGGTCTTTCTACAATTCCTTGATGTTCCTCTTAAAGAAAATGAGGAGAGAAGTGTAGGGACTTATTTGGGAAATAATGAGTAACTTCTTTGCTGGAAGCAAGAGGCCTAAGTGGACATTCACTCTACCCTTCTAATCCAACTGAGGCAACTTGACTACCAGGCCTATGACTAGCCTAAGCCATAGTGGTAAGTACATATATGGAAATAATGCCAGGGATCAATTTTAGCTGAGAAGATTGTGTTTGTTAATTAGGAAGTAATTAAAAAGTCTAATACTATGAAAAAGGGCTTACTGTTATAGCATAGGAATGAAAATAAGAGACTTAATCATCACAGTTTTACTTTAGCTACAGTATCAAATAGTATGTTGAATCAGGTAAAATTCATTATGAAACAGTTTTGCCTATAGTTGGCGGGATGAATGGCATGGTATCAGCTGTAGGTCTTCCTAGTCAATCAGACTTTCAAAGAGTCATTAACCCTCTGGGCCTCTCACACTAAATGTTTTCTGAGGGTCATGAGTTCAAAGCTCCCTGAACTATCCCATGCTGCCTCTACTGATTGATTCATAATTCTATACCACTCTTTTTAAAGTATAGATAAGGGTGGGGAACCTGTAGCCTCAAGGCCACATGTAGCCCTCTAGGTCCTCAAGTGTGGCCCTTCAACTGAGTGCGGCCCTTTGACTGAATCAAAACTTCACAGAACAACTGAAGTCTGGATTCAGTCACAGGGCCACACTTAAGCACCTAGAGGGCCACATGTGACCTTGAGGTCACCGGTTCCCCACCCCTGGTGGTGCTTTCCTGATACTATAAATGTGTTTGAGATATAGTAGAATGTAAACTTAATTTTCATGTAAATGTCCAGTGAAACCAGTGAAACTTGTAAACCCAAATTTTAGTTGCAAACTAGCTGAAGTGCTTCTGTGTTCCACAATATTTTGAATAAGAAGAGAGCTAGAAAAAAGGAATTAAGTTCCCTATGCACTGACTGCAAATATTCTAGGATCATTACAACAGTGGAGGCTGTGGGAGGAATCATAGGGTCAAAAGATTTTGGAGATGAAAGGGGCTTGGGACATCACCTCATCCAATGCTTTGATTTTAAAGATTTTACAGAAACTGAGTCTCACAGCTCATACAACTTCATCATTTCCAGCACTAAGATTAGAAACCAGGTCTTTTGACTCAAACCCAAGGCTCCTTCTATGAAGAAATGCTGTTCTCAGGATCATGACTTTCAGTGGCAGCTCTGATCAAATGAGAAATCTCTGGAAAGGGTTTTGTATCAATAAAGTGATATATAATGGGATCTGTTACTATTACCACAATTCTAAACTGACAACTGTTCAAGGGACCGTCTTTTGCATTTCTTTGTATCTTCAGAGTTTAGCACAGTGCCCGACACATAGAGCATGTTTATGAAATGTTTACCGACTGACTGACATACCTTACAATGTGCAAATGATTTTTTAAAAAAAAAACCTTCTTATAAATCAAGCCATGTCTTTAAAGCACAGAAATTAAGCCATTGGGATAAAAAAAAAAAGGGGGGCGGATTTCAGGTGCTCAGTAGTGAAGGCAGCAACTGGTTCAGATGAGCAAGCTAGAGCTAGGTATCAGGACATAAGGCAAAGAGGGGTAGATGGTACTTAATGACCTCAAGGGAGTACAGAACAGAGAAGAGATGGGTAAGAAAAGATAAAACAGCAAAGAGTAGCTGGTTTTGCCCTTTTGTTTTGAATGCACCTTGAATGTACATGTCTTCTAGTTTGTAGTAGATTTCTATTTTGTGGGATGTGTGTATGTGTATGTATGTTGAATGAAAAAAGTCATACCAAAAGTTAACAAATTTGATTTAAGTGTGCCTTGAGCTGACAAACCCCACATACTTACTGTGTCTATTCCAAGTGAAGTGGAGAACACTAAAACAGTTATACAGATAACTCAGTGCAAGAAATACTGAAAATATTTTTGTTGAATTATCTGGATACTTTAAATGAAATGGATGTGTTAGATCTCAATTACCTGTATAACTTCCCCAATCACTGGCTACAGTGTATGTCTGCATTAATCACAATTGTTGATAGTCACATTCAAGGCTTTTTACATCTCAGTTTCTCACTGTTGACCCAGATGCCATCATGGAAATGAAGGAAAACATTACAAATGCATGACTCTATGCTAGTTTCACATATTGATCAGCTATCATTAGGTAGGAGAATTAGTTTCAAAAAGTTTCCATATTCTATTTTAAAAAGAATTCTCCAAAGGCATAATGATATTAATAATAAAGTTTTTTTAAACCATGTACAATTTTCATTTAAAATACTTCTCACTTATATGGCTCAATTTTCTCTAGTTCACCTTTTAAATGAATATCATTGGTGTTGTTCTGATTCATGATAATCAGTTCAAAATTTGGGTCCATTCAAATGGATACAAAACTAGATTTTATGTTTAAATCTCAAACTAGGATCTCTTTTTTCTCTAATGTCTCTGCAGTCTTACTTGGTCTGGGAAAGTAAACTGAAGCCCTCATTTTAAATCATCTGTTTGCTGTGAAAACTTCCAATGCTGATTCAACCCAATCAGACTAACCCATGTTTTCCAAGAATGAATCATTGACTTAGAGCTAGAAGGGACCTCAGAAGGCATCTAATCTAACTGCTTCATTTTACAGAAAAGGAAACTGGGGTTTCAGAGAAGTAAAGAGACTTGCCTAAGATCACATATATCTCAGATGATGCATTTAAACCCAGGTCCTCAAGCTATAGAGCAAATGCTTCTCCCATTGTATAGGGATGTTCTAATGCAAATAAGAGCTTTCACTGGGCGATTGGAAATGGAACCCCCGACTTACGACTTCCTTTCGGTAAGGAACTTGGACCAAATTATCATGATCATGCTACTTACTAACATCTAGATAGCACTTGAAAAAACAATCACTGGTTTATATGCATTCTCTGATGTGAGCTACACAATAACCCTGGCAGGTGAGTACTACATATACCCCATTTTCAAATGACAGAGCTGAAATTCAGAGAAATTCAGGGACTTGCCAGTGACTGTATGCTAAGCAAGTAATGGAGGCAGGATCTGAAGCCAAGACTTTTTTCCACTATTCCATGATGCCCCAAATTAGAATGAAGTATAGCAGTGTGCTGAAATCTTAATGCAGATACACTTTTTAATTGAAGGACAAACTAGATATTTTTAACCATCCCGTGAACTAACATGAATCAGAAGCAAACATTTTCTAAACTATTGAACTAGAGCAGAAATGCAAATATCAAAATCTTTCCATTTTTGAGTCCGTTTCCAGTAAGAATTGTTTGTTCTAATTTGGCCTAATATTCTCCACAGAGATAAGGCCTAAATAGGTCATTCAGAAACTCGAAGACACTTTCACCATTTGGAGATTTGTGGCAAGGGATGATGTTTGTACTTTCACAAAAGTGATGGTTTAAGACAGCACTATTCTGTCAGATTCTTTCATTTTACACTCAGTTCCCATCCTGATCTACTTAAGTGAAGCCAAGTGAAAAATCAAATTTTGGCTTGATCAACTTTGTGGGGCTTGAGATGAGATTATTAATAGTGCTTTCCATTTCAGAATGATTTGAAAAATATTAATAATTCATCATAACTGAGGATGCAAGAACAGCATTTTAATTTTAGAAGTCTTCAAAATGGATGGAATCGGCATTCTAACCCAGCTTATGAAGTTGGAGTTTGTTTACAGAGGTCCTTCCATAGCTTCCTGTTTAAAAAACTAACGGAAGCAAAATACGTACTCAGAAAGTTCCTTACACTCCAATTACCTAGAACAAAGCAGTACTTGGATGTTTAAACAATAAAGTCTCATTAAACATTTAGATTAGGGGGAAACATTCATTATCACTGGGCTCTATGTAAAGTATCTAAATTTCCTCACCTGGAACTCCTACATAGCCGTAGGTTGGGAAAGTGAGGCATATTTCATATCCTTACCCATTTCCTTTTCCTTCCCTTCTGTCTCAGAGAAAGAAATGAGCGTCTTGTATATCCATCCATCATCTCCTTTTTCTCTTCTCTTTAGTCATTTCTTCTACTGGCTCTTTACCCTCAACCTTCAAATATGGTGAGGTCTCATCTCCTCTAAAAGAACCATGGTTTGACCCTGACAATACCTTAGGATCACCTTCAATCCCTAGACAAAGTAGACTCCATTCATCATCTCTATTTTTTCCACATTCACTCATTCTTCAAGCTCTCACAATTGGGCTTCAATAGATGGAACCACCCTACTGGAGGGCTCTTTCCAAAGTCATTAATGAATGACCTCTACAGCGTTAGATCCAATAGTCCTCTTTCTGACCTCATGTTAGATTTTTCCGTGGTATTTGACCCTGTGGACCTCCTTGTTCTGAATAACCTTTCTTACCTTGTTTTCTGTGACACTGCATTAACATGGTTCTCCTCCTATCTGTCTATTCCTTTGTAACTTTTGCTGACTCTTCATCATTTTCCTATTACTCTAACCCCATTCTCATGGTTCTGTCCTTGACCCTCTTCTATTCTTTCTCTGTACTATCTAGATTTCATTTACTTCAATCACTTCTATGCAGGTAACTCTCCAAATCTACGTCTTTAGCAACTTCTCAGAAGTCGCATCCTGTTTCTAGTTTCCTGCTGGACATCTTCACCTGAACAGTGTATAAACTGAACTCCTCCACCTTTCTCCCCTAAACCTGATCCCCGTGCCCCAGCTCTTTCCTTTCTGCCCATGACTCCCGTGAGCCACCTACCTTCCAAGGCTTATAACAGGGTTGGGATCATTTGCTCTTGCTTCTTCCTCTGTTCATATCACTGTCTAGTCAGGGACCAAATCACCTGCTGCTCTTTAATCCTCAGGCACTCATCTCTTTTCACTGAGATTATCATAAGGACCTCCCAAATGATGTTCTGGCCTCCAATGTCCATTTCTCTACTCAAAGACTTTCAGAAGTTCCCCATTCCCTACCTTCCAAATAAAGTAGAAATTCCTGATCCTGACATTCAAGGCTCTCCACAATCTCACACCATAAGATAGCAGTACTTTTCTAGATTTTCACACACTCTATCCTTCAATCATTTGGATAAATTCTCTGCCACTTTTTCATCTTTTTCTCTCTCATCTGTCCCCAATCAAAGCTAATACTACTCTGTGCCTGCAATGCATGCACCCCACTCTGATCCCACACACACACACCAGTCTCCATCTGTTGAAGTCTTTGTCTTCTCTCCCTTTCCCTGGGGTCCCATCTATTCTTCTTCCTAACTCTCCCCACCCCCAAGTGATCCTCCCCTTCTTCAAACTCCTTATAGTACTTTAAAGAGACTTCTCCTTTGTACTTATTTCACCCTCTCCTATCTCATAGTTTCTTTGTGGACATGTCTCTTCCCCAATAGATTAGAAGCTCTTTGAGAACAATGTCTGCTTCATGCCTATATTTACATCCAAGGTGCCTTATGCATAATAAGTCCTTAATAAGTGACTAGTGAATTGAGGCAAGATTAAAATATGGGCCCTATCTGCCTTATCTTCTGCTATGAATCCAAATACCAAAAAAGATATGCATATATGTTGAAGTTTAAGATCTAGTTCCAAGATTAGTTGTAAGTAATGTCTTCTGACCTAATTACAGTGGTTACAATCAAAGTAAGTTTCCAGCGATCATAGTATTGGTATGATGTGTAACACTTTGGACAAACAAACTCTTATTAAGGTCTAAGATGGAAGGCCTTACACAACTAGTTTGGCAGTAAAATAATAAATGCAAGAAATAATTTAAAGATGCATCAATTGTGCCCATCTATTGAGGAATGGCTAAACAAATTATATTACATAAATGTAATGGACTCTGCTAAAAGAAGCAGTGATTATGATGAGGGCAGGGAAGCGTGGAAAGATCAATATGAACTGATGCAGAGTGAAGTAAGCAGAGCCAAGAAAATAATAAAGAATGAAATGGAAAGAACCACAGAACAATCCAAATGAATATTGTAAAATTACAAAGAATAAGCATTGCTCCAAAGAAGAAAAAGAAGAAGATACTGTGATGTCACTCCTTTGACATGTGGTGGGAGGTCAATGGGCATGCTATATAGTTTTTAACTTTTTTGGTGCATTGATTGATTTTACTGGTTTTCCTCTTCCTCTCTTTTTTTCTTTAAAAATACTGCTATAAGGGATAACTTTCTGGGAGGGGGAGACATACTGGGTTTATAATTCATTATTTTTCCTGGACCATGGGTTCATATTCCAATTTTGTAGTGTAGATGTAGTAGGTGGTGGTCTCCTTAATGCTATTTAAGAGGAGTTCAGGAAGATCTGTCACCTAAAATATTTTCCCTTTAGAGTGTCATACTCCTAAAATTTCACCAATTAGTGATTTATTTGAGTTAACTATTCTTTTTAAATATACAAATCATTAGGGAGTTTGGATCTTAATCCTTTACCTCTTAAGAATGAGGGCTGCTGGATTGTTCTCTTAACCTCAGCTGAAATATTTCAGAAGAGAAAAAAGTTTTAATGGGGAAAAAAGAGAAGAGAGAAACTGGAAAGAGAGGAGGGAGATGTAATATTGGAACCTGGAATACTGTGTTCCATGGAGCAGCAGGCAGACGGGTGCCTGAGCACTACAGAAAGATGAAGGGTACCAATGAGAAACTTTTCAGACCTGACCATTTTGTCTCATGCTTGCCCTAATGAAATATAGAAATCTTTTATATTCAAAAATAGGCCTGTCTATGTTGATCACTGTGGGAGTGTTTGATTATGAAGGCGAAATCACATGATATATGGTCATACTGTTGAAGTGTAAATGTAAACCTACTGATCTGCTTTGTGACTCCAGTTACTACTGAAGATCTAGACTACAGCATCAGTAGGAGCTCCCAATTTCCTCTAGGAAAAGAGAGAACTTCCCAAAGGCCTAGCATTTAAGGTCTTTCACTCCTATGCCCAACCTACCTTGCTTACTTTTCTATCACATTAATCTCTGTGATACATTCTGTTTTTCAGTCTAACTGGACTTTGGACTGTTCCCTAATCTTGCCATTCCATCCTGTGTTTCTATACATTTGCACAAGCTGTCCTCCCTGCCTTGCAATGTTTTCAGAATCCATAGCTTCCTGAAAGGCTGCTCTTCTCTAGGTGACACTTTCTCTAGGAAACCTTCCCTGATCTCCCCAGTAATTTGGACTGTCTTCCTCCTCAAATTTTCCCAGCACAGCCTGATCTCTCCTTTGGCCCAGTGGAAACTCCTCTGGGCTTAATTTCATTTAATATCTTTTCCTTGGTTTCTCCATTCTCAAAAAGCAAAATGAAAGGATGAAAAAAATAACCTTTTAGGGAACAGCTTCCCTTGTTTTATACAGTGTGAACTGATGCTTTGCACAGCCATTTTAAAGTGCTACTGATAGAAAGGAAAAAGGACTCAACCATTTATATCACTGCTTGTGAAACTCATCAAGCTAAATCCTCCCCTTGCCCAATTTAAAATGCATCCCATCAAATAACATTCATCCTTCAGCTGGTTGATATCTTACTACTCTATTTAATGAAAGCTGAGTATGCTAAATATCTCTCTTCCAAATCTATGAAAGGAATGTCTGTCCTTTAAATCTATTTCTACCTGTTGGGAATTGTGACATTCTGTTTTTCCCTTGATTTTCAACCATGGTCTTCACAACCCCACCCCTAAGAGGCATACATTTTAAGCATTAAAGTGGCTAAAATTATTTCTATGTTAACATTTAAATGAACTCAAGGAGGAAGCATGAGGGGGACAAGGAATTTCCATGATAAAACTGACACAAATCTAGTACTACCTGGAAGAACACATTTCTGAAATCAATACTGGTGGGTCACAAAGTGTGAGGTGTGTATGTGTGTGTGTGTGTGTGTGTGTGTGTGTGTGTGTGTGTGTGTGTGTGTGTGAGAGAGAGAGAGAGAGGGAGAGAGAGAGAGAGGGGGAGAGAGAGAGAGAGAGAGAGAGAGAGAGAGAGAGAGAGAGAGAGAGAGAAAGAGACAGAGAGACAGAGAGACAGAGAGAGAGAGAAAGAGACAGAGAGACAGAGAGACAGACAGAGACAGAGACAGAGAGACAGAGAGAGAAACTAGATAAAAGGAAACTAAGACAAAAGCACCAATATCTATAAGGACAAGAGCCCAAACATTGTGGTGAGAAGAAGGATATGGGGCAATTCTTTTTAACCATTTTTTTCAAGAGCAAGTTTAGGAAAATGAGGGTAAGTGCCAAATCCCTGTCATACCAGGAAAATGATGGAAATTCCAGGTCCTACTTGTGATTTTTATACTTTTTATGCCCTTAAACACTTACTAGCTGTGTGACTCAGGGCAAGTCACTTCACCCTCCATTTCCTCATCTGTAAAACAAGCTGGAGAAGAAAATGACAAACCACTCTGGTATCTTTGCCAAGAATACTCCAAATGGCATCACAAAGGGTTGTACACGACTAAACAACAGCGACAATGTGCCAGGTACTGTGCCAAGCACTAGGGATACAATGAAACGTCCCAAAACAATCCCTGACATTAAGGAGTATGCATTACATTAGGGGAGTGATGCACAACACGCATACAGAATAGATAGGTGATAATCTAGAAGGGAGGAAACAAATCTAGCATTTGGGAGGACTGAGAAAGGCCTTGTACACAAAGAGATAAGGTCAAGGTTAGCCATCACTGAAAATCGGAAAATCGTTTAGTTCTTTCCTACTGGGGATATTACGGGTACTGATGGGTCTCTGGCATTTCCAGTCTAACTAGGCACTGCTGAGAGTACCTCGCTTTGAGAAACAGAACGAAATGTTTATATGACAACACTGAGTACTCACAGACTACTCAAAATCCTCACTTGGTACTTAATTACTATGAAGCTCTTTCATTCTGAGAGTTTTGGTGACTCTAACTCTAGGGACCTGGAAATTGATCCTATGCTTAAAGCTGGAAGATGCAGCTCCCTCGCTGTACAGGGTAAAAGCCCGGAGGTTGGAGAGGCTGACAGACGTGCCCCCAGACACCCAGAAAGTAAATGATGAAGTCAGGATGAAGGACCCGGCTGGGCACTGAATCCAGCTTTCCTGCCACTGCATAATACTGCTTAGTAGAGATGACATTCTGTTCTTTTAACCCTCAAAGAAGTAACAGGCAGCATTATTTTTAGCTTTTCGCTGTTTACAGTTAATTCTTTCATTCAGCTGACAAACATCTCTGGGCTTCTTACTGTAAGGGGAGCCCTAGGTGGGGCAGGTAGGCAACTTTTCTCTTAGATGGCCCCATCCCTGTAGGGGCAGAACAAATCTTCTCCTTTCCCTCCCACTAAGGGTGATATTTTCTGTACTCACCACACACAACCTCCCCTAAGGAGGGGACTTTGGTGAGCATGTGAAGGGAAAGAGAGGGAAAAAGATTGCCTGGGGGCCACTGCCTCTGAGGGAGTTCCCCTCCAATTTCTACTTACAACTTCCTAATACCATTTAAAATCATTTATTCATGGCTCAGGAATTTTTCTGGGGTAAAAACTAGGTCACCCTTTTACCCTGATTTGGGAGAGATGGAGCTAAGGGGGGAAAGTGCATTCCAGGCATGGGAAACCGTCCATTCGGAGACAGAGGTTTGTGTGTGAGGAATCTACAGAAGGCCAGTTTAGTTGGATAGCAGAATATGGCATAGGAGAATTATACAGCCAGTTGTCACTTTATGTAGGTGGACCATTCCACAGACCTCTACGGAATGTGAATTTGATGGAAGGAAGAAAGGGGTCACCAGTGGAAGGAGGGGCTGGCATACTGTTCAAGGGCATGCAGGAGGAGGAACATACAGACCCAGGGACATGAGAAGGGGGTGTAGTGGGGGCAGGCAGAGCAGGACAAAGGTCTCCTCTCTTAGCAAAGGTCTCAAGCTAAGCCTGTGTCTTACATGGGGGTGGTGGGCTCTCTAGGCACCTGTTCTGCTTTCACTTGGAGTGGTTTGTTTGTTTGTTTGTTTTGGTGGGGAAGTGAAAGGCCCCAGAGTGCAGAGCCAAGGTGGGGAGTGACGGAGATAGGAGGAGACAGGGAGGGAAAGAGAGAAAAAGGGAGAGAGGGAGGGAAAGGGAGAAAAAGGGAGAGAGAGAGAGAGAGAGAGAGAGAGAGAGAGAGAGAGAGAGAGAGAGAGAGAGAGAGAGAGAGAGAGAGAGAGAGAGAGAGAGAGAGAGAGAGAGAGAGAGAAAGGAAGAGGAGAGAGTGAGGGAGAGTTCAGGGGAGAGACGGAGGCAGGGAGGGAGACAGGGAGGGGGAGAGAGGGAGAGAAAGAGGGAGGGATAAAGGAAGAGAGGGAAGGAGAGAGGGAGAGACTGTTCACAGTACATTACAATAAACAGCTGAATTTGCCTAATATGAATTTGCAATGTGAGAGCTGTCTGTACAGTGAGACTGGGAAAATGGTTTGGGGCCAGGTTGTGAAGGGCTTTTGTTGTTGTTGAGGGCTTTATAAGCTAAATAGAAGAATTTCTATTTTATTCTAGTGGCAAGAAAGAGAGATATTGGAGTGGATTCAAGGTGCACTGCTTTGAACATGAAGTCTTTCCTGATTTCCCAGTTAGCTGCTAGTGCCCTCCCTCTCTCCCTAACAATGTGGCATTTGTATTTCTATATTCTTTTTATTCTGCACCTGCTTAAATGTATATTTATGCTGAAAGTAGGGATTGTTTCATTCTTTGTATTCCTAGACCCTGGCCCAAGGTATGGCTAAGAGAGCAGGCTCTTGCTGATTCATTTGGTTGATCCTGTTGGCATCAGAGACCCAGTGATGATTTTTGAGCAGGGGAATAACATATTCCAAACACTATGCTTGACTAGCATCTCCTAGTATGTCATTTGCCCATGCATTGCTAAGGTCCTGCCAAAGTCACAGAAATAAGCACCAACTTTCAGTGTGAAATCTCTCTTAGGATCTTTGCAGCTAGATTTTCTGTGATACAGAATGATGCATGCAACTTTCACGTTGAGGAGAATTGCCTATTTGTCTCATGTAGCCTGCCCTACTAAATGGGTCACAATCTCTCAAAGCTGTATTGATGTTTTAGCTTTCAAGGCACAGCCACCTGGCCATTCTTGGCCTACGATCTCCAGGACACATGTTCCAAAAATACAAAATGCACAGTTAGTGGGATGAAATAAAAACCTGTTACTATTCATGATTCTCAATATAACTGAAAAAAGGGGGAAAAAGAACAAATGCAGGATATGAAATCTGCTGTGCCCTCTAGGACTTTTTGCAAGTTGAGGTTTGATGAGAGGGCCCAGGGATCTTGAGAGTTAATTGAGTGATAAAGTCAATGACAGGAAGAAGTCCTATCATTTCTCACTGACCACATCCTTTCCAAATCTGAACATAGTGAAGAAGATGGATTTCTAGGTCATCAATTGACTAAGTAATATTTTTTTTTCATTTTTGAAGACTACATGAGATGAGAAATTAATCATATTAATAAAGGATAAGACAGTTTTAGTATACTTATGCTGATTACAATTGATTTTTGATTCATGGATATAATACCTTAATAGACATATACCGACAGGAGGGAGGGAAAGAGGGAGTACCCATTGAGACAGAAAAGACCCTCTGGCATATAGTACCCCATGAATCACAAGTTAGGGACACGATTCATTCCCACACATAGTTAAATTACTACGTATACTCCTCATGTTTAAGAGGAAAGTCATCATGTGCAGAACTGACAAGTTAGCTAGGAGCATGCAATAGAATTCCTGGACCCATCAGGGCAACAAAGAAATCACAATGGGAAATGATAATGCAAATGATTCATTTGAACTTATTTTGTCAGGCCATGAAAGAAGTGCATTTTCAGCAGCATTAGAACGATTTGGGATTCGTTATCAAGCATACAAACTTAGAAACCATGTGGCCATCATTAGTCAGCCATTGTTAGAGCCAACCCCAGCGCCTTCAAAGGTTGAGCAATGCTCATTGAGACAATGGCAAATGTAGCAGCTTGATATGCTGGCTGGCACACGTTACCTAGCACTGCATTTCTGACCCTCTTCTCAAATTCAATTCATTTGTCTTTGCTCTTTACTCTCATTTTCACTTCCTTCACAGTTTTTTTCTTTCCTCACAATATGTGTTTTCTTTGCTTTGAGAATATGGCATTAACACGGGACAGAAATCAGAAAGGCAATTCTAAACAGTCATAACTAGGGTGGGGTGCCTAGAGCTCTGCTCAAGGGGGTTGATTTTAAAGGTTGCTTACAGCACTTGGCAATCTTTTGACAACTTAGAAAACAACAGTACCTAGAACCTAGCTAGCAAGAGTAATTTATTAAAATAGGAATCTACCAGATAACACTTGCTTCCTCACCAAACCCACCCATCTGCCCCTATCTCCTGGCCTCTCCAGGATGCATTTCATGTTGCTAGCTTCAGATGGAAAAGTTGATAGTTATAGCTCTTCATACCCAAAGCCTAGTGGGGAGAGGGGAGAAAATTATTTCTACCTAATTGGTTATGCAAACTGGAAAAAAAAGATGAAGAATTAAAAGTTTCTTGCCCTATAACCTGTAACTGATGAAAACATTAACTATGCTAAATAACTGCCTTTCAGACATACTTATCTGGTCTTAATAACATAGCAAAGCAAGACTGATGGCACTTGGCATACTTCTTGCAATTGATCAAGGGATTCCAATCACTATTTTAAATATCAGAGATATACTTGAGCATTCCGTAGGAGATCAGAACAAACACACATGTTGTAGTCATTTGTATATTTAAGGGTAATGGAGGCCGGCATTCCCTAAGAATGGTTTGGTTCTAAAATGATTAATTCTCCTCTTGATTAATTTCTCCATCCAGTGATGATGCCTCTTTTGGTGTAAAGGCTCTATGTTCATCCTGCAGTTCCTAGAGCTGATGTTAGATAGCATAGAGTTCAAGATCATCCAAGATTTGAACTCTAGGGGTTCAAGACAACTTGAAATAGTTGTGGCATTTAAATCTTGGGATCTGCCTTCTCAGAAGACGTCAAAGTAATGACTACAGTAGAGACACAGAGCAAGATCACCTTATGCATTCATCCTCAAGTAAGCATCAGGCGTAATGTTCCAAGCATTGGCTACCCATGAGTGGACTGTCTACTTCTGGTGTTCTCCATGGCTACTTAGACTTAAGAGTTACAAAGGACCTTTGAGGATCTTCTCCCCAGTTCCTACCAATAATATCAATAAGGAGAAAAGAGGAAGGAATGTTCCCCCATAGCATACACATCTTGACCTACCAATAAATTGCTGCTTTGAATGATGCAAGCCCTCTTGTCCCTATCCTTGGTATGGGTTACCAAGAGCTGACTATAGGCACAAAACAAATACACTGATTTTGTAGAAGAAAGGAGACTCATGATTGACATTAGTAAGAAAGTTATCGAAGAACACTAGTATGTTCTTGGAAATCTAACCTAAATTTTGCCTAAAACCATTTAAACCCATATCCTCTTGTTCTTTTCTCAGTGATAATAAACAGCTGGGTTTGTATAACAATCCCCACCCATGTAGCTGAAGACATTCATTGAAACGATTCTGCAATTTTCAGACAAAATTACTGAAACTGGAATAATTTACCATCCACTTTTTCTGCTTTAATATCCTTTGGTTAGGCTTTGAGCTCCTTTCCAAGACTCCCGTGACTACAGCCAAATGTCCTATACTAGTAAGGACTTGCTGATGGATTTGACTGACCTGTTTAAAATGGGCTACCCAAGTCAGGATTCTCAGGTGCTACTCAAGAGTGTTAGGTCCGCAGAAGTGGAAGAAAATAGTGGGAGCAACAGGATTTTTGCAAAGCAGCTGGTGCTATTTCCGCTCCAGCCAAACAATAAGCACCATCCTGAGGCTGCAATTATTCCGATTTACTATTCTCAACATAGCAAGGAAGTGCAGAGGTGTAGGGGAATGAGAAGCATTTCCATGGGAGAGGAAGCATGGCTCTATCAAAGTTTGAAAACGATTGTGCCTTACTGTACCAAGTACCAAGATGTGCTCCTGAAAAGGTTTTAAAAAATCAGTCCATCTGTGGACGTTTTGTTGCCAATGCCCAAAGTAGGGTAAGTTAAAGATACTCATTCAGCATGATACTATTACAATATGTTTAATATAGGAGGATAAGACCATACATTTCAAGCCCTGGAGGTCATCTAGTCCAGCTATCTCATTTACAACGGAGGAAACCAAGACCTAGAAAGGTGGTGCTTTGTCCAAAGTCACACTAGTTAGGAACTACCAGAGTGGAGATTCCAACCTGAATCCGAGTTATATAGGTGGAAGGGGTCTTAGAGGTCACTCTGTGTGTGTGTGTGTGTGTGTCCTTCGTTGCTGAAGAAGACCATGCCATCAGAGAAATAATGACATGACTTGCACCTGACTTTGTTTTTTTTGAGTGAGGGATGGCTATGCAGGTCACCAGTCTCACTTCTCCTCCAGACCCATCTGAATCCAGTGATCAGATATTCATCAGGATGACTGGAGATGAGCCAATTGGGGGTAAGTGACTTGTCCAAGGTCACATAGCTAGTGAGTGCCAAGTGTCTGAGGTGAGATTTGAACTCAAGTCCTCCTGACTCCTGCATTGGTGCTCTATCCACTGCACCACCTAGCTGCCCTAGAGGTTACTGAGTTCAATCTCATTTTACAGGTAAAGAAACTGAGCTTCAGAATAGTTGTGCTGTTGACTTACTTACGTGCAAGTCTTCTAATTACATGTGTTTCCATCTAGATATCAGGGATCACAAGGTTGTGGGATTAGTGGCATCTCCTTTCACCTCTTTAAGCCTGTTTTCTCATAGTAAAATGGGAATAATATTATCTGCTGCACTTATCTCACCTACCTTGTTGTGAAGGTTGAATGAGAAGACTGCACAATACTTTGCAAACCTTAAAATGTTATATAAATTTTGGCTATTTTTAACATTTTAGTTTACCCAGAGCCCCCAAGGACACTAGGCTCACAGTGGTTAGGTTCAATCCTGAGGGCCCCACCCAAAAAAGGAAGGAAGGAAGGAAGGGAATGGGGGAGGGAGAGAGGGAGGGAGGCAAGAAGACAGGCAGAATTTATTCATTTATTAAACACCTACTATGTGCCAGACACTGTGCTAAGTGTTTTGCACATATTATCTCATTTGATCCAAGTGGGTTCCCCCTGGTATTTAGGATGAAATTAAAGCATCCTTTGGGGGCTACCAATAAAGCAATCCCCTTCCCATTAAATATGCCCTCTCTAAATAACTCTCAGTGATGAGGAAGAAGTGAGGATGACAAGTCCTTTAATGGCTTTCCTGCTCCTCCACTATATATGTAATATATATTATATAGGTATGTGTATATGTGTGTGTGTGTGTGTGTGTGTGTGTGTGTGTGTGTGTAAAATCTCCTTTCTCCAAGAGGCACAGTGCGTCAGGTAATCCCTTTCTCCATTTTAAAGGCATATGAAGCAAATTTCATTAGGGAATATGCCCAAGAGATGTTATTTTTTAAAAAGGTGAACTTTACTAAATACTCAATCATAAAAAAATTATTTTTATTCATGCTAAAGAAAATGTTAACTAAACTTTTTTTTAAACAACTAAACTTTATTGAAAAAAATACAAATTAAAAATGAGATGCAAAATACCCCATCTTTGATTCATTGGAGGTGCCTGACTGCACACCACCGGCTTGCTTTGCATGCGTGCCTATGCTCTATTTAAAAGGTTCAGTTTGGGATCTCTACTATAGAAACTCTCAAATTTAGGAAATCACACAAGAGAATCCCAAGGCTGGGACTGCCCAAGAAATTTCCTTTTCTTTTTGCCAGAAAGCGAGATTCTTGAATCATGCTGCCTAGGAAATCAGCATCCCTACTTTCATAGACAAGTAGGCTAGCTAGGTGGCCCAAAGGATAGAGGGCCAGCTTGGAGTCAGGAAGACCTGAGTTCAAATTTGACCTCAGACAATTACTAGCTGCATGACGCTGGGCAAGTTACTTAACACTGTTTGCCTCAGTTTCCTCACCTGTAAAAATGAGCTGGAGAAGGACATGGCAAAACACTCCAGTATCTTTGCCAAGAAAACCCCCAAATTCATCACAAAGCATTGGACATGATTGAAAATCAGCTAAACAACAAGTAGTCACCAAACCAGCTGGGGAAAGATGGCCCCTTTGATTTCTCCTGATGCAAGGCCCACATCCTATAAATTCATCCAGTTAAATGGGAAATTTACCAAATTGCCCAGGGACTTCCTCAAGCAACCCTTCTTACACAAATATCAATGTAAACAGCTTTATTTCCTGAGATCACGAGGATGGCAATATAAACGGATCTGGGATTTTATTAGTTTAGAAAACTCCTGGTACCAGAAATCCCTCTAGCACTATCACCACCAGTCTCTGACTTAGTAGCCAGGTCCTAAGAAGTCACCTGTGGCCATGGAGATCATAAAGCTAGTGTAAGCCCTCCTGACTTGAAGCCCAGCACTCTAGCCACTATAGCATGCTGCCTCTGAACATAGTAAATTGCTTCTAATTGATCAAATTAAATATAATAAGGGTCTGATGGAAATTTTCCAACTGTAGGTACATACAAAGCTTTCAAATCTATTATTAGAGAAAATAAGGGGCTGGGAATGCTTGCTTTTACTTTTGGTGCAGACCTGTGAATTCATCCATGTGATGAACTCAGAGTGTGCGTAGCAACAACTTGTCTAAAACTTGTCAAAGGCAAGATTTGAACCCACTGCACCAAGCTGACCCTCTGAGTGGTTGCTAAATGTTAAATAACAAAGGAAGGCCATTTTAACAGCATAGAATTACACGTTAATCCATGTCGGTGTGTTGTCGAACAAAGGAGAAGCCCAAGTTGGTTCCGAGTAAGGTTCCCAGAGGAGGGGACAACTTAAGACAGTTCTTCTACCCATAGTCCACTCTTGAGTAAGCAAGACTTTGGCCATGTGTACCAGGCAACAGAGACTCAGAGAACAGCAGACTTCCCTCAAAATAACCAACTGGCTCCATGATGGAGAATTACCATCTCCATGAGATTATTACCAAAGGTGACTAGTGCATTCAGATGCGTGAGGACATTTGAAAACCGTGCTATCTTGTCCACTAAAGTTGTGTCTGCCCTTCATTTTTGAAGAGGACCATAACATCAGGGAAATTAAAGTATTCCAGATTAGAGGACCATAGCTTTAGAGTTGAAAGGGACCGCAGATTTAGAGGTTAAAAAGTACCTACTAGGTAGTGCAATAGACAGAGAGCTGGACTTGTAATCAGGAAGACTTGAGTTCAAATCCTGTCTGAGGTTCTTCCTAGTTGTGTAACTCTGGGAAACTTAACTTGGCAGCTTGCGTTTCCTCACCTATAAAATAGGGATAACACCTAACTTGCAGGATTGTTGTAAGGATCAAATGAAATATATGTAAAATGCTTTGCACACCTTAAAGCACCATATGTCAGTGGTCGTCATCATCATCATCATCATCATGCAGTCCAAACCCTCAGGCTAAATGATTTTCCCAAGGTCACACAGTGGGGAGCTTTGAGAATCAAAGGTAAGTCCTCTAAATTCAATCAGACCCCAGGATGGGAATCCCACATGGAGAGCCGTGTCCCAAGAAAGGTCAAATGATGGAGTCAGAGCCATGGGGTTGACCTTGTGAAGGCCTTCATTTGAGGATGGGAGGAGATAAATCATTTAACGTGTTTTCTTTGTTCCCCATTCTGTGTTGTTTCTGTAAATGGTATGTTGAGACCACTGGGCTTTCAAGAACAAGTTGTGCAACAAAGAGACTTTCCCAGGATTCCTGGACGGTGGGGGGGGGGAGGGGGGAGGAAGTATCTGAGCCAGGGAGCAAAAGAATATTCCCCAAACATAGGAAAGTCAACAGAAGGCATCTACAAGTCAGTTTTAGTGGCCCTTCTCTCTTTGGGCACCAATCCCCTGGCAGCTTTCAACTGCTAATGAGTCAGTATTTTCAGGTATTTCCTGTTATAGCATTTTGCAACTGAGTATTCTAATAAACTCTGCTCGAATGTAAGTCTGAAAAACATCTTGGTGTATCCTGGAGATCAAGTTAGGATGTTGGGAGCCTTAGATGCCTCACCTAGAGTTTTGTCTTCCAAAGCAGTAACATTAAGGTATTCTAATATATTTTGATGACAATATTTGAATTCTGCTTCAGTCACTCTCTTCTTTGTGATCTTTAGACAAATCATTTCCTTTCTCTGGGCCTGTTTCCTCCTCTGTAAAATGAGGAGATTGGATCAAATACCTCTCAGGTCTCTTTCAGCTCTAAATCTATGATCCTTTATAAAAAATATGAAAATAATTCCCTTATATTTCTTTAAGGTACAATTTCTGCCTAAACATAGGCAGATTAATTAATTCTTAAATGATTTGATTGCCATTTTCAAAACCAGCTTCATAAGTGTGTAGAGAGAGGTAAGAAAAAACTTTACCTGTATTTTTATTTTTTGTAACTAAATTCCCAGTATTTACCTGAGGTTGATAAATCAGTAGAAATAGTAGAGTTACTCATGGTTTTTTTTCCACTGATAATTGCTTGATTTTGAAACCCCAGCTGAGAGGCACTTAAAAACTAATGGACTATTACGTTCTCTTTATGCTTAATCCATTTGCATCCAAAGTATTTACAAGGCTTCCCTTATTCTCCGTGATCAATACAAAGCCATTAGTGAATTACACTGCAGGCTCTAAAATACAACAAACACGATACAGACTATTGAGAGGAGCTCTGAGCAGACATCCTGAAGCCCCCAAACACCTGACTGAGTGAACTCAAACACAGTTTTGAACTTCGATTTTGTTTGTGAAAACCTGTCAAACACCATTGACTTTATTCACTGGAGGAGCTATGCTATTCTCCTCCACTCCCAAAGAGGTATATACCTTGCCCATTTTCAACAAGAAAGAAGACAGAGGAAATACATTTCTAATAATCCCTCTAATCTCTCTCTCTATCTGTCTCTCTGTCTCTCTCTGCCTCTCTGTCTCTCTCTCTGTCTCTCCCTCTCTGTCTCTGTCTGTCTCTGTCTCTCTGTCTCTCTCTGTCTCTGTCTCTGTCTCTCTGTCTGTCTCTCTCTGTCTCTGTCTCTGTCTCTCTCTCTCCATTCATCCATCCATGTCTTCCCTTTCCCTCCTTTCAGCCTCCCACAGCCAAAAGTTAGGGTTAGAATAAAGATGGTTCTGGGATCATCTCCAAGAAGGAAGTTGACCATATCAAGGCTCAATTTTGTTCTGCTGGAGCATGACTTAAGTGAATTTCTAGGAAAGGAATAAATTAAAGGTATAGAAATTTTTTTTTTACCAGATTGAGAACCAGGAGACCACTGACCATCTTTTGTACCTACTTAGAAGGAGCACTGTAAGCATTAAATGAGATCATGCACATAAAACCTCAAAATCCTATACAAAGATCACCTTTTATTATAAGAAAAACTGAAGTCAAGCTTTATCTTCATGTGGCTATGATCTTTTTCCTTCAAAAAAAAAAAAGGCTACACACATAACATGGGATACCCACGGTAAAGCCTACAAAACTGAATCTTGTCTTGGAGCTACAATTAATTAATGACAATTTGTTTTAGTGATGAAATGCTTTAGTGAAGGTTAAAGCATATAAATAGGAGTTAGTGTCCTTTAAATTCAATTAGCAACAATATACATTCATTAAATACCGATTATGTGCAAGGTGCTATATTAGGCAGCCAGAAGGCACAGTGCATAGAACACTGCACCATGAGGCAAGAAAGCCTGAGTTCAAATGTGACTTCAGATAATTACTAGCAAAGTGACCCTGGGCAAGTTACTGAACCTCTGTTTGCCTCAATTTTCTCAGCTGTAAAATGGGGATAAAAATAGCACCTACCTCTCAGGGGTGTTGTGAAGATGAGATCACATTTGTAGTGTGTTTTGCAAACTTCAAAGCACTTTGGAAATACAAGCTGTTGTTACAATTATTAGGTAATGAAGATACAAAGCTAAAAAAGAAACACTCCTTGCCTCAGTAGCTTACAATGTCTTGGGAGAAAATAACAGAGGCATGCAAGTAAATGCAAAACATAATGTAACTTGCAGCAGAGGCTACACATGTATGTCCAGGGTACCAGAAGGATGAGTCACATAGGCTGAGATCTGTCAGAGGAAACCACGAGTGTGTGTGTGTGGGGGGGGGGTGTAAGGGGGGAAGACAGGCCAACCTGGGCTGCCCTTGACTTTGAATGGGGCCAGAGGGCAGCAAAAGGGAGAGCCCTGCACAGCAGCAAAGGCAACACTGGCTTCATTAGCAGTCCCGGACCAAGTGGTGGAGATGACAGGACAGTGGACACCTGATGAAGGCAGATTCCAATCCCCAGGTGGTCTCCTGGGGCCAAGTTGCTTAAAGAGGGAGGTATGTTTGAAGTACTCATCCTCTGTCCACCATGTCAACTCTGCTCCAGGACTCACTTCAATACTAAGTAAGCAACCAACCAACAAGCAACAATCAACAATTAATAAGAATAATTAGATCTAAGGATTTAGCTTTAAGGTTTGCAAAGTTATCTCATCTGATTCTCACAGCAATCCTGGGGGGTAGGTGCTATTATTATCCTCATTTTACAGATGAAGAAAGTGAGACTCAAAGATTAAGTGACTTATCCTGGGTCCTGTAACTGGTAAGTGTCCCAAGTGGGATTTGAACTTTGGCCTCCAACACTCTATTCACTATGGCACCCAGCAGCCTGGCTTTCACTAAGCTCCCACTACGTGCAAGGTGCTAGGGATGCAAGGACAAAAGCAACACAATTCTTAGCTTCAAGCAGCTCACATTCTAATACGAGGCAACATTAGATAAAAGACTGCTAGATGGACAGATAGATATGTTCATACGTAGGAAGGCAGGTACTGGAGTTGTCATTACTCTTGATGTTATGATAGTAATAGCACCTACCTAGAGACATAAACAGATAATTGTATAGAAAACACATACCAATCTGCTAACCAAATATGACAGGGGCACTAATGGCTGGGGCAAGGGATGGGCAATGTAGATGGAATCAGGAAAAGCCTCAGGTGGCTCTTGAAAGAAATGAGGGATTCCAAGAAGCATGGTGGGTAGGAGTGCCTTCTAGACATGAGGACAGAGAAACAAAGGTACAGACATGGGAGGCAGGGTGTTTTTGTGTATGGAGTAACAAGGTGCCTGGCCCATAGAGTATGGGACTGCAAATAATGTGTAAGAAGACTTGGAAGGTGGGTTGGGTTCAGGTTGTGAAAGGGTTTAAGTGTAAAACAGAAATCTAAATGTGATCCTGGAGACAGTAAGGAGATACTGGAGTTTAATGAGGAAGGGGTGGCATGGGTAGACCTGCCCTTTAGGGAAATAACTTGGGCAGATGTGTGGAAAAGAGTGGAGTAGGGAGAGACTTGAGGAGGTAAGACTAGTTAGGAGGCAAGACCAGTTAGGAGGCTCTTGTAGAAGCCTAAGTCAGATATGATATGGACTTCAACTGGGGTGCTATTGTATGAGTGGAGATAAAGGTTATATGCTGTATAGGGAAAGACAGGAAGATTTGGTAACGAAATATGTGAGGCAAAGTGTGGCCTCAAGGATGCCATGCAAGGTGCAATTGGAAGTCTTGAATAGGGGAGGGGACTTCTGGAGGAAAGGGTAATGAGTTCTGTTTGGGGCATATTCAATCTGAGATATCTATGTAGCATCCAATAAGTAGCTGGTAATTTGGGACTAGAGGTCGGGAGAGAGATTGCTTTTCCTTTACATTCCATATACAGATCTGGGAAACGTGATAGAAAAGATAATTAGGCTCAAAGGAGCTAACAAGGTCATCAAGTAAGGAGAGTGTAAAGAGAAGAGGTCCCAGGACAGAACCTGAGGATACAGTCAAAATGAATGTCGTGACTGAGCAGCGGAACTGAGAAGCAGTGGTCAAGCAGATAGGAAGAGGAACCAGGAGAAGGCAGTTATCAGTAAAATCCAGGAGGAGCGAGGATCCAACAAGAGCAACCAAAAAGACTGAGGGCTGGGGAAAGACTACTAGATTTAGCAAGTAAGAGATCAATGGTTAGCTTTTCAATGAATAGTTGTCAAGTTTAGGATAAAGTTGGAAACCAGAATGCAGAGGCTTTAGAAGGCTGTGAGAGGAGAGAAAGTGGAGGCCATAAATGAAGATCACTTAAAAAATTCTGAGAATTGGATGAAAGACAGAGGCTGATGACTTTGAGAGATGGTAGGTAGTGATTGTTGTTTTTGAGAACTGGGGAGACTTAGACATTTAGAGTAGATTATCTTCACAAGGATGTGGTGGGGATGGGTTTCAATACAGTCAGGAGGGTCTCTGTTCTGGACTGGTAGCAGGTATGGAGTAGGAGGGATGGCTGGTCAAATCTTCCACCCCTGGCCCTGCTTGAATGCCAAGGAAGGAGTTGGTGAGGTTCTAGATTAAGCCCTCAGTTAGAACACCTCTGGCTGTTAAGTTTCTGGAACCGCTTCCTCCATTCATTAGTGTGGTTAATCCATTTCACAAACTCAATGTCTAGAGTTGCCCCAGTATTAGTAATAACCAAGAATACCTTGCCTCAAATAGTCAGCTCTCATTTTCATTTTGGCATTGCCATCAAGTCTTGGCAATTTATGTCAACATCAATGTAGTGAGCAGCAGCACATTAAATCCCAATCAGTTTTAAAATATAGCCCTGAGGAGATGGCTTCTAGGCTTCCATTTGTAGTACATGAGCCTGATTTGAGAATTCCCAGCACTTCAGACCAAATCATAAAACTTCGTATGGAAGACCTGAGTCAAGAGGACCATTAAAGATTTTCAACCTGCTCACGGTCTACCTCCAGCCCTTCTCAGAGAGCTACAGAGCAGTCCAAGGGCCTGTTGCTCTTCTGGAACCTAGTCTTCCCTTCCCCAAAATGTTTTTTCTCCTCATGAATGTGTCCCATGCTCAAAAAGGCCATGCAGCCAGAGTGAAAGGACAGGTGAGTCCTTCAAGGAAAGTCTAAAATTCTGCAGGATCTTTGGGATGCTGGAGAAGTCAATGGGACATGTGTGTCAACGGGAACAAATGACTACTTATTAAGCACTATGTTCCAGATATTGTGGTATGTCTATGTATGCACACACACATGTATATGTGTATATATGTATGTGTATGTCTACATGTGCGTGTCCCCTCAGTAGAATGTAAGCTTATTAACATATGTCTTCTAGTATGGGTATGTTCTTTGGGGGCAACATTCAAGGTGTTTGTGATGGTTATTACAGTCTAGTTGTCCCATGCTCTTTTCTTAAATGTGTGTGGAGAGATGGGAGAGACAGAGATAAAGAATGAAAGACAATAAAATTGGCTTATACACTATTAAATCAGTTGGTCCTTTTTTCCTGAAATGATTGCCAAGGAATCACTCGGTAGAATCAATAGGTTTAGGTCACTTGATCAAATGAATAGGCATTCTATGGAAATATTGAAAAAAACCAAAGGATTCTGCAGGTTGGCATTACCTTGAACAATGACAATTTGATTCCATCAATTGGATTATACAATAAAAAGAGATCTTATTCTTGGAAGTGTTGTGTTTCCAGCTGTTTTAATGGAAGCACAAGGTCTTGTGTGTGGAAAGACCCAAACCCTAGCATGGTGTAGCTCAGTACCCTGGCACTGGAAGCTCAAAGAAAGCCAGAGACCAGTGTGGGGAATAGGAGGGTGCCAAAATACTTTAGAGACAATGCACCCAGTAAAGTGGGAGGCAGAGGATCACCAACTCGCGTCTCTCATAGCCCCTTCCGGGTGTTCCCAATCACCCAGGAGTGTAGCACAGTATGTCCAACTAGATGGGTGAGAGCAAGCTTCTCCTAGCTCTCCCCTTTCTCCATTCTAATACGTTCTGGAGCTCATTTTAGGTAGATTTTAATTGGAGAAGGTGAGGCAAGAATACAGCAGTCACTCTAGTTATAGTCTCCTTGTCATTGAACTGCAATCCTTGACAGGTAGGTGGTGCCATGGCTAGAGTGCTGAGCCTCTAATCAAGAATTCCTGAGGTCAAATAGCTGTGTCTTAGTAGCTGTGTGACCCTGGGCAAGCAACAATGTCTCTCTCAGCTACTGTAGCTATAATAACACCTACATCCCAAGGTTATTGGGAGGATTGGGTGATTGGTTGTTGTCCTTCGTCTTCAAAGAGGACCAAAATGACATCACCATTGTAAAGTGAAATTTCAGTGTGTCAAATTGTGGCTGATCAGACCAATATGAGTTCGGAATGCTCTACCACAGGTTGGGCACAGATAGTCCATATGAATATTTGAGGTGGGTATCCCAAATTTGCACATCCTGTATTTACTTTATGCTGTCTCAATTCTGCTTTGCTCAAAGAGCACAGCACCTTTTCTTATGTGGGCACACCATGTTGAGCGGTCCTGTGCCAGTGTCTCCCATGTTGCACAGTCAAATCCAAAGCTCTTGAGAGACCTTGAGAGTGTCCTTGTATCCTTTCCTCTGGCCACCATGTGATCACCTGCCCCATGGAAGTTCTCCATAAAATAGTCTTTTTGGCAAGCAAGTAGCTGTGTGACCCTGGGCAAGCAAAAATGGTTTTGCATTCAAACAACGTGATCAGCTCATTGAAGTTGCACTCTCTGAAATATAGTTTGAATATTTGGCAGTTCAGCTTGAGCAAACACTTCAGTGTCTGGTACCTTATCCTGCCAGGTAATCCTCAGAATCTTCCTAAGACAATTCAAATGGAAGTGATTCAGTTTCCTAGCATGGTGCTGGTAGACTGTCCATGTTTCACAAGCATGTAACAATGAGGTCAGCACATCAGCTCTGTAGACCTTCAATTTGGTAGTCAGTCTAATACCTCTTCTCTCCCAAACTTTTCTTTGGAGCCTCCCAAACACTGAGCTAGCTCTGGCAATGCGTGCATCAACCTCATTGTCAATGTGTACATCCCTGGATATAAGTGAACTTATCCACAGCATTCAAAACTTCTCCATTTGTTGTAATTGATAGTTCCATGTATGGATGGTGTGGTGGTGGCTGATGGAGCATCTGTGTTTTCTTGGTGTTAATTATTAGGCCAAAATTAGCGCAGGCAGCAGAGAATTGATCCATACTTTGTTGCATCTCAGCTTCAGAGGCTGCACTGAGTGCACAATCATCTGCAGACAGAAAATCATGCACCAACACTCCCTCCACTTTGGTCTTGGCTTGTAACCTTTTCAAATTGAAGAACTTACCATCAGTATGGTAGTTGACCTTGATGCTGTGTTCATCCTCACTGAAAGCATTTGTCAACATGGCTGAAAATACCATGCTAAAAAGCATGGGAGCAAGCACACAGCCTTGTTTCACTCCACTGGTGACTGGGAAGGCACGAGAGCACTGTCCACTATCCAGAACCTGGGCAAACATGCCATCATGAAATTGACGTACAATATTGATGAACTTCTCCAGGCAAGCAAACCTTGACATAATTTTCCATAAGCCCTCATGACTAACAGTGTCAAAGGCCTTGGTCAGATCTACAAACGTTGTGTACAGACCTCTGTTCTGCTCCTGGCATTTCTCCTGGAGTTGTCAGACAGCAAACACTGTATCGACTGTTCCTCGGCCCTTTCTGAAGTCACACTGGCTCTCAGGTATATGCCCATCTTCCAGGTGAAGGATCAGTCTATTAAGGAGGACTCTAGCAAGAATTTTGCCAGCAATGACTAAGAGAGGGATACCGCTGTGACTATTGCAGGACAATCTGTTCCCTTTACCCTTACAGAGATGGACAATGAAGGAATCCTTGAACTCCTGGGTTTAACCTCCTCTTGCCATATAATCTGGAAAACTTCAGTCAGCTATTGTATGAGCAATGGTCCCTCTACCTAAAGTGCTTAATACAATGGCTGGCACATACTAGATGCTTAATAAATCCTTCCTTGCTTGCTTGTTTTTTGCGAATTATGTCTTAAACCCTTCTACTTCCTTCCCAGGTTTTTTGAGGTTGAAGAAGACAAATCTGCTCTGGGCACCATCTCCAAACCTATACCAGACCTAGCATGTTGGAGCCCCAGAGAGCTGGCTGCTAATGGGTTTTAGGGATAACACTACGAGTGTCTATTCTCCTAACACTAATTTAAGACAACCCACAAGTGTGCTTCTCCTTAATAATCCTGCTAGTAGACTAAGTTGTTTAGCAAAGGCATTAACTCAAATGGCAGGAAAGAATAGCAGTCCCAAATCATCTCCCACAAACACAAAAACTGACTATAGGGGGAAGAAGGGATGCAACTCTAATACATATTGTAGGGATGCACATGGAGGGCACACACATTCTCAACTCCAGAACCACAGAGCCTTGATGGTCTTTTTTTCCTCCATAGGGTCCTCACAAAGTTCACCATAGGGTGTGGTATAGATGATGGATGAGTTTTTCTGCTGCTCAGTTGGGCTGGCTCTTTTCAGGGCCGTTTCTCAACCAGCCAGGGGATTCACTGGGTTAACTTTTCCAGTTCCATAGTACTTCTTGATGCTAAAGCCCCTTTCACTCAGTAAAGCATTCTATGAATTCAATTGCCCTTAGGGTACCCTTGCCTTAGGATGATCAGGCCCAATTCAGTGAGTTTTATGACTGTATTGCCAAGGCAATATTCACTGCACTGGTGGTGACTATGAATATGCCTGCATAGTTCTCAATTGCAAAGTATAACAGACTCTCCATATAGAAGGCAGAAGAAAAACATTTATTTAGACACCAAAAAGCCAAATCCCAGAACCGGAAAGCAAAATCCATCATAGCAACCAAGAAGTCAATACAGACTATCACTGCAAGAGGCAAAGCCATTTCCAAGCCTCCCTACCCCCTGCTGGGACCTTCCCACAAAAAAACACTCAGGAGCCTAGCTGTGCCTGCCTGCCCATGTCCTTCCCAGCTCTAACTAGCCTGACCAACTTCCTCCCAGTTCTGTTCCATCCTTCCTGTTCCACCTGTTCAGCAAGCTCCTCCCACCACATGGGACTTAGGCTTCCATGTGATCTAAACAGGTCACATGGGCTTATTGATGAATGGGAAAGATTTTCCCCATTTAAATTACCATTACAATGACCCATACTCCTTTTGGGAGGATACTGGGGCAAGTATTTGGAAATAAAAGAATGAAATCAGTTTGTGCCTTAGAAGTAGGTTCATTGTCTTGCAGGCCTCTTTACATGAAAGAAGCCTTAGGCCCTTTCCAGGTGGGGAATGTGTTTTTAGGATCTGAACATCTTTCCCTTTGCACTTCAGTGTCTGTCTTTTAGCTATTCATGACCTCCAATTTTGCTGAATTCTCACAAGGTCATCCTTCTTATAATACGAGGTGTCCCCAAAGTCTTATTGCAGCATTAAGCTTTTAAATATGTGTTTGTGTGTGTGTGTGTGTGTATGTGTGTGTGTGTGTGCAAGTATATTTGCCCAGGTGACCCTGCTAATGACTTTAGGTAATACTTGGACCTAGGTCCTCTTGATTCCATGTGCAAGACTACTGATTACACTTTGCTAATTGTCATATTTCAAGCAGTAAGTAGAAGAGTATGTGTGTACACACACGCATATATATATATATGCGTGTGTGTACACACATATATAAACACACATATGTATATATGTGTATGTGTATGTATGTGTGTATATATATGTGTATATATACATACATATACATACACACACATATGAATATTCTCTTGGATTTTGACTTCCAGTCCCTAATCAGAGTTTTCAAAATGTCATTGCATACAAACAAAGCTATATATAGTTTTCACTTTGATTTTTGGCAACTGAGGCTAACATCCAATGAGTCCACAATGGGGAACCCACCACATCTAACTTTGGCCTATTGATTACAATGTACCCTCTCAAAAAGGCATGGTGTCTAGTGCTGGGCCTGACAACAGGAAAGGGAAATCAAATCCTCTGTCCAATATTTACTTGGCCTAGTCACTTCATGTCCTTGAGCAATTTCTACAAAATCACAGAGCACTGGCATATCCTAAGTGGTGTCTCTACTATTTAGAGAGGAGTATTTTAGCCACCTCACTTCGCAATTTTAAATTAAATTTCTCATTCCCAACATATGGCTAGTGCTAGTTTGCTAGAGTGGAAAGTGTCTGAAATCAAGAGACAGAAAGAAGAAATGCCTTGGGGCCCAGGCTCTTATCTGACCAAGGGCAAGTCACAGAACTTACCTTGGACCACCTACTTCCTAGGATTGTTGTGAGGCAAGTTTCCTTTCAACTGTAGAGTGTTATATAAATGTAAACCATTACTATGACTATTATTAATATACTACCTTATGTAGAGCCCTCTCTATATAGGCAGTGCCCCAAAAAGGAACACTTGTCTGTCTTCCTTTTTCTTTTCTTTCTATCTGCGCTCTCTCTCTCTCTCTCTCTCTCTCTCTCTCTCTCTCTCTCTCTCTCTCTCTCTCTCTCTCTCTCTCTCTCTCTCTCTCTCTCTCTCCCTCCGTCCCTCCCTCCCTCTCTCTCTCCCTCTCTCCCTCTCTGTCTCTCTCTTGTATCTCAAAGATTCAGTATCCATTCCTCAACACACTGCAATAGGGAAGTCTTGGCTTCCTTGATAGAAGGGGAGGAAGGGTTGTTTTGAGCACTGGGTTCTGCAACAAGTCATATTCTCACTCTCTGGACCTCAGTTTTCCCATCTGTAAAATGAGAGCATTGGACTAGATGAAATCTAGTGCTAAATTCTAAGAACCTATCAATCTGAATAAGCTCCTAAGCTAAATAACCTATCAACCAAAATAATCACCATCTCTATGAGTCAGTGCATTCCCAATTCAAAACAAGTGCCTCGAACAAACTTTTGAAATATAACCCATTCAAAAGCTGGCGATGGCCCATATTTGATGGGTGCTCCCAAGTTTCAATTACAATAAAATAACTTTTCTCTCTTCCTATTTGACTACATTGACACAACATACAGGAAATGGAGATCAAAAATTGGTACCATTTGCCTTGCTTTAGTTCACCAGTTAGGGTGAATCAAAGGCTAAAAAAATGGGTGCCTGGGTCTAAAGGGAATGGAATGTGTGAATCTTTAAAACTAAAGAAATTCTAAGTGTGGAAGCAGAGTTATTCTAAGATTTTTCTTATGGTTGCAGTTGCTAAGGAAACCATTTCTTTTACTGTATGTGTTTAGAACAGCTGCTCATTTGGAGACTGAGCCTAGATATAATCTTAGAGTGTAGCCCTAAAAAGATGAGAAATTAATTTAAGTTTAGTAGGCATATTTATGTACGTATTTGTGTCTGTGTGTGTGTATACATACACAGGCACATATATTTAACGTGTATGTATATATCAAGTGTCTCCCAAACATAGCAACATCTCGGGAAATATTTAGCAAGTTATGTTTCTTGGGACAAGTTCACTAAAATAGCATGTTTTGATAAACTAGCATATCAGTATGTATTCAAAAAATGCAAGTGAGTGCACCTAGGGCGTTCAATACTTAGATATTGCAGAGAAAATGTAAATGAATGTGCAGCCATCAAAGAGCAAAACATCTTGTCTGCATTGGCTTCATTTTTTGAAGGAAAGATGAGAGAATGACCCCAAGATGTTAAGTGGAAGGGATCTTAGAGACCATCGAATACCCTCTACCTACTTACTCACCATTTCAAAAATTTTACAGTAGCCCCCCAAAAGGTTAAGTGTCCTTTAAGGTCAAACTGTTAGGAGGAGGAAGAAACAGAATTGACATCCAGTGACCTTGTTTCTCATCACCTTGTCACATATACGATGGTGGCCATTCAGTAGGCTCTGTTTTTTGCCCTCCCTGATTCTGAACTTTTTAAAACTTACCCATCTATCTCGGTCTTGGGCCATTCAAAAACACTGTGGTGGTATGGTGGAAGAGGAAAAGAAGCACCGTGCTATAGTGGATAAAGAACCTGAGTTCAAGTTCTTGTCTCTGGCACAAAGAGGCTTTGGGACCCTTGGTAAGTCACTCAGACATCTCAGTGTCCAAGGGAACTCTGAGATCATACAAGTTGCAAAGAAGCACCAGCCTGCAATGGTACAGCATTTCCTCACTTAGGAATTCCCTATGCTAAGAAAATGACAGGTGTCGTCCAGTTGCTATCTGGGTAGAGGAGTTCGTATTCCAGGAAGTATCATGACTCAGGCCCCTTTTACATACTGAGTTATGTGCTATGTCCATTAAGAGCAGTCACCTTGGAAGGTGGTATATGTATTGGGATGAGGCTATTCCTGTCTTTGTTACGAGCTCACCAGCTTAGCTATGCCATAGAATATGATGACAAGATTCAAGGAAGGCTGCACAGATAGCTTACCTATATTTCAGCAACGTCCCTCACAAAGAAGTCATACTGGTATGGCAGAACAGATGGAGAGATGTGAGCTGGATTACGATACAAATGAATTGCAACTGTTTGACTATTCAAAATATAGAAAATCACAGTAACTGACAAAATATTTTAGGGTTTGGAAAATGCTTTACATATATTATGCTTTTCTGATTTTCACAACAATCCTGGAAAGTTAACTATAACAACTATTTTGATCTCCCTTTTACAGATGAGGAAACTGAGGTTCAGAGAGGTTAAGGGAGCTGCCCTTGGTCACAGAGTGGTATCTCTGAGGTGATATTTGAACCCAGGTCTTCATGACTCTTGATGCCCTATGTACCATGCTGCCTCTGTGTATATGCCCACCATGGTTCTCTGTTCATTCCTTCAGTAAATACACAAGATCTTTGGATTCCTGCCTTTTTTTGTCACCCCTCCCCCAAGAATAATTAAGTAATTTTAAAATAGGTAGTTTATTTATTTCATTAAATATTTTCAAACTACAGGTTTTGAAAGTTTTAACATTCTTTCCCCTCTCCTCTCTCACCCTTTGAAAAGGCAAGCAATGTGATATTGATTATACATGTGAAGTCATACAAAACATATTTCCACATGTTGCAAAAGAAAACAGACATATACACACAAACCCAGGAAAAGTAAAGAAAGTGAAAAAAGTATGTGTCAATGTGCTCACAGTTCATCAGTTCTCCCTCTGGAGGTAGACAACATTTTTCATTATGGGTCTTTTGGAACTGTCTCCAATCATTATCTTGATCAAAGTAGCTAAGTCTTTCATAGTGGATCATCCTTAAGATATTGCCGTTACTATGTACAATGTTCTCCTGGTTCTGCTCACTTCACTTTGCATAAGTTCATGTACGTCCTCCCTGGTTTTTCTGGAGCAATCCTGCTCATCATATTTTATAGCACAATAGTATCCCATTACAATGCCACACCATAACTTGTTCAGCCATTCCCCAATTGATGGGCATCTCCTCAATTTCCAATTCTTTGCCACCACAAAAAAGTGCTGCAATACATAATTTTGTATGTATATTTTTCCTTTTTATTTTATCTCTTTGGGATACAGACTTAGTGGTGGTACTGCTCGGTCAAAAAGTATACAGTTTTGCAGCTGTTTGGATATAGTTCCAAATTGTTCTCCAGAGTAGTTGGATCAGTTCACAACTCTACCAACAGTGCATTAGTGCCAATTTTTTTATCTTTGCACCAAGGACTCACTTTATTTCAAATGCCAGTGCTATGCCCTGTTCTCATTGATGCTTACTGACTCTTTGTGATCACTACTTGCTTTTCCAAATGTTTACTAACTATCCTTTTAATATTATGGGGGCAATCATGGTACAGGGGGAGAACACGGGATATGGAATTGGAGGACCTGAGTTCCAATGCCAGCTTTTCAGCTGCATGGCCTTAGGCAGCTGGATCAGCCTTTTTGAGCCTCAATTTTCCCATGTATAAAATGAGGGAGGGGGATGAACTAAATGAGTTCTAAGAATTCTTGCAGCTTCCATAGCTTTCCTTCAGACTAAACACTGACTATACTTCAAAGGCAGCAAGAGAAACCACAGGATTAGAGGCTATTCATTTAATATGGATATGCAAAAATATATACAGGAAGTAGGAGGAAAGTTGGCTCCATGTGTTTCAACCAAGGAGCTGTCTGCTCAGTAATAGAGGCCTCAGCTCTTGGCCCTTTAACAGTGGAAACCTTCTACTGCTACTTCTAGAAAAGGTGCAGTATTTCTTGAGGCAAAAATGGGGGAGGAGGAGGCAGGGCGCTGAAGGAGGGAAGGGTGTGATGCTATAATTTGCCTAGGCTGCTCTGGAACAGTTCGGAACGCCTCCAGGGTCTGAACCTCCACATTAGAACTGTTTCAGAGCTACAGTGGAATCCCTATTACTATCTAGGAAAGCATGATCTGTCTTCTCTAATAGGCACAGTAACATAGTCTGACATTTACATAGTGCTTCACACACATTTGGGTTTTGCAACAACTCTGAGAATTAGGTACTATGAGGATTATCCCCATTGTAAAGATGAGAAAAACAAGGCTTAGAAATGGTAAATGATTTGCTCAAGATTCTACAGCTAGCATCAGAGATGGGGACTGGAATCCAACTGTGGTAGAGAAGAGAGTATACTATCCACTAGGTCACAAGTCCCCTCTTGGTAAGAGAAGATATCTTTCCTCCTAGGCAGCCTTGTCAATGATTACGTCTGTGTTTTGGCCCCAAAGTAAAATTCTGGCACCCGAGAGGGCAGCCTTTTTTGTGGGCAACCAGCTATCTAGGGATGATGGGGAAGACTACAGGCTATTTACTACTTGTTGAGTCTGACACCCAGTATTTTCCAGTCAGTCCTTCTGAACCATCCTGAGCAGGTTCCCAAAGAACAATGTGACAACATTTGAGCAGATGGGTATTGGGCCGAAGTGGAATTGACAATGGAAAAATAAACAATATGTAAAATATTCAACATAATGTATTATATGAAAATGTACCAATTTTCAAGGAGCCAGCTGTGACTAACTGGTTGGGAAAAAAGGTGATCGAACCTTGTTTCTTGAATCCCACCTCTGAATACTAAACAGATACCATCTCCCCCCACCCCAAGCAGAAATCCAAAGCTCTTAAGAGCTGAAGACCTTGGCAACAAGAGTCTGTGCCACAGCAATTGTTACTCATTCTTCCTCCAGTCTGTTATTCAGTCCTATGCTTTTGCTTCAATCATGCAGAAGACTAGGTAATTGTTATGGAGAGCAACAGACAAAATATGGACTTTGTACATTATGGCTCATTCTGCTTAGATGAATAACTTAGTTTTATTAGTCTGTGTTACATCTAAATCCCCAATCAGATTGTCTGTATCTAATTTGTTCAAATTACCAGGCATCATTGGTTTTAAAAAACCTGATGGGAATAAGAAAGCATTCAGAGCATGCTTTGGGGACAAATTAATTAATCTATGCAAACAATACAGTTGATCCCAAACTACTGCCCCCAACAAGCTGGAAACATCAACTTCATGTGCAACAAAGCCACAGACCCTTCCAAAGAAAAGTGTTTCTTTGCTCCCTTGGTGTTTCTCCAGTAGGCTTTTGCTCACTTGATGGAATTCAGACTCCTCTTCATGCTCCAGGCAATTGACATGACAACTTACAATATTCAGGTTAATTTATTTCTCCAGAAACTTCCTCTAATGAATTTAATCTTTGCTTAAGATCCTGAGCACTAATCGAGGCGAGTTTTTTATGTCTAGCTTTGGCAGTCACAACTCCAAAATCCACTAGCCTACCCCCCCAAACTCCATCTCCACCCCTAGATTTCATTTGCTCAGTTGAGTTGAGGCGATGGCACTCACAAGTAACTGGAATGTGAGGAATTCAATCATCCACTTTGTCCAGTCCTGCCTTGTTTTGATTATGGTGAATTTCCACTAACAACCTATGAAAATTGGGATAATGAGGGCTTTTACTTCCTATGTAGGCAGTATTAATGCTCTAGATGGTCATGAATAACTGTAGGCCCTAAAAATCTCATCATTCCTACAGTAAATAGTGGTGAGACTAAGCCCTGAGCTTCCCCACTGGCTGAGTCTTAGTCATTTTTCAAAGGGTTTTTGATTTGATGCTCTGTTTAGGCTGCATTTATGTATAAAGGTGCCCTCCCCACAGTCAAAGTAGCTGAATAAATGTAGATTGCTAATACTTTGACAGTGATAAAAAATTCAAGAAAGCATCATTGCCCTGAGAAGCTAGAGAAAAAATTCAATTGAAAAGATTTCATCTGTATATGTAACAGATGTACATTGAGTGATTGCTATGTACACAGCAGGGAGGCTAAATAAGATATGGTCCCTACCCTAATGAACCTTAACATGCATAGAGGAGAAACATACACACACACACACACACACACACACACACACACACATACAGAGCTATAACAGAAAGTCATATATGACAAGTGCCTTGGGAACACTTTTGTAGAGGAACATTCGTAGCTCTCTCTTGGCATCTCATGACACCATGCTCTAATAAGGCATTATGATCTCAATGCTTTTCCAACCATTGCTCTAATAAGACATTACATTCTAAATACTTTTCCAACCTAGCCTAGAAGATCACAGGAAAGGGGAAGGCCACTACTACCTTCGAAGTGTGAAAGAGGAGAATTTGACCCATTAAGTCATTAAATATTTAACAGATATAAATATTCAACTTAAAAGGAAGAGAAGGGCTTAGGACACTTGGTAAGCAACTACTTTATCTTGAGACATACTTGAAAGAATGCCTCTTACCACTTAATAAAATGATTTGTCAGAGGAAACAGATGCTTTATGGATTGGTATTTTGTGAATACATTCACTACGATGATTGAATTTAGCCATCCGTTACAACAGTGTAGTAACTTAAGACTTCTGGGAATCAAATCCAGATTGTACTGAAAGATCTTGTGAGCTTTGGAAGATGTGATCTGTATAAATGGACATGGGGAGTCCTAAATGTAAAAGCTCTTAAAACCCACTCAGATAGATCTACTTAAAAGCATATTCTTAAACTTTGCTTTCTGAAACAATGATGTATATTTCTAAGTCCCCATAGTCTTATCATCACTCTTTTTTTTTCATTTAGAGTACAGTTAGTTGTGGTCATGGGTCTTTTTCCAAATTGGGTCAAGTGTACCCTTAAACTGCTTGAATCATCAGCCAGAATTCATTGCCTAGTTCCACTGAAATAAGTAACTAATCATAGAGGAGTTACACAATGAAATGAACATCATGTGTGCACAACATGGAAATGCCCTCTAGTCAAGCACTGATCTTTTTAGACATATCCACATTACTACTACTGGTCACATTACTTCCCCCCAAAAAGCTACACATACCCACAAGTATCTCCTTTATTTTGCATTATCAGGAAATTAGGTATTCCATACAGGTGAGTTTATAATATAATGGAAGTTTATCACTTTAAGTGACAAAGCTTATTTCAGCCATTTTATACAAAGCTTTCTAATACCTAATACTACATACTTCCTTGCCTTTTTTCTAATTTTTTGCTCATTTTTTTATTTTTACAAAATAGAACTCTCCACTACCCAAACAAACCTAACAAAGTGAAAGTTTTCTCAGGTATTAACAAAAGGAAAGGCATTCTCTTAAACTTTGGCAGTGTGGTGTTAGGTGACCCTTCTATTTGAGCAGGGTTTTGTTCCCTTTCCACAACTGTGTATGTTTAGATTGTTGTGGTTATTATATGTTGTTCTTTTTGCTCTGCATCACTTCATTTTCCCTCTAAATTCATCATGTTTGTCATTCCTTAAAGAGTAGCAAAATTAGATTATTCACACACCAGAATTTTTTCAGCCAATCTCCTTTACTGGTCCATATTTTGTTTCTAGCTTGAATTATGCTTGATGCTAGTAAGTTCCTTGTCCTTGTCCGAGTAGCAAAAGCTTGGGGTCAAACAGTACAAACAATTTAGTAACTTTTATTGCATAATTCAAAATTGTTTTCCAGAATAGTCAAACCAATTCCCAGCTATCCCAGCAGTGAAACGGCAGGCTGCTCTTCCCATAGCCCCTCCAGTAATGAGGGTTTTTTTCCCCATCTTTCAGCATATTCACTAGCTTGATAGTATGAGGTGACACCTCAAGGTTGTCTTAATTTGTATTTCTCTGATTACTAATTCAAGATTTTTTCAGTTGGTTACAGACAGATTTCAAAAACAGAAATATAAACTAGTTGTTCAGATCTTTTGCCTATTTGTTCACTGGAGAATGGCCCAAACTTGAATGTATGTGTCAATTTTAGGTGTCAGAACTTTATCAAAGGTATTTAATACAAGGGGATGTTTTAGTCAATCTCAATTTTTTTCCTTCTGATTCTAGGTTGATTTTTCTTATGCAAAAGCTTTTTAATTTTAGAAAATCAAGAATGTCTATTTTACCTTTTATGAGTTCTTTTATCCTGTCTGGGTCACAAATGTTTTCCCCATCCAAATTTATGAAAGATGGAACTATCTATTCCCCTCTGTTATAATATGACTTTTAAAATTTAGTCTGAGTATCCATTTGGGATTTATTAGAGTATAGAGTAAAAGAGGCTGATCTAAATCCATTATTTGACAGACTGCTTTCCAGTCTTCCCATCAGTTCTTGTTCTTTCCCCACTACTTTGTGTTCTTGGACTTTTTGAACACAAGGCCATTGTGTGTATTTATTTATAGGTCTTGATTATGTAATGCATAGGCATCTACCTATGAGCCCATCTGATTCCAGTATCATCCTTTTCTCTTTCTCCCAGCTAAGTCTCTCTCTTTTCTCATTTGTAATCAGACACTTAAGCTGAGGTGGTTAATTATTGCTTGAAGCAGTGGCCTCCTCGTGCCCACCCTCTGGTTCAGGCATCCTTCATATCTTTCCCTTTGCCAGAGTAGACTTCCACTTATATTCTATTAATCTTAACCATGAGGGGAGCCGGAGGGACATGGGTTCCTTTGTCAGCCTTTGCTTCCTACCAGTAAGTTCACAGCACCATGTTCACCCACCATTAGTAAATGCATCTACTGACAAATTAAGTAGCAGCCCCCGTGTCTGGCTTATGCCTTAAGGGAAGGAACCATAGACGGTTCAGGTTGGGTCAGGGCAAACAAGCCCTCTGGAATTCTTCAGATACAGATCAGAAAGCAGGGACTAATGCATTAATCATACTTGAAAAAGGCACAAAGAGTACAGAGCCAGATGGTAGAGGGAATGAGGAGGGGAAAAGATAGGGGAAGAAGAGGGAGAAGGGCACACAGAGAGATATGTAATTGTAGACTGGAGAAGCAGGACCTGTATGTAGCAGTTTGAGAAGTACTTGAAGGGCAGGGTTCTAGTGAGGAGATAACCTGTCTTATCTCACTTTCTTAGAGCTCACTCACTAATATATCAATGTCATCTCAAAAGTTATCAGTGCCTCCTTAAGGATGCCTTATTAGCATGTTTCTGATTTCACTGCATATTTCTGGCGCCTGCAGACTGCGGTCCATTTATTGGTACCTAGCTGGCTTCCCTTAATTTAACACACAGTTTCTTAATGTGGTCTTAATTAATTTAGGAGATACTTTTGGCAAGTGGTTTCTATGTTCCCCCTAATATTTTTAGTTCCTATTTCCTATTTCTTGTTACCTTATACTGGCTACTTACATACTTAGATACTAATTGGTGGGGTGGTCATGGAGACTATAACAAATACAATTTCAGCACAACTTCCTTTCTCCTTAACCTTCCTTTACAAGGCCTAGAGAAGGGTGAGCTTAATGATACCTTCCCCTTTCCCCCACTTCTATGTTTGAGAGACATTCATTTGTGGCACCTTGATTACAAGAAACACTAAGCTCCCTTCCTTCTCTACCTCTATAGAGCTGTGTTTTTTAAAACCCATGCCCAGAGATTGTCTTTCTTGACTCAATGGCCCTGAGACTCTCAAAAGAATGACAAGGGTTATTTGCCCCCCTTTCAAATCTTGAGCACTGCACCATCATCTACTAAACTTTAAGCTAAACTTGTTTACCTGGGAGTTTCTTTTGTCAACTACATTTACAAAACCTTCGGTTTTCTCCAAAGCAATGCTTGTTAGTTATCAATTCTGTTAAAAGCCTCTTTTTCTCTAGTAGAATTATGTGCAATTCAACAGAAATAGATAGTCTTGGGTAAAAGCCATTTTTTTTGTCTTCTGGTGTATTGTATTCCAATTTTGACCTTATCCTAATGGTAATTTTGACTGGAGTCCCTTGACTGGAATCCCTTATTACACCTGTATCTGTCTCTTCCCAGATGCTTGTTCTGTTTTTTTTTTCCCTAAGATATACCTAGAAGTTCTGGAGCTTGGCAATTACAAGTATGAGTAGCTAAAGTGGTGGTTTATTTTTAGTAATAACCCATGGGCTCTGTTGATCTGTACTTGGCTCTCTGGTTCAAACAGAGGACAATCAATGAACATAGCCCGTTATTTCCTACTAGTGTTAAAAGAGCTATAGAAGGGCCTCCTGAACAGGGGGTGTGAGATTTATAGGAGGAAATGGTCAAGTGTCAGGATGAGAACACACAGGTAGGATATGGTTATAATAAAGTGATGCCCATGGGGTAATTAGAGACTACACCCCATAAAAACTAACCTCACACCACTATGCTTTTATGGCTGTTCTTTTGTTTTAAAATCACTGGAGAGGGGTCTTGATATAATAGAATGACCAGGGGTGGGGAATCTGCCGCAGGTTCCCCACTGCTGTCATATAACGGACATGGAATCAGGAGAGATCCAAATTAGAATCCTGCCTGATATTTATAATGTGGCCATTGATAAGCAAATCACCTAAATTTTCTAGAGACCAATTTATTTATCAAGAAAATGGAGATAACATTTCTGGTACTTTCCTCACAGTGTTGTTTTAAGAATCAATTAAGGTAATGAATCAATAAATGAATGAAAAGGATTTATCATACGCTCACTACATGCCAAACGCTGTGCTAATGTTAGGGATACAAACATCAAAGTGAGACAATCTTTATCCTGTGGGAGCTTTCATTCCGATAGAGGAGGCTACATGTATAGAGGAACAGTGGCCAGGAAAGGGAATTAGGATCTGGGAAGTCACAAATATGATGAGCAAAATGGTAGAGGCAATGGCTTTGAGGATATGATCACTAATCTCAAAGAAAGAAAGGGGAGAAGAGTATAGGCATGGTGGCAGAGTATAAATGGAGAGGATGAAGATGAGGACAAAAGGTGCGAAGAAATGAAAAGTTGATTGCCTCAGATCCGCCAACCCATGACCTCGGGTGCTCAGTGACAGGAATCACAGGGTGGAAAAAGGCTGCAATGAAGAAGAGCAGAAAGTTCCCAAATGCCAACCATTACTGTATCACCTTGTTGCCAAGGTACTAGCTGGCATAAATCACTACTATTCATGTGCTTGCCTACCTACTCTGTTCCTGTTTCCAGGTGAATCAAAAACCAGGCTGCTTAGATTTGTGCATAAAACAAGGTCACTATTTCACATTTACATGAGGGCCCAAGGGCCTCTCCTAAGTAGAAAAGTGCATCGACTTGGTGATTAATATTTCAGACAATTCGAACCCTATGAGGTCTTTTCCCACAGACTTCCAGATTTAGAATTCTAAGTGATTAGGGTTGTCTCAATTTTAGCTGCTGAATAAGTGGGGATGTTACTTTTTATCAAGTGCTAGCTATATGCTATATTTGAAAAAAAAATCTTATTTTTTAATTGGAGATTGAGAAGGGAAATGATATATGACAGTTAACTTTTTTTGGTTCCAAAGAGGAAACAGATGAGAGGGAATATAGGTAATGCCTATATTTATCCCTTCTGCTTTAACTCTTAGAATCCTAACAATATTTGACATGTATTTAAAAATGTGGTGTGATTTATTCAGTGATTTTACAATTTTTTTTGTTTGTTTCTTGGTAATAAGTACTGTGGACTTCCAAATATGTCACATTCTGCTCAAACCCTGCCCAGGTAACTGCCAGAAGCACTAAGAACTTTGAATTATTTTCTGAACTTTCTCCACTCCTGCTCCTGGTGAAACATTGCTTGAGAGAAAGAACAAAACTGAACTGACTTCATCCAGAATTTCATGTTACATAACCTCAGTTAGGCCTCCTGAATCCTTTTATTTTATCCTTTCTAGCTCTCTCATTTGCCACAACGTCTGTTCCAAATCTTCTTTTCTTCTCCAAATCTTCTCTCCTTTCCACTGTAAACATACCGCCTCGATCCCTGAACATAAAGCAGATGATTTGTTCCATAAAATTTGGATTCACTCAAAAGACCACACTTAAGGATCTAGAAGCCCACATGTGGCCTTAAGGCCACAGATTCCCCATCCCTGATTTAGAGGTCACCTTCACTAAGAAGACTGAAGCCATCTTACACATTCTCTCATCCTTTCTTCTGACACAAAAGTAGGTATCCCCATTCCTCACTAAGGTAAATCTCTACTTGCAACTTTGATTCCATTCCTTCTTGCTTCTCTGGGATGTGGAAGCCTCAAGGTTCACAGGTTCCCCAGCCCTTCAAATCTAGGGCTTCTTCACCACCTGCTCCATTTCTCTACAAATGTGTTCAGGTCTCTTTACTTCTAAAAAAGCCTTCTTTGACTGCTGGAGTCAATTTATCGACTGTCCCTTCTCTGTCATCACCTTTCTCACTCAACCTCTTGAAAGCATTGTCCATAACCAATACCGCTTCTTTCTCCAGTACCCACTGTCTTGGCAATCATTCACAATCTGCTTTAGGGTTAAAAGGTTTAGCATGGGCAGATGTAAAAACGGAAAGCGTAAATAACCAGGTCTTTCTGGAATATGGACAAACACCAAGAAGTAGACCTGATCATTCAGGTACAATGGGTCCTAGTCATAATGCAGAAGGTACTTCGCCAGTTCCTTGGTCCAATCTATTAGTCCATATTTGGACACCACTAAAAATGCCAGACAGTTATTCCCAGCAGGTCTTGATTTCTTTTGGCCTTTTATGGTAGACACATTGTCTGTGAAAATAAGGCTAGCCTTATCTCCACTTGGAAGAATCCATTCCAACCTGTCCCAGTGGCTTACCAGCTACATTTATATTATCTGAGAGGTGGCCTGCCCCCTTCTCTTGTGTGGACACCTCTACTATTGCTTGGGAACACTTTGGCTAGGCTAAGGCTATGACAGCACCGAGGGCAATAAATGAGCAGGTTATCTGAACCTCCTGTCATTTGACTATCTTCCACATCATGGCCTGAGCTTCCCTTCAAAAGCTCCCACAAGACCACATTTTCTAATCATGTGTGTTCCCCTTGCATATATAGTGTATTTGAAAAATCTTTGATTTTTATATTTTAATATGCATGTCTAATTGGGATATAGGTATGCGGGCTATCTCCAGAGCACAACATACAAAAACCCTCATAAATGGGGTCAGGGCAAAGATTTTCTGAGCACCTTCACATATGCCTTATTTGTCTTCTAGGTCAATTCAGAAATCTTGATCAGCTCCATCTCTGTCCAGGGTTGCATTTTGGTAGATCTTCCTCTTACCACTCCAATAGTGTTTCCCTTGAACTTATAAGACTGTTCTAATCTGTCCCTCAACTAGGACAACTGACTTCTCCCAAGATGCGCTGGGCCACTAGGCCTGTTCAATTCAGTTTGTTGGCAACACTTTGACTGAGATAGTGGCTTACCAACTTGTATCTATGTAAGAGGCCCAAGTCTCAGGGTTCTTATATCTAAGAGAATAAATCCTACTGTACTATTATTCCTCAGAATAAGTAGGGATCTCAAAAAGAGGACTATCAAATTCTGGCTTGAGAAACTGCGCCAGGTTGTTAGCTGAATCAGCGTCCCCTCTGTCCACTCCTGTCTTGAATGTCCCCTCATTTGCTTATTCTCATCATGTAGTCAGTTAACGGAATGAAGCTATTAAAAATGGTTAGAGATTTAACTGATAGACTGTGTCACTGGGGTAATTCTCCAGCCTATCAGTCAGTCACTCAACAAGCATTATGTGCCAGGCATAATGCTAAACACTGGAGATACACATCAAAGCACAAATACTGCCTTCAAAGAATTTGCGTTCTAATGGGAGAAGACAATACATAAACAGGAATCTGAAAGGCAAGGGTTGGGGTATAAGGAGGTACCTGAGGATTAGTGACTGGAAATGGAACTTGCAAAATAGAAGTTTCAGAAAAAAACTCACCAGTGGAAGAAGGGACCCATAAGAGACGAGTGAGGATGAAGTCTAGGCAATCAGGAATGGTTTGTATGGACTCTTCCCCAAAATGGAGGTTCTAGGGAGAACTCACCAATGAGAGAAGGACCCTTCAGGATCAGAGTGAGGAGGAAGCTGAAACATGGTGACTCAGGTCAGAGAATGAGTGATGGTTGGCTGGTCTTGGCCTTTCCCCAAAATGGAAGTTCTAGGAAGATCTTGCCAAGGAGAGAAGGGGCCTATAGGAGCAGACCAACTAAGACATGGTGAAATAGTGCTGCCAGGGTAGATACAGACCAATGGTAGTTCAAATATTGCTTCAATATCTCATTCCATCCTATAAGACTGGCAGCCTCTCAGCCAAAGCATAAGCAATGCCTAGGCTAAGGGGCCACCAATCTTAGAGTACCTGAACTGAGAAGTGGGGTGGAGGATTTGGGGAACAGAGGTTGCTTTTCAGAAACAATCCACTGTGGGATTTGTTGGGTAAAAATAAAATTCTGTTCAAGGCCCTCAGTGATGAAGTCTGATCCAGGCAAAACTAAAAGTAGTATAAATACAGGTACATATGAAAACATACTTCTAGCTTGAGAGGATAGAAAGGAGATACTGCATGCAGTCTGCCAGGGAGTGGCAGAAAGCTGTCCCTATCCCTGCAGTGATGACTCCCCAGCAGGGTGCCAGAGGACCTATAGACCCTGGTATCCAGGGATGCCATCTTCGCCATCTTCGGCCAACAGTATCCCTTACCTCTGTAAGCCTCTTCACCTTTCAACTTCAGACTGCTTGTTACATTAGCCTAGGAAGCTGCAGGCTCCTTTGGGCCTACATATACTGCCTATGATAACAATTACCGTAATAGTCATTCGATCAAAGAGAAAAAAAACACAAACAAAACTATAATAGGCAATGTTGCCACAGTCTTTTCAAGCTTTACAAAGCACTTCACATAAATCATCACACTCAGGCTCCACCACAGTTCTTTGAGGTAGGCACTAGAGATGAAAACCTAGCAGTGGAGAAACAGATTCTTAGTCCAGCATATAGTAAACAGCCAAGGTTAGGCCTCCAGGTTAAGGATCCAATGTCTGTCACAAAACTATGCCTGCTTTCATTTTTGTATCCCAAGGGCCCAGGATAGCAATTTGTACCCAATACCTGGTTATTGAATTGAACTGAAAGCTTTACTCACATTTTCTAAAATTCAAGTGCGTCCTCGATATCACACAATTCCTACATTCATCTCTAATGAATTTCCCATTCAAGTCCACACAACAGCTGTTTTAAGAATTCCTGCATTTTCTAAAGGCTTTTCTCTCCATGTTTTCTACGCTTAGAGGATGAGGTGGTCCTTATCAAGGACAATCCCTCCACTCACACTGTTGATTTCACCATTTGCTCGTTTCCACAAAATCTGCTGATGGAAATGTCTGGACATGCACTAATTTCACACATATTCCAAGAGTCTGATGAACATGGGATCTTTTATCCTTGGCAACTATGCACCCTGGCAGACTGTACCTGCTGGTTCTTTCTTTGAAAACAAGAGTGTAAATTTACTAAGCATACAGAATTACAATACACATTGATCACATTAAGAAAACTTTAGCTCAAAAAGAGATCTGCAAAACATTGTACATGAAAAGGAAAATCAGTTCAATGAGATGACTACTTTATATGAGGAACTTAACCCTACCAGCTCCTAACTGTAAAGCACACATATTACAGTCAGGCAGAAGAGAAAATACACATAATACTAATGAAAGTGGGCCAGAGTTTATGAGAAGAGGAAGGAATAAACATGCAGAGATGATACTGGAGACCAAAGTGGAGGCTCCAGCTTGAAGTGAAAGCCCTTCCAAAGAGGATATGAGAAAGTAATAAAAATACCAGTTCCAGGATCCTGCTGAACCACTCACGTTCCAATGTTTTGGACTAGAAAGTAGAATATAGAGAATCAAAGTAAAACCAACCTCAAACAAAAGGCAGCAGCAAAAGTGAAAGGGCCCATGCTCTACCCCTTCTCTCCCATAGCTAGTTCTGGGAGAGAAAGAGAGGTACAACAGCACAGGAAGGCATTTCAGGTACATGTGTCCAAATTATTCACATGGAACATATATTCTCTGTCTATGGTCTAGACCCATCACAGAAGGCGGCAGCAAGTTCCGAAATAGATGGAGCAACTTTCATGGATGGGACCCGCTTTTATTCAATGGTTGGTCACTTATGACCAATTTTAATCCCCCAAATAATAAACATCACCAATCAGAATCACATCAAAGCCTGATTTCCACTGCTTTGTAATGTGCAATAAGCCAAATTATGTTCAATGTAATATTGAATGTATTCAATAAAATGTAAACTTTTTGAGGTCAGGTTCATTGTGCTGTTATCCTCAGTGCTTATCAATGTGATTAGCAGAAAGTAATTAATAAATCAGCTCTTAATAAATCCTTGTTGAATTGAGTCAAATCAGTTCAATTAAGATAAAAATGCAAACAAATCATTTTTTGTACCCAGAAAGTTTTTGATAAGTTATCCCTCATTTGAAAGCAAGATATGGAGATATCCTTACTTTGCTATGTGGAAAAGAAGTATAAACTAATCTTAATCTATGCATTTTCTAATCCATCTGATACAACATCCTACCTTAAGGCAGAGGATGAGGAATTAGGCAGGGAAAGGCAAAAATTCCTCACATCAATTCCGAAATTGGAAAGATGAAATTCCCAATTCCTTTGCTGATCTATTTTTTCTCTCCAACTCATAAGAATCATAGGAAAACATTTCCTCCCTCCCTGGAAAAATTAGTTTCTTCCCCAAGAGTTAAAGGCTGAGAAATTATCTATAACTCCTTAAATTCTAGTACTTTCCAACATATATACATATGTGCATATAGCTTTGAAGTTTTCAAAATGTTTTAAAAATATTATCTCATTTGAGCCTTACACCCATCCTGGGAGGTTGGCAGTAATGGTATTATCATTCCCATTGAAATCAGAGAGGTTCAGTGACTCACCAGCAGTCACACAGCAAGTGTCAACGGCACTCTTTGAACTTGATCTTCCAGATGGCAAGTAGTTGCTGTCGTCTGTCCTTTATTCTCGAAGAGGACCGTGACATCAGGAAGGTGATGCCATGACTTGTAAGTGAATTGGGTATAAGTGAGGGAGGGCTGGGCAAAGTCACCAGCCTCATTTTCTCCTCCCACATCACTGACCACTGAACCACACCAGCTATCCAAGGTGGGAGAAGGAATAAACATTTCAAAGATTCACTGATTATTTTCTGACATGAGTGCCAAGAAAGCTGTGTCAGGCAAGCCCAAGCATGTGGCTTAAGCACAACCCCCACTCTCTCAAGATAGGCTCCAAACTTTAAAGTGTGCTGTACAGACCACCACTGTGGGCCACTAGGTGATGACACCATTGAGGAATTGAATCTCAAGGTATCTGAAAGAGGGGAAGATATTAAATGATTGGGGGATGGAAGGGGAACCATGGATGTTATTCATATAAAAAAGGACAATTGTAAGGATATCAATAACCAACAATCTATTTTCCCATTTGTATAAAAGCCTTACGAAAATTATTGACACCCTTATGGAGGGCTACCTTGATGAAAGTACAAGAAGGAAAAAAGGAGCCTTCTCAAAATTATACTCTACATTAAAACACATCTTTACATCCACATGATTGAAACGTATCCAGAATACAAAAATCTCAAAGTGACCAATTTACAGGAGTTGGATGGGAGTAGTACAGCATGAGACAGTATAGACTGGGATCTGTATCTGGTTGAAGTTAATCTCAAAATCTCTGAGATAACAGAACCATCAGACAATCTATATACAAAATATCTTTCCAGGCTTATTACACATTCCTGCCCTTCACACAATATATGACACATCCTTCTTGATGTTATTTGCGCATGGCATTTCATCTCCTGTCCCTATATCTTTGCTCAATTTGTCCTTCATTACTGGAATATACTCTTTTCCTCAACTGCGATCTCTTCAAATCCCTAGTTTCTATCAAAGCTTGGCTCAAATGCCAATTTCTACATGAGATCTTTCCTGTCCAGCTGTTAGTGCCTCACCCTTCAAATCACTTGTTGCCTGTGTTTGTGCAAGTATATGAATGTGTGTGTGTGTGTGTGTGTACGTGTACGTACACGCTACCTCTTCCAAAGGGATGTAACTTCTTTGGGAGAAGGAAATATTGCATTCTTGTGTTTATATTTCCAACATCAAGCAAACATTTTATATGTGCTTGCCTGATCTGTGTTAGAAGGACTACCTACCAGTGAAAAAGAATTTTTAAATATACCCATTAATTACATCGTATTTCTTGTTAATATTCACCTCAGCAAAGCAAGGTTATAGTATGGACTACTGATTAGGACAAAACAAAGCCTGGTGATATACAATTGTTATCATTGTATTCACTTAAGTCTGATCCTATCTATATGTAATTTAGGCAAAAGAGAAAAAAATAAGAGGCACAGAAAACTCTGCCAGAATGAGAGAAGGAGATTTAATAATCGAAAACCAAAAACCCAGCAGGGATTTTCAAATTTGTGATGCGTGCGTACATTAGCAAATCCTCCAAATGTAGCATAGTAATATAGTAGCTTTAATACTAAAATTCCTAAAATAGAATTTGAGAACACTGTTTCAAAATATAAAGTGACCTAATTAGGTTGACGTTTAAAATGTTTTCTATTCCTTGTACTTACTCGGTGGATAAATGAGCTTTACATATGGTATCACACATAATAGCTATTCTTTTCTCATATAAAAAAAAAAAAAACAACTTTGTTTTGAGGTAAATACTTCCTCAGGAAAAAAAATCTGCTGTATATCAAATTAATAAATATTCTAAGTTGTAATTAAATAATCAAATATAATATTGGGTTGTTGATGAATTAAATATTAAAATGTGGATTTTGTGTATGCAATTGTATCAAATAAGGAACTCAAAAAAAATGAGTCATGATTAATTTGACTAATTGGAGTTTGCTAGCAGAACATTCTCGAATACTGGTTCTGACCTCCTCTCCTCATCCCCCAATCCCCCCAACCCTCCCCCCGCCCCACGCATATGCTTTGTCAAAATGCCATTTAGTAATTTCCTGTCAGGTTATGTTCACATCAAATAAACTACTGTTTTAAGAATCTTGAAAGAAAAAGATAGAGAGAAATACTGGAAATGGATTAAAGAAAATAGTTTTTGTAAAGGGTCATGTTCTTAAAGTGTCAGGATTTTCCCTATGAATTACTAATGGGCCCCCATATGTTTTGTTTTTGAGCCAAGGAACTCACTAAGTTATAGTGAAATTGAATCAAAAATATTTCTGTTCTGTATTCTATGGCTTTTTTCTTTCTTAAATTGATTTTTAGGGAGCCCTAAAGCTTATTTTTACTTTTCACCCCTTACCCCAAAGGTCTCAATTTTTCTGCCAAGGGAAGAGTAATCTTTCCTGACATCAGGACCAAGAGGTGTAAGTGTGATGATGAACAACTTCATCACAAAGGATAGTTCTAACTTGTCATTGTTTCCATGGAAACCAAACCCTCCAGTCAGTACTGCCGGCTAGAGTTGAGAAAATCACACATAAGCTGGCCAGCCTACAATGTTTATGAAGACCAGATAGCTATCCTTTCAACTCAACTCTGAAATGTGTCTCTGTCCTGGCATTCTTTCCCGGATTCCAGTACCAACTTTTTAAACTTAAGTAAGCGTTACCTTAGGACTTCACAAGATCAAGCCTGTGAGCTGCCAAGGTGGAGGTAGCATTGGCTTCCATTCTCAAGGTGACCACCCCATCCCCTCGATGTGGAGGGGAAGGGGAAGGTCACCCCAGTGGGAGAGGCGGTACCTGGACCAGAAAAGTCACCTGCAGGTATTTTATGAATGGGTTTTGTAAAGAAGGGGACAATTGCCAATACTCCCATGGGCTGCCCAAAAATTTGGATGACATGGTGCGTCGTAATTATCGATGTGTTCAAGAAAACTGTGGCAGGAGTGAATGTAATGGGCCTCATAAAGTAAAACCTGCTGCTCCAAAACTCCATTCTCCAGCTTCCCCAGGTCTCCCACCAAGGGCGGATCCTTTAGGTGAAGTCAGTCCTGGTACTCTAAAACCCCCAAATGCTGGTTTTGCAGGTATAGGAACAGGTATAGATGATTGGGTCTATGCTATTGAATTTGTTCCCGGAAAACCTTACTATGGACGTTTTTCCCATACCTGTGGTGCGGCATCCCAGCAAGGTCATATGACAGCGGAAAAGGGGACCCAGACATTGGAGGAGGAACTAAAGAACCTTGGGGTGGGAGAATGTACCCATAATGAGGGCCCCATGTGTAACCATGAAAAGTCACGTGACTTGTGTGGACAAAAGGTCCCAAACACTGAGGATGTTACCCAAAGACTAATACATATCCAACCTTGTACTGAAGCCCATGAGCAGGACATGGAGCTGGCTTTTGCAGTCCAGCGTAGCCGAAATCTGGTGTGTGGGATCTGCATGGAGGTGATCTTTGAGAAAGCCAGCCCCAACGAGGTCTGCTTTGGAATCCTTTCCAACTGCAACCACACCTTCTGTCTCAAATGTATCCAAAAGTGGAGAAGTGCCAAACAATTTGAAAGTAAAATCATCAAGGCCTGCCCCGAGTGCCTGGTCACCTCGAACCTTGTCATCCCGAGTAAGTTCTGGGTGGAGGATGAGGAACAAAAGGAAAAGCTCATTCAACAGTACAAGGAGGCTAAGGGCAACGAGCTGTGCCGTTACTTCAATAGAGGCCGAAGCAGCTGTCCCTTTGGACACAACTGTTTTTACAAACACGTCCCTGCGGAGACCGAGCAGGAAGAGGAGGCTCAAGGTAGAGGGGCTGGAGTGGAGGGGGCTGGGAAACCGGGGACAGCAGCCACCTCTCCCAACGACAAGGACTGACGCGCAGGGGGAACCTTTGGGGAGGGGCAATACCACTTTAACTGTAGGACAAGAGAGAACAAAGAAGTATTCCATAGCTACGCCCCATAGTGATAAGATAGCTGGCAACCATCAGCCACGTAGGTGCTTGCGTGGGAGCATGCGCAGTCTCTCCAGGAGGCCGAACTTCCGGGGTGGCGGAGTCCGGGCTCCACCTTTTCCGCCAGCCTCTGTCATCGCTTACCAGTGCTTTCCAACGGGCTCCCCCTAGTGTCATTTAGTTGTCTCAGCTGCCCTCCCCTCAGGAAGTGTGTTGTTTCCTCTGTTGAATAAAGTAACGCTAAATAAACCTTAAAGTTGGTTTCGGTGAAATGTACTTCATTCGCGGACAGCTCCAGATCACCCTGCCCCCTCCCCATGCTCAGATCCAGATAGGTCCATGTGCAGGGGCAGTTGGAGAGCAGTGATCTCAGAGCTTGGCCCTGGGGGGTGGGGGAAGGGCATTCCATGGGGGTGGGATGACTAGGAACCCCTGGGGACAGGGCTGCACACCATCACATAAGCCCATCCTTCACCCTTGGTCCTCCAACTGAAGTTTGCCATTTCATTTACTTGCATTACTATTATCACTGAGTAACCGGAACCAAACCCCAGAGTTTAGGCTTTCGTGAGTTTTGCTTCTTTGGCCAAAATTCCGCTCTGTATCACTGCCACCATTCACCCACTCTGCTCCTCACCAGCTGCTGAACACAGCAGGAAGAGTTCTCATGTTTGCAGGTCAGGAACATTACAAATCTACCTTATCCAACCTCAAGTGGGCCCTCACTAAACTGGGCAGTACTTTCATTTCCCCCCAACTGATTCCCCATCTCAGTCAGTCAATAAGCATTTATTAATCACCTAATATGTGACAGTCCCAGGCTATCTCCCATCTTCCAGTTATCTTGACCTATATCTTGCCACTGGACTCAGACGGCTCCAGAAGAGAAAGTGAGGCTGGTGACTTTGCACAGTCCTGCCTCACTTCAATCCAATTTACATGCAAGTCATGGCATCTCCTTCCAGATGTCAGGCTCCTCTTGAAAGGGCAAACAACAATGTGACAGGCAATGTGTGAAGCCCAGGGGATACAAAGAGAAAAGCATGGTCTAAAAGGGTATACGATATGCAAACAACTATGTACAAACCAGTTACAGACAGGATGAAGTGGAAATAATCAATAGAAAGGTAGAAGAGGGATCAGGAAAAGTTTTCTATAGAAGGTGAGATTTTAGCTGGGACTTGAATGGAGCCAGAGAAGCCAGGAAGCAGAGATGAGGAGGGAGAGTATTCCAAGCATGGGGGAACAGCCAGACAAAATGCCCTGGAGGGGGAGATGGAGTGTCTTGGTGGAAAAACAGCAAAGTGGGTGGTGTGGGAATGAAGACTATATTGGGGAGGGGATGCAAGGCATAAGAAAACTGGAGGGTGGAAGGGGTGTCAGGTTATGAATATCAAGAAGATAATTTTACATGTGTGTGTTCGTCCTTCATTGCCAAAGAAGACCATGTCATCAGAGAAAGGATGACATGACTTGCACTTGACTTTGTTTTGAGTGAGGGAGAGCTGTGCAGGTCACTAGTCTCACTTCTCCTCCAGAACCATCTGACTGGAGGCCAGGATGAGGCAATTGGGGTTAAGTGACTTGCCCAAGGTCACACAGCTTGTGAGTGTCAAAGTGTCTGAGGTGAGATTTGAACTCAGGTCCTCCTGACTCCTGCATTGGTGCTCTATCCACTGCGCCACCTAGTTGCTCAGATAATTTTATATTTGATTTCGGAAGTGGTAGGGAGACTGGAGTTTCTTGCAGGTGGGGAGGCAGGGGAGTGTGTGACATGGTCAGACCTGTGCTTTAGGAAAATCATTTTGACAACTAAGTAGAGGAGTAGAATGAAGAAAGACTTGTATCAATAGGACCATCTAACTGCATTGGTGCAGGAGTGAGGTGATGAAGGCAGTGACAGAGGAGAGAAAGGAGTATATACAAATCATTTAAAGAAGGCAAAACTGACAGGCCTTGACAACAGATTACATATGAAGGATGAGAGTGAGGAATCAAAGATGACACCTAGGTTGCAAGCCTAGGTGACTGGGAGGATGGTGGCACCCTCAACAGGGAAGCTAGGAAGAACAAAAAGTTTGGGTGAGGTAGGAATGATGAGCACAGTTTGGGCATGTTAAGTGTAGGATGTCTATGGGACATCCAATTTGAGATGTCTATTGAGCAGTTAGGAATGTGAGACTGATGGTCAACAGAGAAGTTAGATCTGGATAAATATATTTTAAAATCATCCTCATAGAGATAATTGAATTCATTTTGTTGTTCAATCATGTCCAACTCTCTGTGACTCCATTTGGGGTTTTTATTGGCAAAGATTCTAGAGTGGTTTATTATTTTCTTTTCCAGTTCATTTTATAAATGAGGAAACTGAGGCAAACTGGGTTAGATGACTTGCCCAAGGTCACACAATCAATAAGTGTCTGAGGCCAAATTTGAACTCAGGAAGATGAGTCTTCCTGACTCTAGGCTCAGTGTTCCATCTACTGCACTGCATAGGTGCCTTTTCCTGACATCACTCTCTCCTAGTTTGCATGCTATCTGACTGCTCTTTCTGAGTCTCCTTTGCTGACTCTTCATCCACATTATGCCTCCCCCACCCCACTACAGTTATTCCCCAAATTCCTGTCATAGGCCCTCTTCTCTTCTCCCACTACACACACACACACACACACACACACACACACACACACACACACACACTCACTCACTCACTCACTTTCTGTAACCTCGTCATCTCCCATGGCTTTATCATCTCTAAGCAAATTATCTCAGTATATCCATCCCCACTCTGTCCTCCAAAGTATAGTCCTGGATCATAATTTACCTACTGGACATTTTAAACTGGATGTCCTGGACACATCATATTCTTTTTTTCCCAAAACCCTCCTCTCTTCCAAACTTCCCTATGTCTTTTGGAGGCATCACCATCAATATGTTGAAGGCTGGAAGGGGGGAGAGGGTGAGATCCCCACAAAGACTGGAGTACCAGGGCCAGGTTGCCTGGAAGGAATTCGTGAACTCAAGCATTATTGAGGTCAAGGTAAAGATTTATTGCACTTTTCAGTAGGCAAGAGTTCTTAGGGAACCTACAACCTTAGAGGGGTACAGGTAAAGTTTATGTAGGATATTCTATAGGAAACATGTGCCAAATATGCTAACTAGGTGTTTGGGGGTGGGATTAGGGAGTGGTTAAGGAGTGGTCAGTTCTTAAACGAACATGCAATTTTGGTATCTACTGCACAAGTATTTTACTCAAAATTCATTGGGAAATAGTCCACAGGGGGGCTACCTGGAACTGTAGTTCTAGGCCTGAAACATCACTAAGTCAACTAATGGTAAGGGCTGCCTCAGGAATACCAGGCTGCTCTCTTCAATGTCTTGTTAGACAAGATAAATGTAAGGGAATATATGTATAAGTCTAGGAAACATATGATTGGTCAGTGAGTAGTAAATGTTGTTATGAACCAGCCCACAGCCAGTTCAGCCAGTACATAGCTGATTCAGACTAATAAGTTCTATAGGTGCATCTGGCTGCTGTATCAGGAGAGGAGATAATGATTGTTGCTGGGAAGGCTGTGTCCTTGGGTTGGGGAGAAAGTGCCTGGGACAGTATTTTGAGGCTAGGGAGAAATGTGACTTTTAAAGAGAAATGTGATTTTAGAATTGGGGACCAAGCATGTGTACTCAAGCACCCCATCACTTCCAGTGTCTTGAGTTCACAATCTCCACATTGTCCTTGACTTCTCATTCTCCACCCCACGGATCCAATCAGTTGCGAAACCTTGCCATGTCTACCTCCATACCATCCTTCTCATTCAAGCCTTTGTCTTTCCACACAGCAACCACCCTAGTTCAGGCACACATTATCTCTCACCTAGATGATTGCTACAGCATCCCAATTGGTCTTCTTACCTTAACTCTCCACATGATAATTAAAGTAATTTTCCTTAAGGTTAGCTCTGACCAAGTGATTTCCCTATTCAAACAACTCAAGTGGCTTTGTATTGCCTCCAGGATTAAATATGAACTCCTCTATTTAGCTTTTAAAGCCCTATACAATCTGTCCCTCAACCTCCCTTTCCATTGAACATTACCCCCCTCTCATATTCTTCCGTCAACCAGACTGGCCTTTTCTCCAGTTCCTCACAGACAGCAATCCATCTTGCACCTTGGTGTCTTTGTGCACACCTGGGGCCAGCTCCCTCAATTACCTCTGCTTCAGTCTGTGCCTTTCTTCCTTAAAGACACAGTTCAAACAGTCTTCTGCCTGAAGCCTTTGCTGATGCCCTTTGAACTTCTAGGGCCCTCCTACCTAAACTACTTTGCATTTGATTCTGTTGTTTGTCTAGAGAGATAGCAAGATTATATGTATATACACACACATACACACGTACTGACTTTAAATTTATGCTGTATCGTTCTTAAAAGGTAGCTGGTGGCACAGTGGTTAGAGTACTGGACCTAGACTCAGGAAGACCTGAGTTCAAGTGCAGTCTCAGACACTTATCATGTGACTCTGAATAAAACACATAACCTGTATGCCTCAGTTTCTTCTCAACTGTAATAGCCTCTATCTGCCAGGATTCTTGTGAGGATCAAATGAAATATTTGTAAAAGCACTTTGCACAGTTCCTGGCACATAGTAGGTGCTCAATAAATGTTTGTTTCCTTCCTTCTTTTCAACTTATTTTCTTTATCCTCAGTCACAATGTGAGCTTACTGAGTAGTTTTTTTTTGTATTTGTATTCCCAGTGCCAAACACGTAACAGATACTTAATACTAGTTGATTGATAGATCGATTTAGCATGAAAGGAAAAGTTTGTAGGGGAAAGTCTTTGTGGCCTAGCAGCTGGAGAGCTAGACTGCCTCTTGACACTCCTAGCTACACAGACACTCTGGGCAAGTCATTTCATTTTATGTACCTCTATGACATTCAACCTCTAAGAGCATCTATGGATCAGATGAGGGGAAAATGACATCTTGATTTTTATATATCTGTAACTGAAATGTAGCATTTCCTTCAATTATTTAAAGACATGATTCTGTGAAGAGGCCCATAGATTTCATCAGTCTGCCAAAGAGGTCCAGAACATACACACAAAGGCAACCTGCTTTAAGACTAACCTTCTTAGACCACCTTGCTAAAAAATCAGTGAGCCTTCTGTTGTTAGACAGAAATAAACGCATAGTGAAATCCCAGGGCCTGAGAGACCTGAATGTGTGTGTGAGAAGTCTTTCACGTCAGTAGAGATACCTGTAATGTAGCCCCTATTCAGAGAGGAAAACCACATTAGTGGACTCAGCCCAGACTGTGGCAGCTACTGCTCATGAAAGTGGCCTGACATCTGGCATCACAAATATAGCAGTCCTCACTCTCTCTGGCACACTCTGTGTCTCCACAGTAACAGCACAGCCTGAAACTGTCACAAGGCTCCCTTTATTAACTAGTATAGAAAATAGGAGGGCTTACCAAGGATTCTCATGAGAGAGGTTTGGCTGTGTTGGTGGCTGCTTTGTTCCACCCCTTGGCTGTGCAAGCAACTTAGTGTAACTGACTACTTAGATTCTGGTTATCTCTTGTGTATAACTGCTTGCAGGCCTAAATCTTCACTAAAGGGGACTAATCCATGATTAGAGCTCAAGTCAATTGTGACGGGATTTCTTGGGAAGGAATTTTAACTTGTTAAACTTCATAGTATAATACATGGAGGACTAGGTCCTTGGACCCCTCCCCCACAATCCTTTTTGCTTTCTGAGGAAATCTCTTTCAGGGCTTCCTTTTGTAAGAAGCACTTTTTCTAAATAAACAATGGAAAAATCAACTAATGGGCATTTAATAAGCACCTACTGCTAAGAGTCAGTAATTGTGTTAGATACTGAGTATACTAAGAAAAAAAAATTAAACGGCCCCTGTCCTCAGGGAGCTTTTGCTCTGAATAACAATAACATGTATGTAAAAAATGTCTACACAAAATAAATCACAGGTCAATTTGAGAAGCAGACAGCCGAGGAGATAAAGAATGGTTTCATGTGATTGGGCAGAATTTTGAGGAGGAAAAGGGATTTTGAGAAACAAGGGTAAGGTGGGAATGTTTTCCAGACTTGGAGGACAACCAGTACAAATGGATGGAGAATGGGGGATGGAATGACCTAGGTAAGAGTCACCAACAAGGTCAGTTCAACCAGTTTGGGCGGAATGGAGAGTGTGAGGAGAAGAATGGAAAATAAGACTGGAAAGTAGACTGGGCCCAAGTTGTGATGGGCTAAACAGAGAACAAGGGACCTACTGGAATTTACTGGTTAAGTCAACATGGTCAGACTTGCACTCTAGGAAAATTGTTTGGTGGGTGTGTGGGTGATTTGAGTTTGAGACAGACTTTGAGAATGCAGGTGATAAGGGCTTGAACTAGGCTGTTGGCTTGTTCTTGGGAGAAAGGGGATGGATGGGAGAAAATCATGGAGGCAATCTGAGCTTCAATGAAATTTCCTTATTTCAATGTAGCCTCAAGGCAGTTATTTTCTGTAGCTCATACCACCAAATTTTAGAGTTTTCAGGTTCTTTTTTCTTTTGTGTAGTTAAAAGAATTCTGTTAGAGAGGTTACTTTACTTCTTTTGCTTACCCGCTCCCCAACATGAAATGCCCTTTCCCCTGCCCATCCAAATCCTGCCCACTCTTCTAGGCCCAGCTCAAATTGAACCTCCCTTGTGATGTCTGTCTTCAGAGTCAAACTACTAGCTAGCCCCACCTCACTGGAGTTCACAGCATTTCTTTTCTATGTATTTTACTAATCTACATTAACTTTTCCTTCTGATCGTATTTCTTCAACTAGATTCTAAGACCTTTCAAGCAGGAACTTTGTCCTGTACTTCTTTGTACCTTCCATGATGATACATATACAGGAAGAGCTCAATGAATGTTTGTAGGACGAAATGACAAACAATATATCCAGTGAACCCCAATATCACTACTTTATAGAGAGTATTTGATGCACACATACACACATACAAACACAGATGAGAGTCTCGCCATAACTTCTCAAGAACTACACCACTGAACTGTATATACGCTTAGTTGACCAAAAATTCAATGATTTCCAACTTCCTGCAGAAAGAAGTTCAAGTTCTTCAGTCTTTAATGTCTTCTCTGACTTCAGCCTCCCCTTTTTACCTTGATTAGAACTGGGAATCCATATAATTGTATGTAACAATAGGAAATGTAAGACCTGTTGAAATCCAAACATTTTCATTTTTATGGGCTGCAATAAAGAAAAAAATTCTGAGAATGAGCTTCAAATAGAAATCTAAACAGAAGCACACAACTCATAAATTTGCTAATTGTTCTTCCTTGCTATGGACTTTACCAGGATTCTAGTCTTTAGGTCATGGAGGGGGAACCTGCAGCCTTGAAACCACATGTGACCTTCTAGATCCTTGGGTGTGGCCTTTTGCCTGATCCTTTTATTACAGATCCTTTTATTAAGGGGACTTATTCTGTGAAGTGTGGTTTTAGTTGGAGGGCTGCACTTGAGGACTTAAAAGGCCTCATGCACCCTTGAGGCCACAGGGTCCAGACACCTGCTTTAGGCCATGACTTTCACAAAGGAATACACAGGGCTAAATAGTACAACTAGTTGTGCAAGGTCATCTTTGGGGCCTGTTTATAGCCTCTAACTAGGAAATGTGCAATAGTCAAGCTTTAAAAAAAGAAATTCACTCAAAGAATAATCAGCACTTGCCATACTGATAGGTATGTAGAGTAAAAGCAATTTTAACTTATGGTGTTGGGGAGAAGCCATAAGGAAATACCGTATAAAATTGGACTTTTCTGAGAATATAAACAATAAATGTTTACCTTTCACAAAGAATATTTACATTGGAAGGGAATCAAATAGTAAAAGGTGAGGCTGAGAATGAATAAATCTCTGCTATAAAGAAACTAAGTGACAGACTTTTTTTTTTTTAAGGCAGTGAAATATTGTTAAAGTTATCAACTTTGTTTTACTGTTCTCATATTCTTAAACCATGCAATATTCCCCTTGGACTAAGTCAGGTCAATGAATCAGTTAATGCCCCCTTAGACTATGGTCAAGTATTTCCTCATGCTGCTAAAATTACTTTACCATTATATTATCGATCCTTATGAAACTGAGATATGTTTAAATTTTCTAGCAATTTAGTAAATGATCTTGAAGTGGATAATGACCTTGAGATCTTTCAGATTTTGACCAAGATTTTGACAAATGTAGTATAATGCCATTTTGGACTCAAAGTCCTGGCTTTGTCTGACTGTCACATATGTGACCCTAGGCAATTCACTTAAACTCTCTGGGTCTCACTTCCCCATCTGCAATATGAGAGTTGAAATAGATGGCTTATAAGGTATCTTCTGGCTCCAAGACATCAAAGCTGGAAAAATCTTAGAGATCACTTAGTCTAACTTTATCATTTGACTGATGAGGAAACTAAGGCCTAAGTGACTTGCCAAAAGCCACACCAACAAGCAGAAACAGAATTTACACCTAGGTTTTCTGACTCCAAATATACAGCGGTCTTTTGACTATGACAAGCTAAATTTCAATTGTTTGTAACTCTCTCTGACCAGTCCTGGAATAAGAGTACTACACCCCAAGACAACTCAGTCAGTACCCTGGAAGATTCTTGGCTGTCCCTAGAAAAAGGATTGATGGGACATGTACTAATGTAATCTTTGTAATGGGAAGAAGTGCAAATGGACAAAAGTTTCTGAAGGAGAGGCTGGTAAGAGGGATCTTTGTCAAGAGGAGATAAATGGACCTAATGCACCTACACAAACTTCTTACAGTTCCTTGAGATTCAGAACCAAGACCAAATAACCTACCAACAAGGGGTAGCTTGGAAAACTAAAAATGGGGGGGGGAATGAAAGAACTAGGATTACTTAATTGGAATGATCTTTTTGAGGCTGGATCATTTCAAGTCAATTGTGATGGACTATGTGCTCTATCAAATTATTTTATGACCACCTGAGTTATGGATAAAGACTTCTCTATTTTTTCCTTGGGGTTTTAGCTTTTTAATTTTAGTTATTTTCATCTTCAATTTAAGACACTGAAATAGATTATCAAAGTAATCATTAGTCACATCTCTCTGAACCATTGGCAATAATGATACAAGTAGGGAAAATACTTTGAACACAGTTTATGGAATAAAGAAAAGTTCCCCTTTTCTTCGAAATGGGGAATTAAAATCTTTTAAAAGAGTTAACCCATGATGTGAATGTGGGGTGAAGGAACAGAGACAGAGACAGGGGCTATTGATATAGCCAGGTTTCAATGAGTTTGAATAACAAATCCCATAAAGTGATTCCATTATTCGAATTTGCACTACATTTCCATTGAACTGGAACCAGTGATAATATTTTGTAGAATTCTAACTTTTAACAGTGCAAATTTGAATACACATATAAGGAAACTCCCTCTATCAATTCAGGTCAGCACCCATTCTGCAACTTTAATGGTCTTAAGAGCATTGCCTAGAGCACAGAGAAGTTAATTCACTTGCCCAGTGCCACACAGCACGATGGGTCAGAGGCAAAACTTGGCCCTAGGTTTTCCTGGCTTCAAATCTAGTCCTCTATCTGCTAAGCCATGCTGCCTCTTGTGTGGGTAGAAGTAGGACTCGAAAGCTAAATTTGGGGTATAGTAAGAAAAAGAAAGCCCAGCAAGTAGATTAAACTAGGTAAGCTTTCTCCAAAAATATAACAATTGTTATTTTCAATATAAACTTCATTATCAATCAAGAAGCATTTATTAAATACCTACTATATGCCAGGCCCTTTGCTAGGTTCTGGGTATGCAAAGATAAAAATGAAACTGTACCCATCCTCAAGGAGGGTATTACATTCTATAGGGGATGACAAATGGACATTTACACATATACGTAAATAGACACAAAATTATATGCAAGGTGATGAGAAGAGCAGAAAGCACTTAGCAGGGTTCTCACTCAACCCAATAATGGACAGCTATGGAATGTTCCCTCTGTAGGTAGATTACATAATACTTACCAGAGCTTAATCAATCCAAATCCTATTTGTAATTAAAATGGAATTTCAAGGCATATAAATGATGTGAAAAAGAGCAAGGTACAGTGGAAAGAGACCCAGGCTTCGAGTCAAGATCTGGATTCAAATTCTACCTAGGTAACCCTCGACATTATGTTTATTAAGCTCCCAGTACCAAAGGCATCTGACAGTTAAGTTACAGGCCAGCTGGCCATCTCCAATGGGATGGGGAGTTTCTGAAGCCACAGATTCAGAATTCCCCCAATAAAAAGGGGTGACTCACATATCTGCTTGATTTCAATCTAAGGAACCCAAACCTCCTTCATACAACATTTGTTATAACTATAAGCACATAAATATATGCCCATGGCAAAAAATGACCACAGGATTCATTTTTATCACCACTTGGGAACCTAAGTGATGGATTTTTTCCTTTACATTTCCATAATATGACCTTACTCTTGCAGCCTTTCTGCAGGTACAGAGATTCCATCATACGAATGGAAGAACTAGAAGCAAAAATCTGTTATGGTGGCTTGGGTTCCAAGGTCTATGTCTTAATTTTTCAGTCTTCTCCCATCACCTTCTGCCTGTGTAGCATCTGACCGTTCTCAAAGAACCTTTCTATACCTCTTTTCGTAGGGTATGCAGGCAACAAGGTGACACAGTGGAGAGAGTGCTAGGCCTTGAATCATCAAGACACAAGTTCAGACACTTCCTGGCTGTGACTCTGCTGTTTTTCACATGATTTATATGTGACCCTGGGCCAAGTCACTTCACCTTTGCCTCAGTTTTCTCATCTGTAAAATAGGGATAATAATTGAACCTACCTCCCAGGCTTGTTGTGAGAATCAAATGATGTCCTCACTGTAAGCATTTAGCACAGTGCCTGGCAAATAGTAAACACTTCATAAATATGAGCTACTGCTATTATATAAGGTTCTCATAATGATCGCATGAAGCCCAGCATGGGATTATTCCCATCCTGTAAAAGATCACGCTGCTGTCTGCCAAGAAACAAGCATTCACAAATGAAAGGGATACACCCTGGACCTGGGATGGCATTGGAATGAACAAGCTTGTTATCATCTGTACTCGATGGGCAATTTTGGCGGAGTGATAAATGACTATATTTTAACTTTATCTAGACACCCAAAGGCCACGGTGCAGTAGTGCATCTTGAATGGAATTAATAATTTCTCAGTGGAAAATGCATGGCATTAGTCACACTTCATTATGTTCATTTGGGATAGCTATTGCCAATTCATATTCATTTCTATTCCCACTCTACTGGAAATTGGATAAATATATTCACAAACTGCACCGATCCTGGTTGCCAAGAAATAACAGCCAATTACGGTAACAAAATGCAAGCAAAATGTACAAATAGAAGATTCTATCTTCTCCAAGCACTTCCACGACTCTCCTTTCATTTTACAAAACAATGTGGTTACTCTCTGAAAGTCTGTTGGCTTTTTAATGCTCAGCTCAGCAGCTCATAGAGCAAGGAAGACTGTCCCTCAATCCTTTACATTCTCTGGCCACCCTTTCAGTTTGCGCAAAGCTTTTCCTAACGCAGTCACCATTTTTATACAGGCCAGTGTACCTCAGGCAGCCAATTTCACTGTAGCAATGAGCTCAAATAGGACCAGACTATACTCAGTCAGGGCAAGGGAGGGCAGAGAGACACTGGCCTCCTTCTGCAGGTGGGAGCCAGCTTCATCTTCTGCCTGCTGGTGGTTGGTACCATGGCCAACCAGATGGCTTGGCTGATATTTTATCACAGAAACAGAACATTGATTTGTAGGTGGGTGAGGAAGAATTGGTATCTTTCCTGTGGAACCCTACACGTTTCAGGACAGGTAAAGGAGTCATTTGTTCAATCCCAGCCAAATTTCAAGAATAATTAGTCCAACGCAGCTTTCTGCTTTGGAGCTCCTTAATTAGTTAAGAAAGAAGCAGTCAAATTGAACAGGATTTTCTTTTACATGGATATTCTTGGATTCACTCCAGGAGAGAAATGTCTGGCATTCCTTGACTATAAGAAATGGAGAGTCTCCTCTGTTGTACCCCACCCTATGCAAACTAGCACAGGCAATAAAGGCATTTCCACAAATTCACACAAAAATGCTGAGAAGTGTATTTTGAAGGAGAGTTTTTCAGAATGAATGACAATGAAAACATATTACACAATGGTCACTTCAACTGCCTCCCTAGCACATGTGAGCCTCTTTCATTCCAAATTTAAGTTAGGAGAAAATGGAAAAGGAAAAAAAAACCTTTTGGGTTTTGTTTTTTTTTTTTGTTCTGTTTAATTAGTAAAGGACAGGAAAAATTTTTTGCTTTCATGCACTAATTTTCTTAGCAGGAGTTAAAGAAGGCCACAAACCTAAACCTCCCATTTTAAAAAACCAGTGCAATCTTTCATCTATGAAGCAGAACAGCACGTACCTATCACCTCACAGATTAGCTCTGAACTCAAGTATTAAACCAGGAATTCTTAACCTTTTGTGTCTACCTTTGGCAGTCTACAAACCCCTTCTCAGTCATATATTTAAAAGTATAAAATATATAAAATTACAAAGAAAACCAATTATTTTAAAATACAATCATAAAAAAATTTCAACAAGTTCATAAACCTTAGGTTAAGAACATTCCACTAAACTATAGAAAATCAGATGTTACCTTGAATCTCACTATGACCTTTCTGAGGTTCTTCCCATCCATCCAACAGCAATGTGCTGCTAAATGTTTAATAATCAGCTGGGGGGTTGAGAGGGATATATCTACAACACACTTGAATTTAACCAGTTTAACCAGAATTACTAGCATTTTCTCCATCACTTTCTGAAGTCTAGACAATTAATAAAATAATGATAAACATAAAAATCATGTGACATTTATCTAATTCCAATGTGTAAATGCTGACACTGAAAATTTAACTACTGGCTCTCTGGTTCAGCAGGCTCCAGCATATCCCAGTTTCTGAGTATACAGATATAGAGGAAGCATATCCTGATGTGAAATTGACCTTCCTAGGCTGCCCTGACAAAGGAGGGTCTTACTAAGCCTTTCATACAACTTACATCTGAGGATCATATTTCCTCTACCTAGAATGAGTTAACTCTCAATGAAACTGCAGGAGCAAAGAAAAACTAAGCAAGAATTTTTATCCATCTAATGTGATGGTGGGAAGGGTTCAGGATATTAGCCACTCCATGGAAAATGCATGCATCTTTGGTCCAGATGTAGGTTTTAGGCTCATGTTAATTTGATGATGTGTGGTTGACTGGGGCATGCCAACAGACCCTGCTACCAGGGAGGCTGAGGCTGGTGGATCTCTGGAGCACAGGTGTTTCAAGCTGTGGTGGGCTAAATGAATATGATTTCTGTTTTAATTAAGCCTGGAAACAATGTGGTGAGTCTTTTGAAATTAAGAGTGAGGAGAGGGGCAGGCCACCAGGTTGCCTAAGGAGGGATGAACCAGCCCACGTTGTAAACAAAGTAAAGGGATGGGGTCTGTAAGTGGCCACTGCAATTCCATTCCAGGTAAGATAGGGAGAACAAGATTTTTTAAAAAATTAAATTGGAAAAATGTGATGACATATGAAATAATCACACTGTTTGAACTACTTTGGATTTCAAGACCACAGGATGATCCGTTAAAAAAAAAAAGTCAAAAGAGGATAAAAACTGTAGTGTCCAAGTGGTTTAGAAACCTTTCCAGTATACATTTGGACTACATGGAACTTAGACTGTGAAAGGGGGGTGGAGGTGAGAAATCAGTCTGAATCAGGGGAAAGTCTAATGTTTTAATAATATTTAATAGTTTAATAAAAATTAAATTATACCACACACACACCCTTGGCATGAACTAAACTAACAAGGCATTGCCGCGTACAAAACCCAATACATTCTGGATGGTGTAGCCCAAACATATTCCCCAAGTAACAGATATTGTTTTCATCACATGAGCAAGATAGACAGAAGAAAGAAAAAGCTCGTGTATTTAGGAATGTGTACATCTGAACAGGACGGAGGCCTGAGGCTGAACTTCTGCTTGTCTAATTTTCAGATTAAAAGTCACTGCACAGCTTTTTTCTCAGTGAGCACTTGGAAGTAGGAAAGGGAGGGGAAAAAAGTTTGTAGCTTCTGTATAAAAATATTTTAGTACATTTGCATAAAAGCCATTAAATTATTCATCCAGTTGAAGATTAATTAGTACAGATCAGAATTAGAGACAATATATACCTTATTAACCAACCAAAACATACATCCTTCAATATTCGTTGAGTGGTTTAGATATCAGATCTTATTTTGAAAATTAACTGATTTCTATATTCACCTAGTTTATAGCAATATTTATATCTTCCTATATTGAGCTGGAGAGCACATCCAACCATCTAGTTATTGAAATTTCAAAATTATCAAACTCAGAAATTTACCTCAGAATTCCCAAAAATCTACCTGATACTTCTGGGGTATCCCAGAAGTCTTAGTGCCATTTTAAGCTATTTAAAGCTTTAGGCTGCATTGAGTTTAGGGACACCCTGTATTTGAACTAGATTTAAAAAATCACCTTTTCCTCATCTTGTAAAATGAGCTGGAGAAGGAAATGGCAAACCACTTCAGTATCTTTGCCAAGAAAACTCAAAAATGGGGTCACAAAGAGTCAGATACACCTGAAACAACTATACAACAAAAAAAATCACCTTCCGTCTGCGAGAATGGGAAAGCTCAATTATAATCGCAACAGGGTACAATGAAAAAATAATATCTGGCTCAGGACTCCAAGGACCTGGGTTTGAATCCTGCCTCTAATGGTTACTATCTGTGTGACTCTGGGCATTGTCACTTAACAGCTCTAGGCCTCTGTGAAAATTAGAGGGCTGAGCTTGCTGATCTTTTCTGTCCCTTTCAGCCCAAAGAGCCTATGAAGTCGATCGGATTCTTATATCCCATACCGCTGGCTCTATTGGCCTTGTTCTAATTGGTTCTTCAAGCAAGAATCATAAGAAATCAACAAACAGTAATCTATCATGAAATTCTGTAATATCTTAGCAGCAGTAAGACCAGGGAAGCTGAAGTCCAGCTGAGGTTCCCCCAAGAGCAGCCGGCTTCCCTCCGCAGGCCTGGTATAATAAGAATGCCCTCTCGGCTTGCTGACAGCATCAACCTTTCACAAGGCCCCTTTATTTGTGCTGGCTTGTCATCAGTCCTTCTTGGAGTGAAGGGAGAGCTCAGAAAATTGGGCATGGCCTAACTGTTCCAGCAAATCATGTTTCCAAATAGCAATAAAAATGTCAGACTGCATTAGACTCAAAGGAAACACATTCTGCTGCTTCTCTTTCTTCTTATAATTCCTGTTTTTCCAGGCACATTGGAATCCAGAGATGTTAAAGAAGCCTTAAAAAAGAAAACAAAAGCCAAAGGCACCTGAGTAAATTCTGCTGTTTATCTATACCCTTCAAAATTCAGCCCAAGGGACTCAGTTTCTTATAATAGCATTAAAAGACAGATTTTTTTTTGTAGAGTTAAAAAATGATGCGGCTTCAAGAAATAGCTCTTCCTGAAAGGGACAGGGCCTATCAAATAAAATAACCAATTACCTTTGCAAGAGTTGGTTAGCCAAGGAAACAGCTATTCCCTATGCAAGGCCCGCCCAATTGGGCTACCCAAACCCTTTCCCTTGTATACTTGTCCATGGTGGGAGCTAAGAATGGAACGATCAGGGCAGTAACTTGGAATCCTTTTATTTCCTCAGTGTAGTAACAGCTTTAAGAAGCTTTCAAAAGGTCTGAATCCTGGGGTCTTGGTGATTATCCTTGGCTGACAGCAAAGCATAGTAATTTTGAAATGCTTTATTTTTTGGGGAAAAAAATCCAATTTGACTATAGCAGACAAATGGATTCTTAGTGAGATTGTGCCTTCTCTGGAAGATGAAGGAAAAGGTGATTAACTGTCCTCTCCCAGCAGATTTACAGCAAGTAGTCTAAATGTGGCCCATGGAGTCAATTTGAGGCATGTACTCTAGCATACCAGTGCAGGGATCACAAGCTCAACTCTGCCATGTCAGATATAAATTCCCTCTTTGGTGCCGTAAGCTCTTTTTCTGGACGGAGACCTCTGAGGTCATCTCTAGCTCCAAAGAAGCAATCCTGTGATCTAGGACCTGAAGATGTCAGACCAGGAACAAACAATATTGTCACAAAGCTAAAAGAATCAGCGAGAGACAGGGAGGTGCCAATCATTTTACCTGATGGATTTCTAGAGGAGTTTGGGGCACTACTGAACAAAGTTCAATCTCTGACCTCATTGATTAGATCCAAGTAAATTCCAACTTTACAACTATTACTAGTACCAGAACATATGCAAATGCATGTGTGTGTGCATGTTACTCAACTGAGTCATTCAGTCAGTATTCACCAAGAACCTAAGACAGGCTGTAGGCATAGCACTGTGGTATGGTCACTGCCCTCAAAGAGTATCCGATCTTTTTTAGGAGACAAAATAGACACACACAAAAAAGTAAACAAGACACAGAAGCTGTGGGGGGACAGAGAGTGCCTGTGTGTGTTCGTCCTTTGTTTTCAAAGAAGACCATGCCATCAGAGAAATGATGACATGACTTGCATTTGACTTTGTTTTGAGTGAGGGAGGGCTGTGCAGATCACCAGCCTCACTTCTCCTCCAGAGCCATCTGAATCCAGTGACCAGATGTTCCTCAGGGTGACTGGAGATGACCCAGGATGAAGCAGTTGGGGTGAAGTGACTTGCCCAAGGTCACATAGCTAGTGAGTTTCAGGTGTCTGAGGTGAGACATGAACTCAGGTCCTCCTGACTCCTGCACTGGTGCTCTATCCACTGCACCACCTAGCTGCCCTATAACAGAGTGCCAAGTTGGTATCAAAGGAGGATATAGAAGTTGTGACCTGTAACTTTAATGATGCTGGTACTCTCCATGGTAACAGTGGAACCAGGCAAAGGGGAAGACCTGGGGATGGCACAAGGGAAAAAAGAAATCCCATTCAGGACATGATGAGTTTGCGATTTCTAAAGTCAGGAGAGAGGTTAGGATGAGATGAGAAGATCTGACAATGTGGTACAGAGAAAGAATAATAGAATCCATGAAAGCTGATGAGATTTAAGCTGGTGCTCCCTTGCTTATAATGCAATTCCTCCTCACCTCCACCTCTTAACACCCCTTTCAGGTCCAGCCCTGTAGAAGGTAGAAATGCTCTCCTCAGGCTCAAATGAGTATGTTTATACTTGTTATGTACACACTTATTCCTTATATCTGTAGAATGGCAGATCCTTGTGGACAAGAATGAGTCTTTACATACTTAGTAACTTTGCACATAGTAGATAACGTAATAAATGCTTGCTGGGGTGAGAGAGACATGAGATTAACTTTTGGAACAGGAAAAGGACATGTTGAGAGTGCCAGCGGCGGCTAGATGGATCTATGGCGCCAGCCCTGAAGTCAGGAGGATCAGAGTTCAAATTTGCCATCAGATGCTTACTAGCTGTGTGACCCTGGACAAGTCACTTAACCCTGATTGCCTACTTCCCCCTCAAATTTTTTTAAAGTTAAAAAAAGAAAGTGCTGTCTTCAGAAGACCATGTTGCATGCCCCACTCAGACTAAATGAGCAAGAGGCCAGTGGTGATTCCCCAGTGATAACAGCATAGTGAGTTTGACCTTTTACTCTGCCTATTTCACAATTTTGCCTACAGATGACCCTGATCCCACAGTCTTCATTAGAGGCAAGAATGGGGATGTTAGCAAGGATGTTGCTTGACCTAGTCTGTGGGCACCCAGACCTAGGGCTACTCAGTGAGGGGACATGATCTGAATACCTATGGCACTGAATCACTGGTAACAACCACAGAATTTCTCTAGCTGCTGCCCAGTGTAAAAGAAACAAAGAAAAACCAGCTCCAGGAAGGAAGGAAGAGAAGGAGAGGTCATCAGACTAAATGCACTATGGAATTATTTAGATCTGATAAAACTATGTAATACCTACCTGAGCACATGCTAATGCCAATCAGATTTTGGCAAATGCAGTTTTGATGAACCTTCCCCTCTCTGAATCCACATGCGGAAATGCCAGGCTGCTTCCTCTGGGCCTGTGGGAGGCACAGGGAAGTATATGGCAAAAGATTCTGCTCCACGAGGATCGAAGAACTATATGAATTCAGATCCACCATAAGCCAAATGATTTCTCTCAAAATGGCAGTTCTACACAGAGAGAAAAAAGTATGTTCACTGTTCTGTTGTTGAATCATTTAAGTCGCATCTGACTCTTTGTGACCCCATTTGGGGTTTTCTTGGCAAAGAAACTGGAGTGGTTTGCCATTTCCTTCTCCTGCTCCTTTTATAGATGAGGAAACTGAGGCAAACAAGGTTAGGTGACTTGCCCAGGGTCACACAGCTAGTCAGTGTCAGAGGCCAGATTGGAACTCAGGGAGGTGAGTCTTCCTGATTCCAGGCCCCATGTCAACCACAGTAAAACTGAAGTATGGTTAAGTGGTCCAACTCTCTCCTCTGCTGAGCTAGACATGCATTTAAAACTGAATCTGTCCTTCTCATCTGTTTTATGGAGCGACACTCAGGTTCTAGCTGCGTAACCCTGGGCAAATCACTTAACCTCCGTTTGCCTCGGTTTCCTCATCTGTAGAATGAAGGTAAAAATAGCACCTACTCATCAGGATTGTTGTGTGCTTTACAAACCTTTCAGTGCTGTATAAGTGCTAGGTATCATCATTAAAGAAGGCTGGAAACGTATGTACCTGTCTTTATAAATAAAACTAATAACAAAACAAAAAACTAATGCTGATATTAGCAGGGAAAAAAGGATGCTCTCAGTACATTCAGAAACATACTGAAAAAATGCAGCTTCTCAAATGTGAAAAAACCCAATTGATTCTATTTGCAGCACTAACAGCTTCTCTGTTTCTGCTAAGCATAACACCATAGCTTGGTAGACCTCACAGATGAAACAGACTACGGGAGACACTGACGAAACGCTTTCATTACAGGCGTCCCTCTACCCCACGTAAAGCCTGTCTGCAGCAAATAGTAATGATTTCCAAAACTGTTCTGCATTTTTACCTGCTATACAGATTAGATGAAATTCAGTACTTTCCTTCATTAATATTCTAGAATTATTCATCTTCACATTAGCAATAAATAATTATTGCAAACCAACAAACAAACAACATGCACATGGAATAAGACCTGATAGGTGAGACTGAAGGAATACAGGTTCTCATCCCTATTGAAGATGCTTACCAGTGCAGAGTCCAATCATATTAAAAACAGCCCTCCTGGGCTTCCAGAAACATGGTGAGGGGAGGAATGTGTAGGCCCAGCTCTCTTCACCTATAAAAAAAAAACCAAAACAACAATAGCAAAAAGAGGGGGAAGGAGAGAAATCCTCACAAAGAAAACCTTGTGGGAGGGGTGGGGGGTGAGACAACAGCAGAGACCAAAGACATTTAGTAAATACTTACTCAGAAACTAATGCAGGCTGTACGCAGAGTTCTCACTGAGGTATGGCCCTTGTCCTCCAGGACTTTACCAGTCTAAATTAGGAGACAACATATATACATGTGGAAAATCTACGATGACATTGCAAGAGATATTAGAAAGCGGCATGTGATCAAATGCACATGTACACAGACTTACATGATCAGACCCCAAGAGAACTGCAAAAAGCCCATTCATGAATAATGTATTCATTGGGAGATTAAAAAAAGAATTCAAGAGAGCTATAAACTAAAACTCTCAAGTTCTTAAAGAGGAATGTAAAAGGCCAAACAAGAATCAAGAGCTTCTGACAGATAGTGCCAAAATGTGAATAAATCATCAGACCCTGGGAAAAGACAATGGAAAAGGCCATGACCCCAAAATAGGGAGATGGAACAAGACAAGAGCAGTAGCACCACTTGACCACCTGGGGCAAACCTCTACAAACCAAGTAAGTCACCAAAATGGTGTCCAATGACTACCAAATGGCTGAAGAAAGCTGGGTTTATTGTATCTCTTTTGTTCCTATCTTTTGCTTTGTACTTCACCTTCTTTTCCGAATATATTGTGTCCCCTTTCCAGAAAGATTCCCTTGTAAGAAAGACTGAAAAGAGGAAAAGGAAGCAGGTGGATAGTAGCATTGTATAGGGGGGCAGGGAACCTTCTCGAGGAATGTCTTGCTTTATTTCAATCAATCTGACCTTGAATAGCTTCTAAATTTACATCACCCATGGCAGTGATCTCAAACATCTCAATCCCTTGAAAGCACTGACATTTCATTTGGAAAAGAAAGAGCTAATGCCATTTCCAACTTCTGGAGTAGATGACTTTCACTTTACCTCCAATCCCCCTGAAGCCCTCTGATCATTCTGGGAGATAGTCACTACAGCTGCTGTGATCCCCATTTTCTAGATCAGGAAATTGAGTCCCAAAGACTTTACGTACTTGGCCACAAACACATCAATGCCCCATTTCGTAGATAAGGGAGGGAGACAAGAGAGAGAATGGAGAGATTAAAAAACCTGTTCTAATCACGTAGGTAGTAAATGGCAAAGCCACAGTTCACTGTGAGGTGTGCTCTGACATGGAATCCGGCCCTCGTTTCCACCGCACCCCAATGCCAGCCCAGTCCAGGAGCCCTGTCCTTTCTGCTGTTCTGTCCCAGCCATGCTGGAAGCCTATCTTGATCATACCAGCATCTGTTGTTTTCTTTTACAGAAAACATCTCATTAGTGCATTCAAACCAAAACCATTATTAAAGTACTTAGGTTGCCAAATGCATTTCAAAGTGCTTTTACAGGCTTCTATACTTGCATAGAAGATGAGGAGAACAGAGCTGTGCACCTGTGGTCTAGGGACTATTTATTTCTAAGCTCTGAATGTGTGTAAAGGACTAAAAACACTTCAGTCCTTGGGTATACTAAAATCTTTGTTCACCAAATACCAGAATTTCAGAGAGATAAAACTGGGATACTTATGCTCATTCTGGCCTTTTGTGTTCTTGGGAGATGTACCCTCTTTACATATAAAAAAAAAACAATGCAGATGAGCCCCCTTCAGAGAAAACCACATTAAGCTCTTCTGGGCTTGATGGGAGTAAGTACTGGTATTTTTCATATCATTAAAATACGGTTGCCAATGGACACATCTCTGAAATTATGCTCATTATCCTGCATCAAACATCAGTGTACATGACACTTATAAAGACCAGGACGTTTGTGACAATATATTTTAGATAATGGAATTAATAGAGAAATAAACCTGAAAAACACAGGCTTCTTAACAAATAGTGACAGAAACATTTGTATTTGAGAAAAAATGATTAAGAATGTCTTTTTAGTGAACTACAAAAGGACGAAGTGGAAAATTGCTGACAATACCAGACAGAAATAGAAGGCAACGTGACTACCTCAGGCTGCTCTTCCTCTTGTCCAAGCCCCAAATCTTCCCTGACCCACCTCATTTTCCATCAAAGACCTTACTTTACAGGGGAAATTGATGGTATCCAGGAGCTTTCTCATGGTACTTCTCTAGCATTCACAAATACGCACAAGTGCCAGTGAGCACGTATTCTTTCTCCCTTCCAAGGTGAACCCTATGATCTGGATCACACACCCCCTCTGACTTCCTCCCGTGGGATCTTGCCCTCTTTACTATCTCTCTACCATCTTCAAGCTTTTCATCTTTTCCAGTTCATTGCTCCTCTCACCATTAGCCATGTACAAGTGTCTCCTATGTTGGAAAAATACAGGAAAAAAAAAAAACAAGGAAGCCCAAGTCCTTTCTCTGACTCTCCTAACTTCCACCTCCACCCCACATTGCCATCCTATTTCTCCCCATTCACTCACTGTCCCCACTTTGTCACCATTAGTTCATCCTGTAATCCCTTGGAATTGAGCTTCTGTTCCTACTGTAAATGCTACTGAAACTACACTATGGAAAGTCACCCATGAAACCTTTTATTTGCTATTCATAGGAATACAGAATCCTAATGTCACAGTTGCATAGGACTTCCAAAGCTGACTGGCCCAGCGCTTTGGAAACTTTTTCCACTTAAGACCCCTTCAGCACTTTTCAATAAACGCTCCTCTAGACCAACCTTCTCATTTTAAAATGAAGGAAACTGAAGCCTAGAGAGGGGAAGTGCCATGCCCAAGGTCCCACAGGTGCTAGTCATCAGGTCCTTTGACTTTAGAGTCAATGCTGTTTCCTATGTAGCCAAAAGAGGCCATTGTTCCATCCTCATTTTCCTAAAACAAGAGCAATTTTTGCCAGCAATAATCACCTGCTTTCTTGCAATTCTGTCTATCCCTTTGAATCTGGAACACTCCACCATCTCCTTCATGCCAGGTGGTGCCATGCAGTAAAGCTGCAGGCTTGGAGTCAGGAAGACCTGAGTTCAAATCTGACCTCAGACACTCAGTACCTGTGTGACCCAGAGCAAGTCACTTCACCCTGTTTGCCTCAGATTCCTCAACTGTAAAATAGTGAAAATAACTGCACCTACCCTTTAGAGTTGTTGTGAGGATTAAATAAAATAAAATTCCTAAAGTGCTTAGCACAGGGCTTGACATATAGTAGATACTTAACAGATGCTTATTCCTTCTTTTTGCTGGGTCCTCTCCCTCCTGCCTGATTACTGGCATCTTGAACGAGTCTTTGTCTCTCTGCTCTTCTCTCCTTATAGTCTCTGTCCTGGATAACATACCTATTCTTATGGCTTCATCTGTGTCTAAACTATATGGTTCTAGCCCTGAGTTCCGGCATTTCCAAATGTTGAATGGATAGATATTTCCTTGCCTGTCCCATCACCTCAGCCTTCAAGTGTTTAAAACCTTACTCATTATCTTTCCCCTAAAATCAGCTTTCCTTACGGAGATCTATCTTTGATGTTATTTGAGGGACGCTGGCTCAAAAGCTTAGCCATCTTTAACATTCAGTAATAACTGAATTTGTTCAATTTTTCCTTCCCAATCTCTGTTTCTGTCTGTCTCTCCCTCTCTGTACTAACCTCTTCCCCAACTACATTACTTCCAGTCTGTGCCCTCTCCAATCCACCTTGTACCTTCTTTGTTGAACTGACTGCAGTGATCCTCTATGGAAAGACTGCTCCCATTGAATCTGCTCTCCTACACCCCCATTAGCACTGACAATCAGATACTATGAATGACAACAGATGGCCTACTTGGCACAATCCAGGAAGGCAGGAACCTGAGTCACCGATTGGTCTCCTACCCCAAGATCTTCCTCCCCTACCCACAAACTTGAAGTAGTTATAGATGCTAAAGAAGGAAGGAAGGAAAGTAGGGAAAGTAAAAGTTTTGCAAGGGCAGATGCTGTTTCAGGGTTTTTGTTTTTTTTTTTTGTCTTCATATCCCCAGTGACTAGAACAGAGTTGGTACTTAATAGGAAACGAAAGTTGGCAATTATCAGTAACAGTAAAATTCTTTACCAATTTTTCAAAAATATATCCAGAATATTAATGTCTGGGGAAGTAGCCCATCTACATAGTGTTTCCATTTTCACATGGGTGATCAATTTAAAGAAAAAAAGAATTCCTGGAATAAGTCAAACATTAACAATGGACTCGGAGCCAAGAAAGCTGAATTCTCTTCCTGGCCATTACGTAAACTAGTCTGGCTGCCTGTGACTATGTCATTTCATTCAATGAGCCTCATGTTCTACATCCTTCAAATTAGATAAACCAAGTTGCCTACTTTCTAACAGCTTACTGGAAGCACAGGAATATAGGAAAGAGCACTGGACTGGGAGGCAAGAGGACTTGGGTTTGAATCCTGCATCAGATCTGCCAGCTGTGGGGCCTGAAACAAGATACTGAATAACTCTGAGCTATAGATTCCTCATATGTAAAATGGAGATAATATATCCCAGGCCTGTTGGGAAGATCAAATATACAGTATCTCTCTGTCCATATCTATCTACACACACACACACACACACACACACACACACACAGAGAGAGAGAGAGAGAGTTATTTGCAAACTTTAAAGCAGTGGTGTCAAACCCAATAGAAATGGAAGGATCCCTGCTGGCCACATACTAACTTAGAAAACCACAAATTAACATTTTCTATGTTCTCTTGTATTTCTATATATTTTGTTAAACATTTCTCAATGATATTTTAGTCTGTTTCTTCTACACTCAGGAGTTTTACAGTTCACCCCCTCCCTCCCTGCCCCACCTAAGTCTGACACCTCAGTAAACATTACATAAATATTAACTATTATTATAATCTAGTATGTGGAGATGAGATAATACAAATAATATAATACAACTAAGAAATACAAACAATACAAAGAAAAGCACAGTAAATCTACATAAATGTTAGCTATTCATATACATGGAGTGATAAGTACAATAAAATCAGGATATCATAAATGCATAAAAGAAATAAAATATTACTAACCCATACATAACTGAAGCAAGTTCTTTGTGAGGGTCCACTTCAAGCTCAATGAGTCCAGATCTGTCACTGAGGAAGATACTGCTGATTCCTCCATCCAATGGAGCAATAGGTCCGTGTCAAAGATGGCTGGTGAACGAAGATGATAGGCTGACTTTATCTTTTGCTCAATATTGGAGCTAACTTTGTGCTAATTCATCTCCATTCTCCTACCCCGTCCCCTTTGTGGCCAAGTAGGCAGATCAGAAGGATGATAGGCAAGGTAAGAGATGGGCTCTATTGCTCAAATTAATTCATCTAGCTCTCAGGCCCCCTGTACAGCTGCAATCTTAATGACATGAGCATTTCCTCCACTGGTACAGATTGCCAATTCAGTTATGCCATGTCAGCCTATGTAATCCTTGTTGCTGATGTCCTCTAAATCCTTGCTAGAGACCTAACTGATGTGCAGAGGCCTTCTGCCAGATCTGTGACTATTCCATGAGTTTCAATGCATGGCTCAGGCTTTCTTCTACTGTCACCTTCCCTGGCTGACCTGCACAACTCCTGGGGGAGAGGCCTTATACCAGTTCTTGTCTTTAGGCCATCATGAGAACTATGGAGCAGTCTAGTTACACCCATCAAGTGTCTCTTCCTCGCACTTTGTAAGGTCACCGACAGCACCGATTCTTCAGAGATTGGTTTATTGCCACACAGCACCACTCCATGGTTTGTCACCATACAAAATTACTAGGATAATGATGGTACTGGAAAAGAGGGAATCTTGAAGGGTTCAAATCTGTTATCTTTGTCTCACGAGTCCTACGCACTGACTACATGAATGAACTGATCACAGATGCTCTTGCTGACTTGATCCAATGTCCTGACAATCATTTCTAGGAAACTTCATTACTAAATTGACACAAGTTTCCAAAACGTCATGGTACATGTATTGATTATTACATATACTAAGTGAGCTCCCTATGTTAGCAATTCTCTAACCTCAAAAGGGCATCTAGGAAATCCTTACAATATAGGGAGATAACTACATGTTACCAGATACTCTACATGTCTCCCCCAACAGAATGTGAATTCCTTCAAAGAAGAAACTATCTTGCTTTTGTATTCGTATCCCTAGACCTTGGCACACAGTTGGCACTTAAATGCTTCATTCATTCATTAAGCATCCTTTTCTCTATAACATACATGTTATATGTCACCATCTACACAGTTGTCAGTTAGGGTTTGCTGAGTATTGTACTGTAAACAATAAACATCTGTTGTTCATATGGTTGGGAAGAATTCTACTTACTATAGATTACTGCTATAATCCTTTCCAAGAAAGAAATGTAAGAACAACACAGAAAGAACGAAAAGTACAAGAACATTTTTCTTTTGTTGGGTTCAACTTCTGATAATGAATTTTCTCATATGACATTTCTGTACATATCTAATGTCTTAGAGAGGAGTTCAAAGAACTGTAAATTAATGACCTATGATGACATAAACTGGATGTATATAAAACTGGATTTGGTGGAGAAATGTTCTAAACTTTCTTGACTATCTGCTGAGGTTGCTCAGGAGAATCAACATTGTGGGTGACTCAACTAGGAATAGAGAGATACTTTCACCCACCATGGGTGGCTCCATTGGCCTTTGGGTCACCCACAGTTTTGACTCTTCTTAGACTATGGTGTTCTGTGATTGGCACTTGTATAACATTTGAAAAACATATATGGGCTTTTGAGTGAGGCATCTAATTGGTATTACTTAAAGTGCTCAACGCTTTCCCAAATGCAACATGGTCCAACCAACCATCTCTTATTCATTTCCAGGACCAACTTATTGTTCATCTACGGTGCTGTCCCTGATTTCTGCCACAGACAGATTAACTCAATGGGTTTGAGTTCTGACTTAAGGTCGTAACTTAAGCAATATACATTCTTCATATACTTGGCTTTTTTCTGGGTGAACTACTGAGTCTATTTTAAGCAGACTGTGTCAATCACAATGAGAAAACTATAGCATTTTAGAGCTTACTGCTATCACATAGCATCATCCAAAATGAATAATGTCGGGAAAACCTTACTATCTGTAAGGAATCTCTTACCTTTACACTCTGGGGCCTTCCAAGATGGTGGGGATGCTCTGGTGGCTCCTGGCTCACTTCACTGGGGCAGGAATTTTCTAATCAATTACACTTCTTTAAGAAATGGTGATAACTAGAATCAAAGTCTTTATCCATCATCCAGCTTTCAGTGTCAACAGCTTGTTTAAACAGTTCAGTATGTAACTTTTAACTGTATCCTTTGTAATCCTTTATCCTTTTTTCCAAGTTGGGACTGTTTTTGCCCTTTGATATTGATAAACTACACTGTGAGAGCTGATTCTGCAGGGATTCTCAGGTCAGTCATTTCCTTTCCAAAGACAGTTGATTTCATATTTTTTCTGATATTCCTTGGTGCTCACTGTATCTGGCACCTTCCCAATTCCTTCTTAAAGAAAGTTTTTTAATAGCTAGGAGCCTATCTTTTGAGTTGTCTCCAAGCCTTTGGTTTTTCTTCCTTTTCTAACTGGAATGATATATTTTACCATCCTCTTTTCTTTCACTTAAGTAGCAGCTCCTTGAGAGCCAGGACCGTGGTTTACTGCTTTAATTCTTCCCAGAGCCTGGCACAGGGCATTGTGAATCATCTGGGCTTCATCAGCTACAGCAAACTGAATTGAAATCTGATGCCAAGTTCAGAACCATGACAATCTCAGTTTATATTAGAGCCATTGAAAAGTAGGCAGCATCTCTTATATAACAAAGCATATTAATCAACATTTTTTTTTCAAATTTTTTTTTAGCTGTAGAAGGTGGGACTCGGGATTCTCTCCTGAGCTCGAATCTTTTTATTATTTTTATTTTTAATGTTCTACAATCACTACCATAAAATGTAGCTTTTTCCCTCCTCCCTCCCCCCTACCCCACTCCCTCCACAAGACAGCATACAATTCTATATAGGATCTACACATACTTTCCTATTGAATACGTTTTCACTATAGTCATGCTCTGTAGATGAACTAAAATAAATGGAAGAAATCATATAACAAATCAAAACATCATACACACACATACACACACACACACATACACACACACACACTAAAATGATCTGCTACATTCTGCGAATGAATTCCATAGTTCTTTCTCTGAGTGTGGAAGGCACTTTGCCTTAGAAGACCATTGGGAATTTTTTTTAAGTTCTTTCGTTGTTACGAAGTTCCGAGTCTACCAGAAAAACCTCTCGCACACTGTGGTAGCCTAAATATATGGATACACTTCTGTTTAGGAGCTTGTGCCTTTCTCGAAGCTGCCAATAGTTAATAACTCTGTCTACAATAGCTAGCCTGTTCTTAGCTGAATCCACTAAGAGAAAATTAATATAACTCCTGCAGGATAACACTATGTTCCTGGGAAGCAGCTGGACATCTCAACAGAACTTTAGCTTAAATATCTAAATGTATTGAGTATTAGGGAAAGTACTTGCTGAGGAGGAGCTTAGAGACTAGATGGATAATGGCTCCCTTACTCCTAATAGTTAATAAGACCCAAGACTGGAGTTACAAAGCTCATGGTGAGTGAATGGTCCATGATCACTGATCCAAGATGACGAAGACTGAATACTGGATCTTTAATGAGCAAAAGACACTGGTTCATTGTCACTATATGGTTTTTCATAAATTTCAGGTGCCAACTAACTATAGAGGATTTGACTTCTCCACAGAGTCCAAAAAGGGGATAGGAAGATCACATGTCCCTAACCCATATCAACCTGGGTGACTAAAAGGACTCATTGTTTTCTGAGTGGGTGAATGTTGTGCAAATGTATAGACAGAATTCCACTTATGAGCTCCCTCCCTTTTGAAGCTGAAAAGAGCTAATAACTCATTCTGAAACATCTAACCTCTAACTTTTTCTGATATCCAAGGGAAAAATGAAGAGGAGAGATGTTAGGCCTTTAGTCAAAGGATGAGGGATTATTTTCCACATTCCTATGAGATGCAATGCAAACAAAACACCTGACTGCAAAACTATCTTCCTTTGCTTACTTGTGAAAAGTGTAGATGGTACAAAAGTGTTGAGTTATTCCCTAGGACTTGGCACTAATCTCTCAGAATTGGAGGGTATCAATATTAACTCAGCTAGAAAGCAGCTGGACAATTCATCTCAATTGCGGAAAGGGTCATCCCACATCAGTGGCCCCAAAACTCATGATCTTAGCAAACTCCCACTAAAGGAAAACTAGTGTCTCTCCTGAAGGCTATCACTCTATTCCTAAGGAGGAAGATGAAGAGTTACACTTCTCTAAAGAATTTCAATTTAAATATTTCAATTGACTGAAAATTGAGGAAAGTTGTTTCTGATGATGGGCTTAGTGACTTCATGGATAATTGCTCTCTTACCCTGACAGCTAGTAAGATGCAAGACCTGAGGTAGAAAGGACCTAGTGACTGGAGGGAGTATGACCACTAATGCAAGATGGAGAATATAGGACATTGCATCTTTAGTGAGTACAATGCATTTCTTCATAGTCCTTATATGATTTTTTACAACTTTCAGCTTCAAACTATGGAGGATTTGGCTTCTCCAAAGAGACCAAATAGTGATTGGGAGAATGAGGAATCTCAAACCCATGTCATTCTGGGTTAACATAGGTGGCCAGATGCTGTCTGAAAAATACAGATAATCTTTGATCTTGGAACACACCCCTTTGTGAAGTGTCCATAGCTAATGACTCTGTCTAAAATCCTTAGCATCTAAAGCTCAACGGAAAGAAAAAGAAAAGACATGCTAGCTCTTTAAAGGATGAGGGATGTTTCTCCACATTCCAGAAGATGCTATGCAAACAAGACATGTGAGTGTTAAACTCTATGGCTTCTAGTACTGAGGAGCATAGATCATGTACCAACCCAAGTGCAGCTATTCTCCTGCATTTTGTTCCCTTGTGAGGACTGCAGGAAATCACCACGATTTCAGCTTCAAGGCAGCTGGGCGCTGGAGTGGTCATGCCCCTTTCATCCCCACGAGATGCTGTGCAAACATCGTACATGCTTACTCAAGTATCTTGCTTTCTTGAGCTGGGAGGATAGAGGATACTAAAGAAGTACTCTGGGCATTGCAGCGTCAAAAACACCAGGGCCCTCAATTAGTGCACCCCTTCTCTATACCCAGGAGAGGCGAGGCAAACAAGGTACCTGATTGCTAAACGCCATTGCTTGGTGTAGTTCTGAGGAGTGCACATCATGTACCAACCAAAGTGGAGCTATTGTCCTGCATTTTTGTCCTTCTTAGGACTGCAGGAACTCACCACGATTTCAGCTTCAAGGCAGCTGGGCGCTGGAGTGGTCATCCCCCTTTCATCCCCAGGAGATGCTGTGCAAACATCGTACATGCTTACTCAAGTATCTTGCTTTCTTGAGCTGGGAGGATAGAGGATACTAAAGAAGTACTCTGGGCATTGCAGCGTCAAAAACACCAGGGCCCTCAATTAGTGCACCCCTTCTCTATACCCAGGAGAGGCGAGGCAAACAAGGTACCTGATTGCTAAACTCCATTGCTTGGTGTAGTTCTGAGGAGTGCACATCATGTACCAACCAAAGTGGAGCTATTCTCCTGCATTTTTGTCCTTCTTACGACTGCAGGAACTCACCACGATTTCAGCTTCAAGGCAGCTGGGCGCTGGAGCGGTCATGCCCCTTTCATCCCCAGGAGATGCTGTGCAAACATCGTACATGCTTACTCAAGTATCTTGCTTTCTTGAGCTGGGAGGATAGAGGATACTAAAGAAGTACTCTGGGCATTGCAGCGTCAAAAACACCAGGGCCCTCAATTAGTGCACCCCTTCTCTATACCCAGGAGAGGCGAGGCAAACAAGGTACCTGATTGCTAAACGCCATTGCTTGGTGTAGTTCTGAGGAGTGCACATCATGTACCAACCAAAGTGGAGCTATTGTCCTGCATTTTTGTCCTTCTTACGACTGCAGGAAATCACCACGATTTCATCTTCAAGGCAGCTGGGCGCTGGAGTGGTCATCCCCCTTTCATCCCCACGAGATGCTGTGCAAATATCGTACATGCTTACTCAAGTATCTTGCTTTCTTGAGCTGGGAAGATAGAGGATACTAAAGAAGTACTCTGGGCATTGCAGCGTCAAAAACACCAGGGCCCTCAATTAGTGCACCCCTTCTCTATACCCAGGAGAGGCGAGGCAAACAAGGTACCTGATTGCTAAACGCCTTTGCTTGGTGTAGTTCTGAGGAGTGCACATCATGTACCAACCAAAGTGGAGCTATTCTCCTGCATTTTTGTCCTTCTTACGACTGCAGGAACTCACCACGATTTCAGCTTCAAGGCAGCTGGGCGCTGGAGTGGTCATGCCCCTTTCATCCCCACGAGATGCTGTGCAAACATCGTACATGCTTACTCAAGTATCTTGCTTTCTTGAGCTGGAAGGATAGAGGATACTAAAGAAGTACTCTGGGCATTGCAGCGTCAAAAACACCAGGGCCCTCAATTAGTGCACCCCTTCTCTATACCCAGGAGAGGCGAGGCAAACAAGGTACCTGATTGCTAAACTCCATTGCTTGGTGTAGTTCTGAGGAGTGCACATCATGTACCAACCAAAGTGGAGCTATTCTCCTGCATTTTTGTCCTTCTTACGACTGCAGGAACTCACCACGATTTCAGCTTCAAGGCAGCTGGGCGCTGGAGCGGTCATGCCCCTTTCATCCCCAGGAGATGCTGTGCAAACATCGTACATGCTTACTCAAGTATCTTGCTTTCTTGAGCTGGCAGGATAGAGGCTACTAAAGAAGTACTCTGGGCATTGCAGCGTCAAAAACACCAGGGCCCTCAATTAGTGCACCCCTTCTCTATACCCAGGAGAGGCGAGGCAAACAAGGTACCTGATTGCTAAATGCCATTGCTTGGTGTAGTTCTGAGGAGTGCACATCATGTACCAACCAAAGTGGAGCTATTCTCCTGCATTTCTGCCCTTCTTACGACTGCAGGAACTCACCATGATCTCAGCTTCAAGGCAGCTGGGCGCTGAAGTGGTCATGCCCCTTTCATCCCCAGGAGATGCTGTGCAAACATGGTACATGCTTACTCAAGTATCTTGCTTTCTTGAGCTGGGAGGATAGAGGATACTAAAGAAGTACTCTGGGCATTGCAGCGTCAAAAACACCAGGGCCCTCAATTAGTGCACCCCTTCTCTATACCCAGGAGAGGCGAGGCAAACAAGGTACCTGATTGCTAAACTCCATTGCTTGGTGTAGTTCTGAGGAGTGCACATCATGTACCAACCAAAGTGGAGATATTGTCCTGCTTTTTTGTCCTTCTTACGACTGCAGGAACTCACCATGATCTCAGCTTCAAAGCAGCTGGGCTCTACACTGCTCATCTGTGCCACAACAAGGCCTGAGCTGAGCTAACTCTCCTGAAAACAGTAGCAAGGCGTCTCTGACAGCCTCCAGCACTATTCCCAGGGAGCAAGATCAAAACTGCCTTTTGCCTATACAACTTGACCACGTCAATGTATAGATCGTTCAGGAAAGTACTTGCTTTTGAGGGGATCAGGGACCCCTTGGGAATTGTCTCCCTCCTTCCTCATAGCTGGTAAGTCCCAAGACCTGAGTAACAAAGCAACCAGTGACTAGACAATCTAGGACTACTGCTCCAAGAAAGAGAATGCAGCACTTTGCATCTTCAAGTCTGCAAAAAGCACCATTTAATTGCCACTTTCTCTTCATAAATCCCAGGTGCCTACTTACTAGTGAGCATTAGTTTTTCTACAGAACCCAAACAGGAACTGAGAGAATCAGGAACCCCAAACACGTCACCCTGGGTTATCACGTGGCCCCCTTTCTAGGGGCGGCTAGATGTTTTCCAAGTATGTTGACAGACTTCCACTTTGGTGAAGTCCCCTTTGATCGTTAACTCTGTCTAAAACAGCTAGCCTCTAGGTTTCTCTAACCCTGTACACTTAGGCAAAGGGAAGAGTTGCCAGCTCTTTACATCCAGGAATAGGGATGGTTTTCGAGGTTCCCTGGAGATGCTATGCAAACAAGATTCCTGACTGGCAAACTGTGTTGCTTGGTTTAGTTCTGAGGAGTATACATCAGATACCAACCAAAGTGGAGCTATTCTCCTGCATTTTGTCCCCATCTGAGGACTGCAGGAAATCACCACGATTTCATCTTCAAGGCAGCTGGGCGCTGGAGTGGTCATGCCCCTTTCATCCCCAGGAGATGCTGTGCAAACGTCGTACATGCTTACTCAAGTATCTTGCTTTCTTGAGCTGGGAGGATAGAGGATACTAAAGAAGTACTCTGGGCATTGCAGCGTCAAAAACACCAGGGCCCTCAATTAGTGCACCCCTTCTCTATACCCAGGAGAGGCGAGGCAAACAAGGTACCTGATTGCTAAACGCCATTGCTTGGTGTAGTTCTGAGGAGTGCACATCATGTACCAACCAAAGTGGAGCTATTCTCCTGCATTTTTGCCCTTCTTACGACTGCAGAAAATCACCACGATTTCATCTTCAAGGCAGCTGGGCGCTGGAGTGGTCATGCCCCTTTCATCCCCAGGAGATGCTGTGCAAACATCGTACATGCTTACTCAAGTATCTTGCTTTCTTGAGCTGGGAGGATAGAGGATACTAAAGAAGTACTCTGGGCATTGCAGCGTCAAAAACACCAGGGCCCTCAATTAGTGCACCCCTTCTCTATACCCAGGAGAGGCGAGGCAAACAAGGTACCTGATTGCTAAACTCCATTGCTTGGTGTAGTTCTGAGGAGTGCACATCATGTACCAACCAAAGTGGAGCTATTGTCCTGCATTTTTGTCCTTCTTACGACTGCAGGAAATCACCACGATTTCAGCTTCAAGGCAGCTGGGCGCTGGAGTGGTCATGCCCCTTTCATCCCCAGGAGATGCTGTGCAAACATGGTACATGCTTACTCAAGTATCTTGCTTTCTTGAGCTGGGAGGAAAGAGGATACTAAAGAAGTACTCTGGGCATTGCAGCGTCAAAAACACCAGGGCCCTCAATTAGTGCACCCCTTCTCTATACCCAGGAGAGGCGAGGCAAACAAGGTACCTGATTGCTAAACGCCATTGCTTGGTGTAGGTCTGAGGAGTGCACATCATGTACCAACCAAAGTGGAGCTATTCTCCTGCATTTCTGCCCTTCTTACGCCTGCAGGAACTCACCACGATTTCATCTTCAAGGCAGCTGGGCGCTGGAGTGGTCATGCCCCTTTCATCCCCACGAGATGCTGTGCAAACATCGTACATGCTTACTCAAGTATCTTGCTTTCTTGAGCTGGGAGGATAGAGGCTACTAAAGAAGTACTCTGGGCATTGCAGCGTCAAAAACACCAGGGCCCTCAATTAGTGCACCCCTTCTCTATACTCAGGAGAGGCGAGGCAAACAAGGTACCTGATTGCTAAACTCCATTGCTTGGTGTAGTTCTGAGGAGTGCACATCATGTACCAACCAAAGTGGAGCTATTCTCCTGCATTTTTGTACTTCTTAGGACTGCAGGAACTCACCACGATTTCAGCTTCAAGGCAGCTGGGCGCTGGAGTGGTCATGCCCCTTTCATCCCCAGGAGATGCTGTGCAAATATCGTACATGCTTACTCAAGTATCTTGCTTTCTTGAGCTGGGAGGATAGAGGATACTAAAGAAGTACTCTGGGCATTGCAGCGTCAAAAACACCAGGGCCCTCAATTAGTGCACCCCTTCTCTATACCCAGGAGAGGCGAGGCAAACAAGGTACCTGATTGCTAAATGCCATTGCTTGGTGTAGTTCTGAGGAGTGCACATCATGTACCAACCAAAGTGGAGCTATTGTCCTGCATTTTTGTCCTTCTTACGACTGCAGGAAATCACCACGATTTCAGCTTCAAGGCAGCTGGGCGCTGGAGTGGTCATGCCCCTTTCATCCCCAGGAGATGCTGTGCAAACATCGTACATGCTTACTCAAGTATCTTGCTTTCTTGAGCTGGGAGGATAGAGGATACTAAAGAAGTACTCTGGGCATTGCAGCGTCAAAAACACCAGGGCCCTCAATTAGTGCACCCCTTTTCTATACCCAGGAGAGGCGAGGCAAACAAGGTACCTGATTGCTAAACGCCACTGCTTGGTGTAGTTCGGAGGAGTGCACATCATGTACCAACCAAAGTGGAGCTATTCTCCTGCATTTCTGCCCTTCTTATGACTGCAGGAACTCACCATGATCTCAGCTTCAAAGCAGCTGGGCTCTACACTGCTCATCTGTGCCACAACAAGGCCTGAGCTGAGCTAACTCTCCTGAAAACAGTAGCAAGGTGTCTCTGACAGCCTCCAGCACTATTCCCAGGGAGCAAGATCAAAACTGCCTTTTGTCTATACAATTTGACCACGTCAATGTATAGATCGTTCAGGAAAGTACTTGCTTTTGAGGGGATCAGGGACCCCTTGGGAATTGTCTCCCTCCTTCCCCATAACTGGTAAGTCCCAAGACCTGAGTTACAAAGCAACCAGTGACTAGACAATCTAGGACTACTGCTCCAAGAAAGAGAATGCAGCACTTTGCATCTTCAAGTCTGCAAAAAGCACCATTTAATTGCCACTTTCTCTTCATAAATCCCAGGTGCCGACTTACTAGTGAGCATTAGTTTTTCTACAGAACCCAAACAGGAACTGAGAGAATCAGGAACCCCAAACACGTCACCCTGGGTTATCACGTGGCCCCCTTTCTAGGGGCGGCTAGATGTTTTCCAAGTATGTTGACAGACTTCCACTTTGGTGAAGCCCCTTTGCTCGTTAACTCTGTCTAAAACAGCTAGCCTCTAGGTTTCTCTAACCCTGTACACTTAGGCAAAGGGAAGAGTTGCCAGCTCTTTACATCCAGGAATAGGGATGGTTTTCCAGGTTCCCTGGAGATGCTATGCAAACAAGATTCCTCACTGGCAAACTGTGTTGCTTGGTTTAGTTCTGAGGAGTATACATCAGATACCAACCAAAGTGGAGGTATTCTCCTGCATTTTGTCCCCATCTGAGGACTGCAGGAAATCACCACGATTTCATCTTCAAGGCAGCTGGGCGCTGGAGTGGTCATGCCCCTTTCATCCCCAGGAGATGCTGTGCAAACGTCGTACATGCTTACTCAAGTATCTTGCTTTCTTGAGCTGGGAGGATAGAGGATACTAAAGAAGTACTCTGGGCATTGCAGCGTCAAAAACACCAGGGCCCTCAATTAGTGCACCCCTTCTCTATACCCAGGAGAGGCGAGGCAAACAAGGTACCTGATTGCTAAACGCCATTGCTTGGTGTAGTTCTGAGGAGTGCACATCATGTACCAACCAAAGTGGAGCTATTCTCCTGCATTTCTGCCCTTCTTACGACTGCAGGAACTCACCATGATCTCAGCTTCAAGGCAGCTGGGCGCTGGAGTGGTCATGCCCCTTTCATCCCCACGAGATGCTGTGCAAACATCGTACATGCTTACTCAAGTATCTTGCTTTCTTGAGCTGGGAGGATAGAGGATACTAAAGAAGTACTCTGGGCATTGCAGCGTCAAAAACACCAGGGCCCTCAATTAGTGCACCCCTTCTCTATACCCAGGAGAGGCGAGGCAAACAAGGTACCTGATTGCTAAACGCCATTGCTTGGTGTAGTTCGAGGAGTGCACATCATGTACCAACCAAAGTGGAGCTATTCTCCTGCATTTCTGCCCTTCTTACGACTGCAGGAACTCACCATGATCTCAGCTTCAAAGCAGCTGGGCTCTACACTGCTCATCTGTGCCACAACAAGGCCTGAGCTGAGCTAACTCTCCTGAAAACAGTAGCAAGGCATCTCTGACAGCCTCCAGCACTATTCCCAGGGAGCAAGATCAAAACTGCCTTTTGTCTATACAACTTGACCACGTCAATGTATAGATCGTTCAGGAAAGTACTTGCTTTTGAGGGGATCAGGGACCCCTTGGGAATTGTCTCCCTCCTTCCTCATAGCTGGTAAGTCCCAAGACCTGAGTAACAAAGCAACCAGTGACTAGACAATCTAGGACTACTGCTCCAAGAAAGAGAATGCAGCACTTTGCATCTTCACGTCTGCAAAAAGCACCATTTAATTGCCAAGTTCTCTTCATAAATCCCAGGTGCCTACTTACTAGTGAGCATTAGTTTTTCTACAGAACCCAAACAGGAACTGAGAGAATCAGGAACCCCAAACACGTCACCCTGGGTTATCACGTGGCCCCCTTTCTAGGGGCGGCTAGATGTTTTCCAAGTATGTTGACAGACTTCCACTTTGGTGAAGTCCCCTTTGCTCGTTAACTCTGTCTAAAACAGCTAGCCTCTAGGTTTCTCTAACCCTGTACACTTAGGCAAAGGGAAGAGTTGCCAGCTCTTTACATCCAGGAACAGGGATGGTTTTCCAGGTTCCCTGGAGATGCTATGCAAACAAGATTCCTGACTGGCAAACTGTGTTGCTTGGTTTAGTTCTGAGGAGTATACATCAGATACCAACCAAAGTGGAGGTATTCTCCTGCATTTTGTCCCCATCTGAGGACTGCAGGAAATCACCACGATTTCATCTTCAAGGCAGCTGGGCGCTGGAGTGGTCATGCCCCTTTCATCCCCAGGAGATGCTGTGCAAACGTCGTACATGCTTACTCAAGTATCTTGCTTTCTTGAGCTGGGAGGATAGAGGATACTAAAGAAGTACTCTGGGCATTGCAGCGTCAAAAACACCAGGGCCCTCAATTAGTGCACCCCTTCTCTATACCCAGGAGAGGCGAGGCAAACAAGGTACCTGATTGCTAAACGCCATTGCTTGGTGTAGTTCTGAGGAGTGCACATCATGTACCAACCAAAGTGGAGCTATTCTCCTGCATTTTTGCCCTTCTTTTACGACTGCAGAAAATCACCACGATTTCATCTTCAAGGCAGCTGGGCGCTGGAGTGGTCATGCCCCTTTCATCCCCAGGAGATGCTGTGCAAACATCGTACATGCTTACTCAAGTATCTTGCTTTCTTGAGCTGGGAGGATAGAGGATACTAAAGAAGTACTCTGGGCATTGCAGCGTCAAAAACACCAGGGCCCTCAATTAGTGCACCCCTTCTCTATACCCAGGAGAGGCGAGGCAAACAAGGTACCTGATTGCTAAACTCCATTGCTTGGTGTAGTTCTGAGGAGTGCACATCATCTACCAACCAAAGTGGAGCTATTGTCCTGCATTTTTGTCCTTCTTACGACTGCAGGAAATCACCACGATTTCAGCTTCAAGGCAGCTGGGCGCTGGAGTGGTCATGCCCCTTTCATCCCCAGGAGATGCTGTGCAAACATGGTACATGCTTACTCAAGTATCTTGCTTTCTTGAGCTGGGAGGATAGAGGATACTAAAGAAGTACTCTGGGCATTGCAGCGTCAAAAACACCAGGGCCCTCAATTAGTGCACCCCTTCTCTATACCCAGGAGAGGCGAGGCAAACAAGGTACCTGATTGCTAAACGCCATTGCTTGGTGTAGTTCTGAGGAGTGCACATCATGTACCAACCAAAGTGGAGCTATTCTCCTGCATTTTTGTACTTCTTAGGACTGCAGGAACTCACCACGATTTCAGCTTCAAGGCAGCTGGGCGCTGGAGTGGTCATGCCCCTTTCATCCCCAGGAGATGCTGTGCAAACATCGTACATGCTTACTCAAGTATCTTGCTTTCTTGAGCTGGGAGGATAGAGGATACTAAAGAAGTAATCTGGGCATGGCAGCGTCAAAAACACCAGGGCCCTCAATTAGTGCACCCCTTCTCTATACCCAGGAGAGGCGAGGCAAACAAGGTACCTGATTGCTAAACTCCATTGCTTGGTGTAGTTCTGAGGAGTGCACATCATGTACCAACCAAAGTGGAGCTATTCTCCTGCATTTTTGTCCTTCTTACGACTGCAGGAACTCACCACGATTTCAGCTTCAAGGCAGCTGGCGCTGGAGCGGTCATGCCCCTTTCATCCCCACGAGATGCTGTGCAAACATCGTACATGCTTACTCAAGTATCTTGCTTTCTTGAGCTGGGAGGATAGAGGCTACTAAGAAGTACTCTGGGCATTGCAGCGTCAAAAACACCAGGGCCCTCAATTAGTGCACCCCTTCTCTATACCCAGGAGTGGCGAGGCAAACAAGGTACCTGATTGCTAAACGCCATTGCTTGGTGTAGTTCTGAGGAGTGCACATCATGTACCAACCAAAGTGGAGCTATTCTCCTGCATTTCTGCCCTTCTTACGACTGCAGGAACTCACCATGATCTCAGCTTCAAGGCAGCTGGGCGCTGGAGTGGTCATGCCCCTTTCATCCCCACGAGATGCTGTGCAAACATCGTACATGCTTACTCAAGTATCTTGCTTTCTTGAGCTGGGAGGATAGAGGATACTAAAGAAGTACTCTGGGCATTGCAGCGTCAAAAACACCAGGGCCCTCAATTAGTGCACCCCTTCTCTATACCCAGGAGAGGCGAGGCAAACAAGGTACCTGATTGCTAAACTCCATTGCTTGGTGTAGTTCTGAGGAGTGCACATCATGTACCAACCAAAGTGGAGCTATTGTCCTGCTTTTTTGTCCTTCTTACGACTGCAGGAACTCACCATGATCTCAGCTTCAAAGCAGCTGGGCTCTACACTGCTCATCTGTGCCACAACAAGGCCTGAGCTGAGCTAACTCTCCTGAAAACAGTAGCAAGGCGTCTCTGACAGCCTCCAGCACTATTCCCAGGGAGCAAGATCAAAACTGCCTTTTGCCTATACAACTTGACCACGTCAATGTATAGATCGTTCAGGAAAGTACTTGCTTTTGAGGGGATCAGGGACCCCTTGGGAATTGTCTCCCTCCTTCCTCATAGCTGGTAAGTCCCAAGACCTGAGTAACAAAGCAACCAGTGACTAGACAATCTAGGACTACTGCTCCAAGAAAGAGAATGCAGCACTTTGCATCTTCAAGTCTGCAAAAAGCACCATTTAATTGCCACTTTCTCTTCATAAATAACAGGTGCCTACTTACTAGTGAGCATTAGTTTTTCTACAGAACCCAAACAGGAACTGAGAGAATCAGGAACCCCCAAACACGTCACCCTGGGTTATCACGTGGCCCCCTTTCTAGGGGCGGCTAGATGTTTTCCAAGTATGTTGACAGACTTCCACTTTGGTGAAGTCCCCTTTGCTCGTTAACTCTGTCTACAACAGCTAGCCTCTAGGTTTCTCTAACCCTGTACACTTAGGCAAAGGGAAGAGTTGCCAGCTCTTTACATCCAGGAATAGGGATGGTTTTCGAGGTTCCCTGGAGATGCTATGCAAACAAGATTCCTGACTGGCAAACTGTGTTGCTTGGTTTAGTTCTGAGGAGTATACATCAGATACCAACCAAAGTGGAGCTATTCTCCTGCATTTTGTCCCCATCTGAGGACTGCAGGAAATCACCACGATTTCATCTTCAAGGCAGCTGGGCGCTGGAGTGGTCATGCCCCTTTCATCCCCAGGAGATGCTGTGCAAACGTCGTACATGCTTACTCAAGTATCTTGCTTTCTTGAGCTGGGAGGATAGAGGATACTAAAGAAGTACTCTGGGCATTGCAGCGTCAAAAACACCAGGGCCCTCAATTAGTGCACCCCTTCTCTATACCCAGGAGAGGCGAGGCAAACAAGGTACCTGATTGCTAAATGCCATTGCTTGGTGTAGTTCTGAGGAGTGCACATCATGTACCAACCAAAGTGGAGCTATTGTCCTGCATTTTTGTCCTTCTTACGACTGCAGGAAATCACCACGATTTCAGCTTCAAGGCAGCTGGGCGCTGGAGTGGTCATGCCCCTTTCATCCCCAGGAGATGCTGTGCAAACATCGTACATGCTTACTCAAGTATCTTGCTTTCTTGAGCTGGGAGGATAGAGGATACTAAAGAAGTACTCTGGGCATTGCAGCGTCAAAAACACCAGGGCCCTCAATTAGTGCACCCCTTTTCTATACCCAGGAGAGGCGAGGCAAACAAGGTACCTGATTGCTAAACGCCACTGCTTGGTGTAGTTCGGAGGAGTGCACATCATGTACCAACCAAAGTGGAGCTATTCTCCTGCATTTCTGCCCTTCTTATGACTGCAGGAACTCACCATGATCTCAGCTTCAAAGCAGCTGGGCTCTACACTGCTCATCTGTGCCACAACAAGGCCTGAGCTGAGCTAACTCTCCTGAAAACAGTAGCAAGGCGTCTCTGACAGCCTCCAGCACTATTCCCAGGGAGCAAGATCAAAACTGCCTTTTGCCTATACAACTTGACCACGTCAATGTATAGATCGTTCAGGAAAGTACTTGCTTTTGAGGGGATCAGGGACCCCTTGGGAATTGTCTCCCTCCTTCCTCATAGCTGGTAAGTCCCAAGACCTGAGTAACAAAGCAACCAGTGACTAGACAATCTAGGACTACTGCTCCAAGAAAGAGAATGCAGCACTTTGCATCTTCAAGTCTGCAAAAAGCACCATTTAATTGCCACTTTCTCTTCATAAATCCCAGGTGCCTACTTACTAGTGAGCATTAGTTTTTCTACAGAACCCAAACAGGAACTGAGAGAATCAGGAACCCCAAACACGTCACCCTGGGTTATCACGTGGCCCCCTTTCTAGGGGCGGCTAGATGTTTTCCAAGTATGTTGACAGACTTCCACTTTGGTGAAGTCCCCTTTGATCGTTAACTCTGTCTAAAACAGCTAGCCTCTAGGTTTCTCTAACCCTGTACACTTAGGCAAAGGGAAGAGTTGCCAGCTCTTTACATCCAGGAATAGGGATGGTTTTCGAGGTTCCCTGGAGATGCTATGCAAACAAGATTCCTGACTGGCAAACTGTGTTGCTTGGTTTAGTTCTGAGGAGTATACATCAGATACCAACCAAAGTGGAGCTATTCTCCTGCATTTTGTCCCCATCTGAGGACTGCAGGAAATCACCACGATTTCATCTTCAAGGCAGCTGGGCGCTGGAGTGGTCATGCCCCTTTCATCCCCAGGAGATGCTGTGCAAACGTCGTACATGCTTACTCAAGTATCTTGCTTTCTTGAGCTGGGAGGATAGAGGATACTAAAGAAGTACTCTGGGCATTGCAGCGTCAAAAACACCAGGGCCCTCAATTAGTGCACCCCTTCTCTATACCCAGGAGAGGCGAGGCAAACAAGGTACCTGATTGCTAAACTCCATTGCTTGGTGTAGTTCTGAGGAGTGCACATCATCTACCAACCAAAGTGGAGCTATTGTCCTGCATTTTTGTCCTTCTTACGACTGCAGGAAATCACCACGATTTCAGCTTCAAGGCAGCTGGGCGCTGGAGTGGTCATGCCCCTTTCATCCCCAGGAGATGCTGTGCAAACATGGTACATGCTTACTCAAGTATCTTGCTTTCTTGAGCTGGGAGGATAGAGGATACTAAAGAAGTACTCTGGGCATGGCAGCGTCAAAAACACCAGGGCCCTCAATTAGTGCACCCCTTCTCTATACCCAGGAGAGGCGAGGCAAACAAGGTACCTGATTGCTAAACGCCATTGCTTGGTGTAGTTCTGAGGAGTGCACATCATGTACCAACCAAAGTGGAGCTATTCTCCTGCATTTTTGTACTTCTTAGGACTGCAGGAACTCACCACGATTTCAGCTTCAAGGCAGCTGGGCGCTGGAGTGGTCATGCCCCTTTCATCCCCACGAGATGCTGTGCAAACATCGTACATGCTTACTCAAGTATCTTGCTTTCTTGAGCTGGAAGGATAGAGGATACTAAAGAAGTACTCTGGGCATTGCAGCGTCAAAAACACCAGGGCCCTCAATTAGTGCACCCCTTCTCTATACCCAGGAGAGGCGAGGCAAACAAGGTACCTGATTGCTAAACTCCATTGCTTGGTGTAGTTCTGAGGAGTGCACATCATGTACCAACCAAAGTGGAGCTATTCTCCTGCATTTTTGTCCTTCTTACGACTGCAGGAACTCACCACGATTTCAGCTTCAAGGCAGCTGGGCGCTGGAGCGGTCATGCCCCTTTTATCCCCAGGAGATGCTGTGCAAACATCGTACATGCTTACTCAAGTATCTTGCTTTCTTGAGCTGGGAGGATAGAGGCTACTAAAGAAGTACTCTGGGCATTGCAGCGTCAAAAACACCAGGGCCCTCAATTAGTGCACCCCTTCTCTATACCCAGGAGAGGCGAGGCAAACAAGGTACCTGATTGCTAAACGCCATTGCTTGGTGTAGTTCTGAGGAGTGCACATCATGTACCAACCAAAGTGGAGCTATTCTCCTGCATTTCTGCCCTTCTTACGACTGCAGGAACTCACCATGATCTCAGCTTCAAGGCAGCTGGGCGCTGGAGTGGTCATGCCCCTTTCATCCCCAGGAGATGCTGTGCAAACATGGTACATGCTTACTCAAGTATCTTGCTTTCTTGAGCTGGGAGGATAGAGGATACTAAAGAAGTACTCTGGGCATTGCAGCGTCAAAAACACCAGGGCCCTCAATTAGTGCACCCCTTCTCTATACCCAGGAGAGGCGAGGCAAACAAGGTACCTGATTGCTAAACTCCATTGCTTGGTGTAGTTCTGAGGAGTGCACATCATGTACCAACCAAAGTGGAGCTATTGTCCTGCTTTTTTGTCCTTCTTACGACTGCAGGAACTCACCATGATCTCAGCTTCAAAGCAGCTGGGCTCTACACTGCTCATCTGTGCCACAACAAGGCCTGAGCTGAGCTAACTCTCCTGAAAACAGTAGCAAGGCGTCTCTGACAGCCTCCAGCACTATTCCCAGGGAGCAAGATCAAAACTGCCTTTTGCCTATACAACTTGACCACGTCAATGTATAGATCGTTCAGGAAAGTACTTGCTTTTGAGGGGATCAGGGACCCCTTGGGAATTGTCTCCCTCCTTCCTCATAGCTGGTAAGTCCCAAGACCTGAGTAACAAAGCAACCAGTGTCTAGACAATCTAGGACTACTGCTCCAAGAAAGAGAATGCAGCACTTTGCATCTTCAAGTCTGCAAAAAGCACCATTTAATTGCCACTTTCTCTTCATAAATCCCAGGTGCCTACTTACTAGGGAGCATTAGTTTTTCTACAGAACCCAAACAGGAACTGAGAGAATCAGGAACCCCAAACACGTCACCCTGGGTTATCACGTGGCCCCCTTTCTAGGGGCGGCTAGATGTTTTCCAAGTATGTTGACAGACTTCCACTTTGGTGAAGTCCCCTTTGCTCGTTAACTCTGTCTAAAACAGCTAGCCTCTAGGTTTCTCTAACCCTGTACACTTAGGCAAAGGGAAGAGTTGCCAGCTCTTTACATCCAGGAATAGGGATGGTTTTCGAGGTTCCCTGGAGATGCTATGCAAACAAGATTCCTGACTGGCAAACTGTGTTGCTTGGTTTAGTTCTGAGGAGTATACATCAGATACCAACCAAAGTGGAGCTATTCTCCTGCATTTTGTCCCCATCTGAGGACTGCAGGAAATCACCACGATTTCATCTTCAAGGCAGCTGGGCGCTGGAGTGGTCATGCCCCTTTCATCCCCAGGAGATGCTGTGCAAACGTCGTACATGCTTACTCAAGTATCTTGCTTTCTTGAGCTGGGAGGATAGAGGATACTAAAGAAGTACTCTGGGCATTGCAGCGTCAAAAACACCAGGGCCCTCAATTAGTGCACCCCTTCTCTATACCCAGGAGAGGCGAGGCAAACAAGGTACCTGATTGCTAAACTCCATTGCTTGGTGTAGTTCTGAGGAGTGCACATCATCTACCAACCAAAGTGGAGCTATTGTCCTGCATTTTTGTCCTTCTTACGACTGCAGGAAATCACCACGATTTCAGCTTCAAGGCAGCTGGGCGCTGGAGTGGTCATGCCCCTTTCATCCCCACGAGATGCTGTGGAAATATCGTACATGCTTACTCAAGTATCTTGCTTTCTTGAGCTGGGAGGATAGAGGATACTAAAGAAGTACTCTGGGCATGGCAGCGTCAAAAACACCAGGGCCCTCAATTAGTGCACCCCTTCTCTATACCCAGGAGAGGCGAGGCAAACAAGGTACCTGATTGCTAAACTCCATTGCTTGGTGTAGTTCTGAGGAGTGCACATCATGTACCAACCAAAGTGGAGCTATTGTCCTGCTTTTTTGTCCTTCTTACGACTGCAGGAACTCACCATGATCTCAGCTTCAAAGCAGCTGGGCTCTACACTGCTCATCTGTGCCACAACAAGGCCTGAGCTGAGCTAACTCTCCTGAAAACAGTAGCAAGGCGTCTCTGACAGCCTCCAGCACTATTCCCAGGGAGCAAGATCAAAACTGCCTTTTGCCTATACAACTTGACCACGTCAATGTATAGATCGTTCAGGAAAGTACTTGCTTTTGAGGGGATCAGGGACCCCTTGGGAATTGTCTCCCTCCTTCCTCATAGCTGGTAAGTCCCAAGACCTGAGTAACAAAGCAACCAGTGTCTAGACAATCTAGGACTACTGCTCCAAGAAAGAGAATGCAGCACTTTGCATCTTCAAGTCTGCAAAAAGCACCATTTAATTGCCACTTTCTCTTCATAAATCCCAGGTGCCTACTTACTAGGGAGCATTAGTTTTTCTACAGAACCCAAACAGGAACTGAGAGAATCAGGAACCCCAAACACGTCACCCTGGGTTATCACGTGGCCCCCTTTCTAGGGGCGGCTAGATGTTTTCCAAGTATGTTGACAGACTTCCACTTTGGTGAAGTCCCCTTTGCTCGTTAACTCTGTCTAAAACAGCTAGCCTCTAGGTTTCTCTAACCCTGTACACTTAGGCAAAGGGAAGAGTTGCCAGCTCTTTACATCCAGGAATAGGGATGGTTTTCGAGGTTCCCTGGAGATGCTATGCAAACAAGATTCCTGACTGGCAAACTGTGTTGCTTGGTTTAGTTCTGAGGAGTATACATCAGATACCAACCAAAGTGGAGCTATTCTCCTGCATTTTGTCCCCATCTGAGGACTGCAGGAAATCACCACGATTTCAGCTTCAAGGCAGCTGGGCGCTGGAGTGGTCATGCCCCTTTCATCCCCAGGAGATGCTGTGCAAACATCGTACATGCTTACTCAAGTATCTTGCTTTCTTGAGCTGGGAGGATAGAGGATACTAAAGAAGTACTCTGGGCATTGCAGCGTCAAAAACACCAGGGCCCTCAATTAGTGCACCCCTTTTCTATACCCAGGAGAGGCGAGGCAAACAAGGTACCTGATTGCTAAACGCCACTGCTTGGTGTAGTTCGGAGGAGTGCACATCATGTACCAACCAAAGTGGAGCTATTCTCCTGCATTTCTGCCCTTCTTATGACTGCAGGAACTCACCATGATCTCAGCTTCAAAGCAGCTGGGCTCTACACTGCTCATCTGTGCCACAACAAGGCCTGAGCTGAGCTAACTCTCCTGAAAACAGTAGCAAGGCGTCTCTGACAGCCTCCAGCACTATTCCCAGGGAGCAAGATCAAAACTGCCTTTTGCCTATACAACTTGACCACGTCAATGTATAGATCGTTCAGGAAAGTACTTGCTTTTGAGGGGATCAGGGACCCCTTGGGAATTGTCTCCCTCCTTCCTCATAGCTGGTAAGTCCCAAGACCTGAGTAACAAAGCAACCAGTGACTAGACAATCTAGGACTACTGCTCCAAGAAAGAGAATGCAGCACTTTGCATCTTCAAGTCTGCAAAAAGCACCATTTAATTGCCACTTTCTCTTCATAAATCCCAGGTGCCTACTTACTAGTGAGCATTAGTTTTTCTACAGAACCCAAACAGGAACTGAGAGAATCAGGAACCCCAAACACGTCACCCTGGGTTATCACGTGGCCCCCTTTCTAGGGGCGGCTAGATGTTTTCCAAGTATGTTGACAGACTTCCACTTTGGTGAAGTCCCCTTTGCTCGTTAACTCTGTCTAAAACAGCTAGCCTCTAGGTTTCTCTAACCCTGTACACTTAGGCAAAGGGAAGAGTTGCCAGCTCTTTACATCCAGGAATAGGGATGGTTTTCGAGGTTCCCTGGAGATGCTATGCAAACAAGATTCCTGACTGGCAAACTGTGTTGCTTGGTTTAGTTCTGAGGAGTATACATCAGATACCAACCAAAGTGGAGCTATTCTCCTGCATTTTGTCCCCATCTGAGGACTGCAGGAAATCACCACGATTTCATCTTCAAGGCAGCTGGGCGCTGGAGTGGTCATGCCCCTTTCATCCCCAGGAGATGCTGTGCAAACGTCGTACATGCTTACTCAAGTATCTTGCTTTCTTGAGCTGGGAGGATAGAGGATACTAAAGAAGTACTCTGGGCATGGCAGCGTCAAAAACACCAGGGCCCTCAATTAGTGCACCCCTTCTCTATACCCAGGAGAGGCGAGGCAAACAAGGTACCTGATTGCTAAACTCCATTGCTTGGTGTAGTTCTGAGGAGTGCACATCATGTACCAACCAAAGTGGAGCTATTGTCCTGCTTTTTTGTCCTTCTTACGACTGCAGGAACTCACCATGATCTCAGCTTCAAAGCAGCTGGGCTCTACACTGCTCATCTGTGCCACAACAAGGCCTGAGCTGAGCTAACTCTCCTGAAAACAGTAGCAAGGCGTCTCTGACAGCCTCCAGCACTATTCCCAGGGAGCAAGATCAAAACTGCCTTTTGCCTATACAACTTGACCACGTCAATGTATAGATCGTTCAGGAAAGTACTTGCTTTTGAGGGGATCAGGGACCCCTTGGGAATTGTCTCCCTCCTTCCTCATAGCTGGTAAGTCCCAAGACCTGAGTAACAAAGCAACCAGTGTCTAGACAATCTAGGACTACTGCTCCAAGAAAGAGAATGCAGCACTTTGCATCTTCAAGTCTGCAAAAAGCACCATTTAATTGCCACTTTCTCTTCATAAATCCCAGGTGCCTACTTACTAGGGAGCATTAGTTTTTCTACAGAACCCAAACAGGAACTGAGAGAATCAGGAACCCCAAACACGTCACCCTGGGTTATCACGTGGCCCCCTTTCTAGGGGCGGCTAGATGTTTTCCAAGTATGTTGACAGACTTCCACTTTGGTGAAGTCCCCTTTGCTCGTTAACTCTGTCTAAAACAGCTAGCCTCTAGGTTTCTCTAACCCTGTACACTTAGGCAAAGGGAAGAGTTGCCAGCTCTTTACATCCAGGAATAGGGATGGTTTTCGAGGTTCCCTGGAGATGCTATGCAAACAAGATTCCTGACTGGCAAACTGTGTTGCTTGGTTTAGTTCTGAGGAGTATACATCAGATACCAACCAAAGTGGAGCTATTCTCCTGCATTTTGTCCCCATCTGAGGACTGCAGGAAATCACCACGATTTCATCTTCAAGGCAGCTGGGCGCTGGAGTGGTCATGCCCCTTTCATCCCCAGGAGATGCTGTGCAAACGTCGTACATGCTTACTCAAGTATCTTGCTTTCTTGAGCTGGGAGGATAGAGGATACTAAAGAAGTACTCTGGGCATTGCAGCGTCAAAAACACCAGGGCCCTCAATTAGTGCACCCCTTCTCTATACCCAGGAGAGGCGAGGCAAACAAGGTACCTGATTGCTAAACTCCATTGCTTGGTGTAGTTCTGAGGAGTGCACATCATCTACCAACCAAAGTGGAGCTATTGTCCTGCATTTTTGTCCTTCTTACGACTGCAGGAAATCACCACGATTTCAGCTTCAAGGCAGCTGGGCGCTGGAGTGGTCATGCCCCTTTCATCCCCACGAGATGCTGTGGAAATATCGTACATGCTTACTCAAGTATCTTGCTTTCTTGAGCTGGGAGGATAGAGGATACTAAAGAAGTACTCTGGGCATGGCAGCGTCAAAAACACCAGGGCCCTCAATTAGTGCACCCCTTCTCTATACCCAGGAGAGGCGAGGCAAACAAGGTACCTGATTGCTAAACTCCATTGCTTGGTGTAGTTCTGAGGAGTGCACATCATGTACCAACCAAAGTGGAGCTATTGTCCTGCTTTTTTGTCCTTCTTACGACTGCAGGAACTCACCATGATCTCAGCTTCAAAGCAGCTGGGCTCTACACTGCTCATCTGTGCCACAACAAGGCCTGAGCTGAGCTAACTCTCCTGAAAACAGTAGCAAGGCGTCTCTGACAGCCTCCAGCACTATTCCCAGGGAGCAAGATCAAAACTGCCTTTTGCCTATACAACTTGACCACGTCAATGTATAGATCGTTCAGGAAAGTACTTGCTTTTGAGGGGATCAGGGACCCCTTGGGAATTGTCTCCCTCCTTCCTCATAGCTGGTAAGTCCCAAGACCTGAGTAACAAAGCAACCAGTGTCTAGACAATCTAGGACTACTGCTCCAAGAAAGAGAATGCAGCACTTTGCATCTTCAAGTCTGCAAAAAGCACCATTTAATTGCCACTTTCTCTTCATAAATCCCAGGTGCCTACTTACTAGGGAGCATTAGTTTTTCTACAGAACCCAAACAGGAACTGAGAGAATCAGGAACCCCAAACACGTCACCCTGGGTTATCACGTGGCCCCCTTTCTAGGGGCGGCTAGATGTTTTCCAAGTATGTTGACAGACTTCCACTTTGGTGAAGTCCCCTTTGCTCGTTAACTCTGTCTAAAACAGCTAGCCTCTAGGTTTCTCTAACCCTGTACACTTAGGCAAAGGGAAGAGTTGCCAGCTCTTTACATCCAGGAATAGGGATGGTTTTCGAGGTTCCCTGGAGATGCTATGCAAACAAGATTCCTGACTGGCAAACTGTGTTGCTTGGTTTAGTTCTGAGGAGTATACATCAGATACCAACCAAAGTGGAGCTATTCTCCTGCATTTTGTCCCCATCTGAGGACTGCAGGAAATCACCACGATTTCATCTTCAAGGCAGCTGGGCGCTGGAGTGGTCATGCCCCTTTCATCCCCAGGAGATGCTGTGCAAACGTCGTACATGCTTACTCAAGTATCTTGCTTTCTTGAGCTGGGAGGATAGAGGATACTAAAGAAGTACTCTGGGCATTGCAGCGTCAAAAACACCAGGGCCCTCAATTAGTGCACCCCTTCTCTATACCCAGGAGAGGCGAGGCAAACAAGGTACCTGATTGCTAAACTCCATTGCTTGGTGTAGTTCTGAGGAGTGCACATCATCTACCAACCAAAGTGGAGCTATTGTCCTGCATTTTTGTCCTTCTTACGACTGCAGGAAATCACCACGATTTCAGCTTCAAGGCAGCTGGGCGCTGGAGTGGTCATGCCCCTTTCATCCCCAGGAGATGCTGTGCAAACATGGTACATGCTTACTCAAGTATCTTGCTTTCTTGAGCTGGGAGGATAGAGGATACTAAAGAAGTACTCTGGGCATGGCAGCGTCAAAAACACCAGGGCCCTCAATTAGTGCACCCCTTCTCTATACCCAGGAGAGGCGAGGCAAACAAGGTACCTGATTGCTAAACGCCATTGCTTGGTGTAGTTCTGAGGAGTGCACATCATGTACCAACCAAAGTGGAGCTATTCTCCTGCATTTTTGTACTTCTTAGGACTGCAGGAACTCACCACGATTTCAGCTTCAAGGCAGCTGGGCGCTGGAGTGGTCATGCCCCTTTCATCCCCACGAGATGCTGTGCAAACATCGTACATGCTTACTCAAGTATCTTGCTTTCTTGAGCTGGAAGGATAGAGGATACTAAAGAAGTACTCTGGGCATTGCAGCGTCAAAAACACCAGGGCCCTCAATTAGTGCACCCCTTCTCTATACCCAGGAGAGGCGAGGCAAACAAGGTACCTGATTGCTAAACTCCATTGCTTGGTGTAGTTCTGAGGAGTGCACATCATGTACCAACCAAAGTGGAGCTATTCTCCTGCATTTTTGTCCTTCTTACGACTGCAGGAACTCACCACGATTTCAGCTTCAAGGCAGCTGGGCGCTGGAGCGGTCATGCCCCTTTTATCCCCAGGAGATGCTGTGCAAACATCGTACATGCTTACTCAAGTATCTTGCTTTCTTGAGCTGGGAGGATAGAGGCTACTAAAGAAGTACTCTGGGCATTGCAGCGTCAAAAACACCAGGGCCCTCAATTAGTGCACCCCTTCTCTATACCCAGGAGAGGCGAGGCAAACAAGGTACCTGATTGCTAAACGCCATTGCTTGGTGTAGTTCTGAGGAGTGCACATCATGTACCAACCAAAGTGGAGCTATTCTCCTGCATTTCTGCCCTTCTTACGACTGCAGGAACTCACCATGATCTCAGCTTCAAGGCAGCTGGGCGCTGGAGTGGTCATGCCCCTTTCATCCCCAGGAGATGCTGTGCAAACATGGTACATGCTTACTCAAGTATCTTGCTTTCTTGAGCTGGGAGGATAGAGGATACTAAAGAAGTACTCTGGGCATTGCAGCGTCAAAAACACCAGGGCCCTCAATTAGTGCACCCCTTCTCTATACCCAGGAGAGGCGAGGCAAACAAGGTACCTGATTGCTAAACTCCATTGCTTGGTGTAGTTCTGAGGAGTGCACATCATGTACCAACCAAAGTGGAGCTATTGTCCTGCTTTTTTGTCCTTCTTACGACTGCAGGAACTCACCATGATCTCAGCTTCAAAGCAGCTGGGCTCTACACTGCTCATCTGTGCCACAACAAGGCCTGAGCTGAGCTAACTCTCCTGAAAACAGTAGCAAGGCGTCTCTGACAGCCTCCAGCACTATTCCCAGGGAGCAAGATCAAAACTGCCTTTTGCCTATACAACTTGACCACGTCAATGTATAGATCGTTCAGGAAAGTACTTGCTTTTGAGGGGATCAGGGACCCCTTGGGAATTGTCTCCCTCCTTCCTCATAGCTGGTAAGTCCCAAGACCTGAGTAACAAAGCAACCAGTGTCTAGACAATCTAGGACTACTGCTCCAAGAAAGAGAATGCAGCACTTTGCATCTTCAAGTCTGCAAAAAGCACCATTTAATTGCCACTTTCTCTTCATAAATCCCAGGTGCCTACTTACTAGGGAGCATTAGTTTTTCTACAGAACCCAAACAGGAACTGAGAGAATCAGGAACCCCAAACACGTCACCCTGGGTTATCACGTGGCCCCCTTTCTAGGGGCGGCTAGATGTTTTCCAAGTATGTTGACAGACTTCCACTTTGGTGAAGTCCCCTTTGCTCGTTAACTCTGTCTAAAACAGCTAGCCTCTAGGTTTCTCTAACCCTGTACACTTAGGCAAAGGGAAGAGTTGCCAGCTCTTTACATCCAGGAATAGGGATGGTTTTCGAGGTTCCCTGGAGATGCTATGCAAACAAGATTCCTGACTGGCAAACTGTGTTGCTTGGTTTAGTTCTGAGGAGTATACATCAGATACCAACCAAAGTGGAGCTATTCTCCTGCATTTTGTCCCCATCTGAGGACTGCAGGAAATCACCACGATTTCATCTTCAAGGCAGCTGGGCGCTGGAGTGGTCATGCCCCTTTCATCCCCACGAGATGCTGTGCAAACATCGTACATGCTTACTCAAGTATCTTGCTTTCTTGAGCTGGGAGGATAGAGGATACTAAAGAAGTACTCTGGGCATTGCAGCGTCAAAAACACCAGGGCCCTCAATTAGTGCACCCCTTCTCTATACCCAGGAGAGGCGAGGCAAACAAGGTACCTGATTGCTAAACGCCATTGCTTGGTGTAGTTCTGAGGAGTGCACATCATGTACCAACCAAAGTGGAGCTATTCTCCTGCATTTCTGCCCTTCTTACGACTGCAGGAACTCACCATGATCTCAGCTTCAAGGCAGCTGGGCGCTGGAGTGGTCATGCCCCTTTCATCCCCAGGAGATGCTGTGCAAACATGGTACATGCTTACTCAAGTATCTTGCTTTCTTGAGCTGGGAGGAAAGAGGATACTAAAGAAGTACTCTGGGCATTGCAGCGTCAAAAACACCAGGGCCCTCAATTAGTGCACCCCTTCTCTATACCCAGGAGAGGCGAGGCAAACAAGGTACCTGATTGCTAAACGCCATTGCTTGGTGTAGTTCTGAGGAGTGCACATCATGTACCAACCAAAGTGGAGCTATTCTCCTGCATTTCTGCCCTTCTTACGACTGCAGGAACTCACCATGATCTCAGCTTCAAGGCAGCTGGGCGCTGGAGTGGTCATGCCCCTTTCATCCCCAGGAGATGCTGTGCAAACATGGTACATGCTTACTCAAGTATCTTGCTTTCTTGAGCTGGGAGGATAGAGGATACTAAAGAAGTACTCTGGGCATTGCAGCGTCAAAAACACCAGGGCCCTCAATTAGTGCACCCCTTCTCTATACCCAGGAGAGGCGAGGCAAACAAGGTACCTGATTGCTAAACTCCATTGCTTGGTGTAGTTCTGAGGAGTGCACATCATGTACCAATCAAAGTGGAGCTATTGTCCTGCTTTTTTGTCCTTCTTACGACTGCAGGAAATCACCACGATTTCAGCTTCAAGGCAGCTGGGCGCTGGAGTGGTCATGCCCCTTTCATCCCCAGGAGATGCTGTGCAAATATCGTACATGCTTGCTCAAGTATCCTGCTTTCTTGAGCTGGGAGGATAGAGGATACTAAAGAAGTACTCTGGGCATTGCAGCGTCAAAAATACCAGGGCCCTCAATTAGTGCACCCCTTCTCTATACCCAGGAGAGGCGAGGCAAACAAGGTACCTGATTGCTAAACGCCATTGCTTGGTGTAGTTCGAGGAGTGCACATCATGTACCAACCAAAGTGGAGCTATTCTCCTGCATTTCTGCCCTTCTTACGACTGCAGGAACTCACCATGATCTCAGCTTCAAAGCAGCTGGGCTCTACACTGCTCATCTGTGCCACAACAAGGCCTGAGCTGAGCTAACTCTTCTGAAAACAGTAGCAAGGCATCTCTGACAGCCTCCAGCACTATTCCCAGGGAGCAAGATCAAAACTGCCTTTTGTCTATACAACTTGACCACGTCAATGTATAGATCGTTCAGGAAAGTACTTGCTTTTGAGGGGATCAGGGACCCCTTGGGAATTGTCTCCCTCCTTCCTCATAGCTGGTAAGTCCCAAGACCTGAGTAAGAAAGCAACCAGTGACTAGACAATCTAGGACTACTGCTCCAAGAAAGAGAATGCAGCACTTTGCATCTTCAAGTCTGCAAAAAGCATCATTTAATTGCCACTTTCTCTTCATAAATCCCAGGTGCCTACTTACTAGTGAGCATTAGTTTTTCTACAGAACCCAAACAGGAACTGAGAGAATCTGGAACCCCAAACACGTCAACCTGGGTTATCACGTGGCCCCCTTTCTAGGGGCGGCTAGATGTTTTCCAAGTATGTTGACAGACTTCCACTTTGGTGAAGTCCCCTTTGCTCGTTAACTCTGTCTAAAACAGCTAGCCTCTAGGTTTCTCTAACCCTGTACACTTAGGCAAAGGGATGAGTTGCCAGCTCTTTACATCCAGGAATAGGGATGGTTTTCGAGGTTCCCTGGAGATGCTATGCAAACAAGATTCCTGACTGGCAAACTGTGTTGCTTGGTTTAGTTCTGAGGAGTATACATCAGATACCAACCAAAGTGGAGCTATTCTCCTGCATTTTGTCCCCATCTGAGGACTGTAGGAAATCACCACGATTTCATCTTCAAGGCAGCTGGGCGCTGGAGTGGTCATGCCCCTTTCATCCCCAGGAGATGCTGTGCAAACGTCGTACATGCTTACTCAAGTATCTTGCTTTCTTGAGCTGGGAGGATAGAGGATACTAAAGAAGTACTCTGGGCATTGCAGCGTCAAAAACACCAGGGCCCTCAATTAGTGCACCCCTTCTCTATACCCAGGAGAGGCGAGGCAAACAAGGTACCTGATTGCTAAACTCCATTGCTTGGTGTAGTTCTGAGGAGTGCACATCATGTACCAACCAAAGTGGAGCTATTGTCCTGCATTTTTGTCCTTCTTACGACTGCAGGAAATCACCACGATTTCAGCTTCAAGGCAGCTGGGCGCTGGAGTGGTCATGCCCCTTTCATCCCCAGGAGATGCTGTGCAAACATCGTACATGCTTACTCAAGTATCTTGCTTTCTTGAGCTGGGAGGATAGAGGCTACTAAAGAAGTACTCTGGGCATTGCAGCGTCAAAAACACCAGGGCCCTCAATTAGTGCACCCCTTCTCTATACCCAGGAGAGGCGAGGCAAACAAGGTACCTGATTGCTAAACTCCATTGCTTGGTGTAGTTCTGAGGAGTGCACATCATGTACCAACCCAAGTGGAGCTATTCTCCTGCATTTTTGTACTTCTTAGGACTGCAGGAACTCACCACGATTTCAGCTTCAAGGCAGCTGGGCGCTGGAGTGGTCATGCCCCTTTCATCCCCAGGAGATGCTGTGCAAACGTCGTACATGCTTACTCAAGTATCTTGCTTTCTTGAGCTGGGAGGATAGAGGATACTAAAGAAGTACTCTGGGCATTGCAGCGTCAAAAACACCAGGGCCCTCAATTAGTGCACCCCTTTTCTATACCCAGGAGAGGCGAGGCAAACAAGGTACCTGATTGCTAAACGCCATTGCTTGGTGTAGTTCTGAGGAGTGCACATCATGTACCAACCAAAGTGGAGCTATTCTCCTGCATTTTTGCCCTTCTTACGACTGCAGAAAATCACCACGATTTCATCTTCAAGGCAGCTGGGCGCTGGAGTGGTCATGCCCCTTTCATCCCCAGGAGATGCTGTGCAAACATGGTACATGCTTACTCAAGTATCTTGCTTTCTTGAGCTGCGAGGATAGAGGATACTAAAGAAGTACTCTGGGCATTGCAGCGTCAAAAACACCAGGGCCCTCAATTAGTGCACCCCTTCTCTATACCCAGGAGAGGCGAGGCAAACAAGGTACCTGATTGCTAAACGCCATTGCTTGGTGTAGTTCTGAGGAGTGCACATCATGTACCAACCAAAGTGGAGCTATTCTCCTGCATTTCTGCCCTTCTTACGACTGCAGGAACTCACCACGATTTCATCTTCAAGCCAGCTGGGCGCTGGAGTGGTCATGCCCCTTTCATCCCCACGAGATGCTGTGCAAACATCGTACATGCTTACTCAAGTATCTTGCTTTCTTGAGCTGGGAGGATAGAGGATACTAAAGAAGTACTCTGGGCATTGCAGCGTCAAAAACACCAGGGCCCTCAATTAGTGCACCCCTTCTCTATACCCAGGAGAGGCGAGGCAAACAAGGTACCTGATTGCTAAACTCCATTGCTTGGTGTAGTTCTGAGGAGTGCACATCATGTACCAACCAAAGTGGAGCTATTCTCCTGCATTTTTGTACTTCTTAGGACTGCAGGAACTCACCACGATTTCAGCTTCAAGGCAGCTGGGCGCTGGAGTGGTCATGCCCCTTTCATCCCCAGGAGATGCTGTGCAAATATCGTACATGCTTACTCAAGTATCTTGCTTTCTTGAGCTGGGAGGATAGAGGATACTAAAGAAGTACTCTGGGCATTGCAGCGTCAAAAACACCAGGGCCCTCAATTAGTGCACCCCTTCTCTATACCCAGGAGAGGCGAGGCAAACAAGGTACCTGATTGCTAAACGCCATTGCTTGGTGTAGTTCTGAGGAGTGCACATCATGTACCAATCAAAGTGGAGCTATTGTCCTGCATTTTTGTCCTTCTTACGACTGCAGGAAATCACCACGATTTCAGTTTCAAGGCAGCTGGGCGCTGGAGTGGTCATGCCCCTTTCATCCCCAGGAGATGCTGTGCAAACATCGTACATGCTTACTCAAGTATCTTGCTTTCTTGAGCTGGGAGGATAGAGGATACTAAAGAAGTACTCTGGGCATTGCAGCGTCAAAAACACCAGGGCCCTCAATTAGTGCACCCCTTCTCTATACCCAGGAGAGGCGAGGCAAACAAGGTACCTGATTGCTAAACGCCATTGCTTGGTGTAGTTCGAGGAGTGCACATCATGTACCAACCAAAGTGCAGCTATTCTCCTGCATTTCTGCCCTTCTTACGACTGCAGGAACTCACCATGATCTCAGCTTCAAAGCAGCTGGGCTCTACACTGCTCATCTGTGCCACAACAAGGCCTGAGCTGAGCTAACTCTCCTGAAAACAGTAGCAAGGTGTCTCTGACAGCCTCCAGCACTATTCCCAGGGAGCAAGATCAAAACTGCCTTTTGTCTATACAACTTGACCACGTCAATGTATAGATCGTTCAGGAAAGTACTTGCTTTTGAGGGGATCAGGGACCCCTTGGGAATTGTCTCCCTCCTTCCTCATAGCTGGTAAGTCCCAAGACCTGAGTTACAAAGCAACCAGTGACTAGACAATCTAGGACTACTGCTCCAAGAAAGAGAATGCAGCACTTTGCATCTTCAAGTCTGCAAAAAGCACCATTTAATTGCCACTTTCTCTTCATAAATCCCAGGTGCCTACTTACTAGTGAGCATTAGTTTTTCTACAGAACCCAAACAGGAACTGAGAGAATCAGGAACCCCAAACACGTCACCCTGGGTTATCACGTGGCCCCCTTTCTAGGGGCGGCTATATGTTTTCCAAGTATGTTGACAGACTTCCACTTTGGTGAAGTCCCCTTTGCTCGTTAACTCTGTCTAAAACAGCTAGCCTCTAGGTTTCTCTAACCCTGTACACTTAGGCAAAGGGAAGAGTTGCCAGCTCTTTACATCCAGGAATAGGGATGGTTTTCGAGGTTCCCTGGAGATGCTATGCAAACAAGATTCCTGACTGGCAAACTGTGTTGCTTGGTTTAGTTCTGAGGAGTATACATCAGATACCAACCAAAGTGGAGGTATTCTCCTGCATTTTGTCCCCATCTGAGGACTGCAGGAAATCACCACGATTTCATCTTCAAGGCAGCTAGGCGCTGGAGTGCTCATGCCCCTTTCATCCCCAGGAGATGCTGTGCAAACATCGTACATGCTTACTCATGTATCTTGCTTTCTTGAGCTGGGAGGATAGAGGATACTAAAGAAGTACTCTGGGCATTGCAGCATCAAAAACACCAGGGCCCTCAATTAGTGCACCCCTTCTCTATACCCAGGAGAGGCGAGGCAAACAAGGTACCTGATTGCTAAACTCCATTGCTTGGTGTAGTTCTGAGGAGTGCACATCAGGTACCAACCAAAGTGGAGCTATTGTCCTGCTTTTTTGTCCTTCTTACGACTGCAGGAAATCACCACGATTTCAGCTTCAAGGCAGCTGGGCGCTGGAGTGGTCATGCCCCTTTCATCCCCAGGAGATGCTGTGCAAACGTCGTACATGCTTACTCAAGTATCTTGCTTTCTTGAGCTGGGAGGATAGAGGATACTAAAGAAGTACTCTGGGCATTGCAGCGTCAAAAACACCAGGGCCCTCAATTAGTGCACCCCTTCTCTATACCCAGGAGAGGCGAGGCAAACAAGGTACCTGATTGCTAAACGCCATTGCTTGGTGTAGTTCTGAGGAGTGCACATCATGTACCAACCAAAGTGGAGCTATTGTCCTGCATTTTTGTCCTTCTTACGACTGCAGGAAATCACCACGATTTCAGCTTCAAGGCAGCTGGGCGCTGGAGTGGTCATGCCCCTTTCATCCCCAGGAGATGCTGTGCAAACGTCGTACATGCTTACTCAAGTATCTTGCTTTCTTGAGCTGGGAGGAAAGAGGATACTAAAGAAGTACTCTGGGCATTGCAGCGTCAAAAACACCAGGGCCCTCAATTAGTGCACCCCTTCTCTATACCCAGGAGAGGCGAGGCAAACAAGGTACCTGATTGCTAAACTCCATTGCTTGGTGTAGTTCTGAGGAGTGCACATCATGTACCAACCAAAGTGGAGCTATTCTCCTGCATTTTTGTCCTTCTTAGGACTGCAGGAACTCAGCACGATTTCAGCTTCAAGGCAGCTGAGCGCTGGAGTGGTCATGCCCCTTTCATCCCCAGGAGATGCTGTGCAAACATGGTACATGCTTACTCAAGTATCTTGCTTTCTTGAGCTGGGAGGATAGAGGATACTAAAGAAGTACTCTGGGCATTGCAGCGTCAAAAACACCAGGGCCCTCAATTAGTGCACCCCTTCTCTATACCCAGGAGAGGCGAGGCAAACAAGGTACCTGATTGCTAAACGCCATTGCTTGGTGTAGTTCTGAGGAGTGCACATCATGTACCAACCAAAGTGGAGCTATTCTCCTGCATTTCTGCCCTTCTTACGACTGCAGGAACTCACCATGATCTCAGCTTCAAAGCAGCTGGGCTCTACACTGCTCATCTGTGCCACAACAAGGCCTGAGCTGAGCTAACTCTCCTGAAAACAGTAGCAAGGCGTCTCTGACAGCCTCCAGCACTATTCCCAGGGAGCAAGTTCAAAACTGCCTTTTGCCTATACAACTTGACCACGTCAATGTATAGATCGTTCAGGAAAGTACTTGCTTTTGAGGGGATCAGGGACCCCTTGGGAATTGTCTCCCTCCTTCCTCATAGCTGGTAAGTCCCAAGACCTGAGTTACAAAGCAACCAGTGACTAGACAATCTAGGACTACTGCTCCAAGAAAGAGAATGCAGCACTTTGCATCTTCAAGTCTGCAAAAAGCACCATTTAATTGCCACTTTCTCTTCATAAATCCCAGGTGCCTACTTACTAGTGAGCATTAGTTTTTCTACAGAACCCAAACAGGAACTGAGAGAATCAGGAACCCCAAACACGTCACCCTGGGTTATCACGTGGCCCCCTTTCTAGGGGCGGCTAAGATGTTTTCCAAGTATGTTGACAGACTTCCACTTTGGTGAAGTCCCCTTTGCTCGTTAACTCTGTCTAAAACAGCTAGCCTCTAGGTTTCTCTAACACTGTACACTTAGGCAAAGGGAAGAGTTGCCAGCTCTTTACATCCAGGAATAGGGATGGTTTTCCAGGTTCCCTGGAGATGCTATGCAAACAAGATTCCTGACTGGCAAACTGTGTTGCTTGGTTTAGTTCTGAGGAGTATACATCAGATACCAACCAAAGTGGAGCTATTCTCCTGCATTTTGTCCCCATCTGAGGACTGCAGGAAATCACCACGATTTCATCTTCAAGGCAGCTGGGCGCTGGAGTGCTCATGCCCCTTTCATCCCCAGGAGATGCTGTGCAAACATCGTACATGCTTACTCATGTATCTTGCTTTCTTGAGCTGGGAGGATAGAGGATACTAAAGAAGTACTCTGGGCATTGCAGCATCAAAAACACCAGGGCCCTCAATTAGTGCACCCCTTCTCTATACCCAGGAGAGGCGAGGCAAACAAGGTACCAGATTGCTAAACTCCATTGCTTGGTGTAGTTCTGAGGAGTGCACATCATGTACCAACCAAAGTGGAGCTATTCTCCTGCATTTTTGTCCTTCTTACGACTGCAGGAAATCACCACGATTTCAGCTTCAAGGCAGCTGGGCGCTGGAGTGGTCATGCCCCTTTCATCCCCAGGAGATGCTGTGCAAACATGGTACATGCTTACTCAAGTATCTTGCTTTCTTGAGCTGGGAGGATAGAGGCTACTAAAGAAGTACTCTGGGCATTGCAGCGTCAAAAACACCAGGGCCCTCAATTAGTGCACCCCTTCTCTATACCCAGGAGAGGCGAGGCAAACAAGGTACCTGATTGCTAAACTCCATTGCCTGGTGTAGTTCTGAGGAGTGCACATCATGTACCAACCAAAGTGGAGCTATTGTCCTGCATTTTTGTCCTTCTTACGACTGCAGGAAATCACCACGATTTCAGCTTCAAGGCAGCTGGGCGCTGGAGTGGTCATGCCCCTTTCATCCCCAGGAGATGCTGTGCAAACATCGTACATGCTTACTCAAGTATCTTGCTTTCTTGAGCTGGGAGGATAGAGGATACTAAAGAAGTACTCTGGGCATTGCAGCGTCAAAAACACCAGGGCTCTCAATTAGTGCACCCCTTCTCTATACCCAGGAGAGGCGAGGCAAACAAGGTACCTGATTGCTAAATTCCATTGCCTGGTGTAGTTCGCAGGAGTGCACATCATGTACCAACCAAAGTGGAGCTATTCTCCTGCATTTCTGCCCTTCTTATGACTGCAGGAACTCACCATGATCTCAGCTTCAAAGCAGCTGGGCTCTACACTGCTCATCTGTGCCACAACAAGGCCTGAGCTGAGCTAACTCTCCTGAAAACAGTAGCAAGGTGTCTCTGACAGCCTCCAGCACTATTCCCAGGGAGCAAGATCAAAACTGCCTTTTGTCTATACAACTTGACCACGTCAATGTATAGATCGTTCAGGAAAGTACTTGCTTTTGAGGGGATCAGGGACCCCTTGGGAATTGTCTCCCTCCTTCCTCATAGCTGGTAAGTCCCAAGACCTGAGTTACAAAGCAACCAGTGACTAGACAATCTAGGACTACTGCTCCAAGAAAGAGAATGCAGCACTTTGCATCTTCAAGTCTGCAAAAAGCACCATTTAATTGCCACTTTCTCTTCATAAATCCCAGGTGCCTACTTACTAGTGAGCATTAGTTTTTCTACAGAACCCAAACAGGAACTGAGAGAATCAGGAACCCCAAACACGTCACCCTGGGTTATCACGTGGCCCCCTTTCTAGGGGCGGCTAGATGTTTTCCAAGTATGTTGACAGACTTCCACTTTGGTGAAGTCCCCTTTGCTCGTTAACTCTGTCTAAAACAGCTAGCCTCTAGGTTTCTCTAACCCTGTACACTTAGGCAAAGGGAAGAGTTGCCAGCTCTTTACATCCAGGAATAGGGATGGTTTTCCAGGTTCCCTGGAGATGCTATGCAAACAAGATTCCTGACTGGCAAACTGTGTTGCTTGGTTTAGTTCTGAGGAGTATACATCAGATACCAACCAAAGTGGAGGTATTCTCCTGCATTTTGTCCCCATCTGAGGACTGCAGGAAATCACCACGATTTCATCTTCAAGGCAGCTAGGCGCTGGAGTGCTCATGCCCCTTTCATCCCCAGGAGATGCTGTGCAAACATCGTACATGCTTACTCATGTATCTTGCTTTCTTGAGCTGGGAGGATAGAGGATACTAAAGAAGTACTCTGGGCATTGCAGCATCAAAAACACCAGGGCCCTCAATTAGTGCACCCCTTCTCTATACCCAGGAGAGGCGAGGCAAACAAGGTACCAGATTGCTAAACTCCATTGCTTGGTGTAGTTCTGAGGAGTGCACATCATGTACCAACCAAAGTGGAGCTATTCTCCTGCATTTTTGTCCTTCTTACGACTGCAGGAAATCACCACGATTTCAGCTTCAAGGCAGCTGGGCGCTGGAGTGGTCATGCCCCTTTCATCCCCAGGAGATGCTGTGCAAACATGGTACATGCTTACTCAAGTATCTTGCTTTCTTGAGCTGGGAGGATAGAGGATACTAAAGAAGTACTCTGGGCATTGCAGCGTCAAAAACACCAGGGCTCTCAATTAGTGCACCCCTTCTCTATACCCAGGAGAGGCGAGGCAAACAAGGTACCTGATTGCTAAATTCCATTGCCTGGTGTAGTTCGCAGGAGTGCACATCATGTACCAACCAAAGTGGAGCTATTCTCCTGCATTTCTGCCCTTCTTATGACTGCAGGAACTCACCATGATCTCAGCTTCAAAGCAGCTGGGCTCTACACTGCTCATCTGTGCCACAACAAGGCCTGAGCTGAGCTAACTCTCCTGAAAACAGTAGCAAGGTGTCTCTGACAGCCTCCAGCACTATTCCCAGGGAGCAAGATCAAAACTGCCTTTTGTCTATACAACTTGACCACGTCAATGTATAGATCGTTCAGGAAAGTACTTGCTTTTGAGGGGATCAGGGACCCCTTGGGAATTGTCTCCCTCCTTCCTCATAGCTGGTAAGTCCCAAGACCTGAGTTACAAAGCAACCAGTGACTATACAATCTAGGACTACTGCTCCAAGAAAGAGAATGCAGCACTTTGCATCTTCAAGTCTGCAAAAAGCACCATTTAATTGCCACTTTCTCTTCATAAATCCCAGGTGCCTACTTACTAGTGAGCATTAGTTTTTCTACAGAACCCAAACAGGAACTGAGAGAATCAGGAACCCCAAACACGTCACCCTGGGTTATCACGTGGCCCCCTTTCTAGGGGCGGCTAGATGTTTTCCAAGTATGTTGACAGACTTCCACTTTGGTGAAGTCCCCTTTGCTCGTTAACTCTGTCTAAAACAGCTAGCCTCTAGGTTTCTCTAACCCTGTACACTTAGGCAAAGGGAAGAGTTGCCAGCTCTTTACATCCAGGAATAGGGATGGTTTTCCAGGTTCCCTGGAGATGCTATGCAAACAAGATTCCTGACTGGCAAACTGTGTTGCTTGGTTTAGTTCTGAGGAGTATACATCAGATACCAACCAAAGTGGAGGTATTCTCCTGCATTTTGTCCCCATCTGAGGACTGCAGGAAATCACCACGATTTCATCTTCAAGGCAGCTAGGCGCTGGAGTGCTCATGCCCCTTTCATCCCCAGGAGATGCTGTGCAAACATCGTACATGCTTACTCATGTATCTTGCTTTCTTGAGCTGGGAGGATAGAGGATACTAAAGAAGTACTCTGGGCATTGCAGCATCAAAAACACCAGGGCCCTCAATTAGTGCACCCCTTCTCTATACCCAGGAGAGGCGAGGCAAACAAGGTACCAGATTGCTAAACTCCATTGCTTGGTGTAGTTCTGAGGAGTGCACATCATGTACCAACCAAAGTGGAGCTATTCTCCTGCATTTTTGTCCTTCTTACGACTGCAGGAAATCACCACGATTTCAGCTTCAAGGCAGCTGGGCGCTGGAGTGGTCATGCCCCTTTCATCCCCAGGAGATGCTGTGCAAACATGGTACATGCTTACTCAAGTATCTTGCTTTCTTGAGCTGGGAGGATAGAGGATACTAAAGAAGTACTCTGGGCATTGCAGCGTCAAAAACACCAGGGCCCTCAATTAGTGCACCCCTTCTCTATACCCAGGAGAGGCGAGGCAAACAAGGTACCTGATTGCTAAACTCCATTGCTTGGTGTAGTTCTGAGGAGTGCACATCATGTACCAACCAAAGTGGAGCTATTGTCCTGCTTTTTTGTCCTTCTTAAGACTGCAGGAAATCACCACGATTTCAGCTTCAAGGCAGCTGGGCGCTGGAGTGGTCATGCCCCTTTCATCCCCAGGAGATGCTGTGCAAATATCGTACATGCTTACTCAAGTATCTTGCTTTCTTGAGCTGGGAGGATAGAGGATACTAAAGAAGTACTCTGGGCATTGCAGCGTCAAAAACACCAGGGCCCTCAATTAGTGCACCCCTTCTCTATACCCAGGAGAGGCGAGGCAAACAAGGTACCTGATTGCTAAACTCCATTGCCTGGTGTAGTTCTGAGGAGTGCACATCATGTACCAACCAAAGTGGAGCTATTGTCCTGCATTTTTGTCCTTCTTACGACTGCAGGAAATCACCACGATTTCAGCTTCAAGGCAGCTGGGCGCTGGAGTGGTCATGCCCCTTTCATCCCCAGGAGATGCTGTGCAAACGTCGTACATGCTTACTCAAGTATCTTGCTTTCTTGAGCTGGGAGGAAAGAGGATACTAAAGAAGTACTCTGGGCATTGCAGCGTCAAAAACACCAGGGCCCTCAATTAGTGCACCCCTTCTCTATACCCAGGAGAGGCGAGGCAAACAAGGTACCTGATTGCTAAACTCCATTGCTTGGTGTAGTTCTGAGGAGTGCACATCATGTACCAACCAAAGTGGAGCTATTCTCCTGCATTTTTGTCCTTCTTAGGACTGCAGGAACTCAGCACGATTTCAGCTTCAAGGCAGCTGGGCGCTGGAGTGGTCATGCCCCTTTCATCCCCAGGAGATGCTGTGCAAACATGGTACATGCTTACTCAAGTATCTTGCTTTCTTGAGCTGGGAGGATAGAGGATACTAAAGAAGTACTCTGGGCATTGCAGCGTCAAAAACACCAGGCCCCTCAATTAGTGCACCCCTTCTCTATACCCAGGAGAGGCGAGGCAAACAAGGTACCTGATTGCTAAACGCCATTGCTTGGTGTAGTTCTGAGGAGTGCACATCATGTACCAACCAAAGTGGAGCTATTCTCCTGCATTTCTGCCCTTCTTACGACTGCAGGAACTCACCATGATCTCAGCTTCAAAGCAGTTGGGCTCTACACTGCTCATCTGTGCCACAACAAGGCCTGAGCTGAGCTAACTCTCCTGAAAACAGTAGCAAGGCGTCTCTGACAGCCTCCAGCACTATTCCCAGGGAGCAAGTTCAAAACTGCCTTTTGCCTATACAACTTGACCACGTCAATGTATAGATCGTTCAGGAAAGTACTTGCTTTTGAGGGGATCAGGGACCCCTTGGGAATTGTCTCCCTCCTTCCTCATAGCTGGTAAGTCCCAAGACCTGAGTTACAAAGCAACCAGTGACTAGACAATCTAGGACTACTGCTCCAAGAAAGATAATGCAGCACTTTGCATCTTCAAGTCTGCAAAAAGCACCATTTAATTGCCACTTTCTCTTCATAAATCCCAGGTGCCTACTTACTAGTGAGCATTAGTTTTTCTACAGAACCCAAACAGGAACTGAGAGAATCAGGAACCCCAAACACGTCACCCTGGGTTATCACGTGGCCCCCTTTCTAGGGGCGGCTAAGATGTTTTCCAAGTATGTTGACAGACTTCCACTTTGGTGAAGTCCCCTTTGCTCGTTAACTCTGTCTAAAACTGCTAGCCT